>NC_046155.1:154228941-154532992 GCF_011064425.1 Rattus rattus | reverse complement strand
GAGTCCCAGCAGTGCCACAGCTCTCAGGATAGGGTCACCGCGCCTTCAGTTACCCAGGTTCTTACTCGCCAGGCTGAAGGTCCAGGTGGCTGGGAACCCAGGTGTCGGGGGGATCCAGGATGCTCACCAGCTCCACAAGGAAACTATCTGCAGCTGTGTCCAGTACCTGGAAGGGGCCAAGTGCGCTCTGTTCTGTGAGCACTCACACTGACACCCTTCCGAGTTCCAGTCTCTCAGGAACCCACCAATCTGCCACAACAACGTTCTGGAATCCAACCAACCTTATCTTAATGGTTTCTGGGAGCCAGCTTAGTCAGGGATCTGGTCCCCAGACTCCTGTCACTGCCTGCCAAAGTCACATCAGACCCAGGGGTTTAGATCCTCAGTTCCTTTGTCATGCAGGCCCCAGGATGAAGGTTGGTGGACACCCTTACTCACAGTGGCCATGTCAGCACCCCCTGACTCCTGTGAACGAGGCTCTGACCGAGGACTCCGACAGCAGCGCCTCCATCGTAGGCCACAACACCGAGAGCCATCTGGATAGACATTAAAATAAGATGGGACTCAATGTTAGGCCTTGCCTAGCACAGAAAGCAGGACCAGACCTAGTGTTTGCTGAGGGAGTACCTCCCACCTCCCAGCCTAGGCCAGACCCTGAGCTCCCCCAATGCGTGGCAGTCAGGGATGGGCCTGCACACACTGGCTTACTGAAGGGCATGTCTCAGCTCAGCCTTTGAACCCTGCCCAGTCCTGGCTCTATGTCTCCTGCCTCTCAAGTGTCCTACTACCCTGATCACCTCTAGCCGGCCCTGAAGCCACACTGGGTTCCCTCCTACCAGCTAGGCCTGCCTTCAACAAACCCAGTACCCTGGACACTCCTGACCCTGGCACAAGAATAGCACTCAGGACACCTCAGAAAAAATGAAGATAAAAGCCCAGAGGAAGGGTAGAAGCCTAAGAGGACCAGTGGACCTCATACCTTTATCATTAGGCAGGTCCCCCTGCAGGGAGCTTCCCACAGCCTGCTGAATGGCCCGCTGCGAAAGGGGAGAAAAATAAAAATCAGGGCCAAGGCCTCTGTTAGCCTGCTGTTTGGAAAGCATATTCCAGGCACCCAGCAGCCAGAGTCCACATGGAACCCGAAATCTTCCTGAGGGCCAGATTCAGGGCCTGGGCCCTCAGCCAGTACTTCAGAGCATGAGAACCTTGGTCCCCAGACCTCACTGCCCCCAGTTGTCTTACCAAAATAAAGGCAGAAGGAGAAAGGGCAGGATCTCTGTCAGGTGGACCGTCTCCCCGATCCTCGCCAGACTCCTCTGTTTTACCTCGAGACTCATCTTCCTCCTCCATGGTCACCTGGGGTTGAGGGCAAGTTTGAGGTGAAGGCTGACGGAGGCAGGAACAGAGGTGAAAGGAGACCTCAAGGCCTCCACTGCATCCTCCTTTAGTGTCCCTCTCTTCCACCTCATTCCTGATGACCTTGTACTTGGTCCCACGCTGACCTGCAGGGACTAGAGCCACTCTTGTCCTTCTTCTGGATTTCAGCTGCCTCCCCGTCAATGGAAGGACTGCTCAGCCACCTACTCCAACGTCTGGCCCTCCACTGCCCACAGCTTCCCAAAGCTCCTAGTCAAACCTCCAATCAATCCCCAGACCCAGTCAAATAGATGCAAACTCAACCCTGACTTCAGGTGTCATGATTTTAAGGCGTGCTTCAGTCTCAGAAAGCCACCGTCCCCACAGCGAGGAATGTGCCGACATGCTCAGTGGCACTCTGTAACAGGTACCGTAGCTTCACACAGCATTCGTCATCCTCCATGGTGAGGAACCAAGAGTTTTGTTTACAGCCATGAAACAGAACTATGATAGTATGATCATCGCAATCACCATACCGCTTTTAAAACAAAAATGCCAAATTTCAGAAAGGCATGCTGTCCTCCCAGCCCCATTGGGACACTTGCCTATCACCCAGCTGCCTGTCCTGTGGAAGCATGGCCAAAGCCTCGGTGATGTCACGGGAATTCTGAGCTTTGAGTGCCCAGTCAGGTAGTTGAAAGAGCATCCTTCAGACTGGTGGATGTCTTGATTGAGGCTTCAGAAAACATGAACATCACAGCTGTAAACCTCCCCACAGCTGTCAATCCTGCTACTCTGAAAACACCTAATCTTGGAATTCTTAAAAGCTCTAGGCTCCCTAAATCACACTAGTGCTTATCTGAAAATGGCAAAATAGTAGCATGTATATCATACTCATTCCCACAGATAAATGGCTGGATACACATTAGCAATAATTTTATCAGTGGCCCTTAGACCAGCTTTCCCCTTTTTGCCTCAACCTACTTCCCTGGTTGCTCACCCACAAGGAAAAGTCCTAAGCCCTGGTCTCAGTCCTACTGAGTCCACAACCTCCTGGCTTCAGCTCTCTAAATCGTCAGCTTCCTTCCTAATTCTCACAGGCATACCTTAGTCTGACAGCCCCTCTACCACATCCAAGCTTCTCTAAGCTAAAATTCAAGACTTCCCTATACTGTATATCAACAATTCCCAGCTCTGGGACTGCTCTCTCACAGTCTGATACACATGTTACACAGAGCCCTGACTGTCACATACAAGAAACTGTACCAAAAGCTCCTGGCTGCAGATTTGGAGAGATCCCCAAAACCATTGTAAAAGGTTCTGCAGACCATGTGAGATCAGTGATCCCTCAATTACAGGGCTCTGGGAGCAATTTAGTGGTTCACAAACAGCTCGTTACACATAAAACATAATGGAAAATACTTCCCAAGTTTCAAATGGAACCTCGAGTTTACAGGACTGGAGTAATATTAGTAAAATACATATGCTGGCATGCATTGAATCTCATCGAATAATGTAGTCTTTCCTTCCTATCAAGGTCAAGTTGCAGAGCATTGTATTAGATGATTCTAGACAGCTCAATGGACTCTCAGGTCCAAGGAATGATTCTCTCTCCTCAGCACTGGGACAACACAGGTTCTTATTTGTTTAAAACCATTTTCTTTTTAATTACTTTCTGAAAGGCAAGTACATTTGAGCTGGATAAAATGCCCAGCGTTTTCTGTTGTATTACTCTCTACACATTTATCTAGTCTCCAAAAGCATTTGAATTTGCTCTAAGACATAGACGGGATTCTTGCAATCCCTGGAAGATTCTAGCTCCTTCAAACTACCCCACCCCATCCCTGTCTCCCAATCACCCCCACATAAAACACTTTCCAGACTTTAGAGATTCGTTTATGCCTCTGGGCACATCACAATGCTTGCTTCCCTCTCCCTATGTGGGAACACATCTCTTTCTTCCAGGTGGACCTTAACACTTCCTAATCCTTGAAGTGAGCTTCTAGGCCTCCTAAATGGTCCCTGATCCATAGAGATGAGCCGAATGCAGAGGCCAGCACGAGTAGAGACTTCCCAGCCCTAACAGATATACCCCAGTGAGCTAGGTGACTCTGCAGACCCCCTTAACTCCTGGGGTAGTGAAGATCTCAAGATGGCCCCAAAAGCCTCTCAACAGACCCTTGCCTACGGTCGCACATAAAAACCATCTACAGCGCCTGCAGACATGTCCGGATTCAGCAATGGGATGGAGGGTGGGCCTAGGCGCGGTCCAGGCCATACGAACGCCCTCTGGCACCTACGGGCGCGTCCCAGGCCCTAAGAAGGCCCCCTACTCAGAGACTGCCTTGGCCGCTGCAGCCGGGTCTGAGGGTGCCACGCTACGCTCTCCAGGCCCCGTGGCATACGGGCGACACTCGGGGACGACTAGCGACTCGACTCCGCCCCGCCCACCCCGCTAGGCCCGAGCCCCGCGGCCCGGACCGCCGCCGCCATCTTACCCCGCCGCTCGGGCTGCGGCTCCGGTCCCGGCGCGGGGCGGGGCGGACTGGGGCGGGGCTCGCGATTTGAGCTGGGGAGGGGCGGAACCAAATTGCCGCGGAGCTTGCCGGGATTTCAAGTACCCAGCTGGGTTTCCAAAGGGCAGGCCGGGCGGGAGGAGAACTCCGTTTCCCAGAAATCAATTCGTCACATGGAGGTGGAGTGCGCGCGCTGTATGCCGGGAGATGTAGTCCGCGTGAAGACTCCGTCACGCGGGGACAGTGTAGGGGTGAGAGGTGAAGTGGGCGGGGTTGCTGGAGCGCGCGGTGAGACCCCCCACAGTGCCCTGCGTGCGCGGGGAAAGGGCGGCGGATCAGGAAGTGATGTAAAAAAGGCGCTCCGTTGTTGAGATCCATGGGAATTGTAGTTCAATTGGGATGGAAGCGATCCCCGCCTATAGTCTTCCTTTCTGAATGAGACCCTTCTAATTTCCTCTCCTATAAATCCTAAGGAAACTTTTTGAGGTGTCTTATGTGTCTCAGATGGGCCTGGAGCTTGTTGCTGTCATTCTCCCTCTGTTTCCACAGTGCTGGGACTTATCAGTCATCATGCCCAGCTTATTAAATTATTTGTTTTGGGGGTACTAGAAATTGGGGTTGGGGATTTGGCTCAGTGGTAGAGCACTTGCCTGGCAAGCGCAAGGCCCTGGGTTTGGTCCCCAGCTCCGAAAAAAAGAAAAGAAAAAAAAAAAAGAAATTGAATTTAGATGCTCATACATGGTAGACAAACGTTCTATATATCACTGAACTGTATCCATAGCCCTCTTTTCGTTTTTTATTTTGAGATAGGTTCATTCTAAGATGTCCAAGATAGCCTTTAAACTCCATTAAACTTGGAACCCAGAGCTGGAGAAATTGCTCAGTGGCTCAGAGCACTGGGTACTCTTCTAAAGGTCCTGAGTTCAATTTCCAGCAACCACATGGTGGCTCACAACCATCTGTAAAGGGATCTGATGCCCTCTTCTGGTGTGTCTGAAGACAGCTACTCATATACACAAAATAAATAAATTTAAAAAAAAAATCACTTGATAAACTTAGAACCCAGGAGTCATCCTTACTCAGGACAGTAAAGTTCAAAATCTGAGTCCTCTGATTCAGAGCAGAAGAGTGACGACTCATTTCCCTCTTCCTTGGGACTCAGGAATTTCGATTCTCTTTCCTTTCAAGACGTTAATACCATACCTTACACAAACGTAAGCGCTAAATTCCTCCACAACTCTCCCTGAGCACTCATACCCTCGAACTCAGAATTCTGCGTCTCCAGACTCTCCATCCTTTGGCCTCAAAGTCCAGACTCCCAGCTTTCCCAGTACCTAATCTAGTAAGTAGTAAGGAGCCCCTCCCGACGGCCGGTTCTCCCTAGAATCCGGGAATCCAAGTCTCTAACTCGGTGCTCTCGTAGGAACCAGGTGTCTGAGCCATGAACCGCATCCTTCCAAAGCCCAGAAATCCTGGCTCATGGATTAGGAATGTGGTGATCTCACAGCCCGTCCCTGCCCAGTTACCCTGCTGTCCCCTTCCAGGGCCCCAGCTCCCCTCCCAGTCTATCTTCCGTTTGGCTGGGACAGCGGGAACCGGAAGCCTAAGTCCCTAGGCAAGCCGAGACGCCAGCCTCTAGACCAAAGTCCGGGCAGACAGCTTGGCGACGATCCCAGGGGGGAGGCGGAGATTCGTTTTTGAGACCTTTGCTGTCCATCCTAAGATCGCCCTATATACGGCCCTGAGAAGGAGCAGGCAAGCCCCACCTACCAGAAACAGTGGTCCTTAGATAACAATTACAAGCATTTAATTTGCATATGCCCGCCCCGAAGAAAACTTTTTCGCCCAAAGATGGTCTTTATTAGCATAGCTCCTCCCAAAGGCGGACTGCCTAAAGAGAGCTCGTGGCTGGGCTCGGACCTGGCACAGTTCATTAGCATATTCCCACCCTTCTTGGAATTCCCCGTTTTTTTGCAAACTTGTTTCCCCTACCCTTATTAGTATAGCTCCTCCCTTTTCCTGGTCTCGCCTCCTCCTGAAGCTTCCGGAGACTCGTGTCCTACAGGCTCATGTTTATGCAGTACTCATTAGCATAACCCACCCCTTGGTCTCTCCTGACTCCCCCTAGGCGGTAGCGGCGGCAGCAGCAGCGGTGGCGACATGAGCAGCGGGGCGGCGTCCGGGACTGGGCGGGGGCGGCCCCGGGGCGGGGGGCCGGGACCCAGGGACCCCCCGCCCGGCGAGACTCACAAGCTGGTGGTCGTAGGCGGCGGCGGCGTGGGCAAGAGCGCGCTGACCATCCAGTTCATCCAGGTAGTGGGCCCTCACCGGGGAGGGTGTCCCCAAGATCGAGACTTTGAGCCCTTTGGGGATTCCCTGAAACTTTTCACTTCTCCTAGAACCATCATTAAGACCCTTCTAAGAGAATCTCTAACCCTAAAAGATCCCCTCTGATTGCGACTTCCAAGTGCCCAGGGCCTCCACCCCCTTCGTGAGGGGAAGCTTTCTCCTAATATGTCCTAGTCAGATCACCCTCCCAGAGGTACCAGAGAGCCCTCATCCTAGTGTATCTGGCCCTGCTCACCAACTGGGAGCACCCTAAATTCCAAATAGGTGCTCCATTCAGACCCTAAGCACTCCCTGAGGCTCCAACCTCCCCCTGATCTTTGTCCAGACTTTGATTCTAGGACTCTGCTTGGACCACCCTGTCCTAAAACAAGCACCCTGTAACCCCTGCTTGAAGAGGATTTCCCTTCAGACCTGAGATTTCAGAAAGCTCCTGCTACATGACCATTCTAGGAAAACACCAGTATCAGGCAGTACCCCATTCTGCTGAATGCAGACCCCCATTGCATCCCCAAGGAAAACTAACCATTTCTCCATCCTAAGTTCCCCACTCAAACTTCTTGCCCTCATCCCTGAAAACCCTAAGTAGCTCTCAAGTCACCTTCAGGTTAAAAAAGAAAAGTATAGAACTCAGGTTTTTCACAGCCTCCAGAGACTTGGAAGGTTTTAGAACCCATAAATGGACCTCTACTACAGCAGGAACCCAACCCTCCAGAATGCTCCAAACTATTCTAACCCTTGAGCATCTCCTAATATACTTTGGGGTTCAAATCGTCTCACACACCCCAAACCTCATCCTCTCTACGCCTTGCACCCTTCCCTGCCCCAGCCCTCAGCAAGCACTCTAGAGAGGAAGCCACCTTCAGCCTCAAGAGCCAAGTTCAGAAAATCCAGCCCAGCCCCGGAAACCTCCACCCAGTTCCCACGGGGAGCCTCCCCACAGCAGGGCAACACTAGGAAAGCAAGAGCCCACTTGCTGTTGTAGAGTTTCCTGGGTGATACACATTCACAGACAAGGAGCCTCCAGCAATGCAGTTCAGAAGCCTGCAGTGGGAAGAAAGCCCAAATTTGAGCCCCTGGCACGCAGGGCCAAACCTGAAGATGGCCAGAGGCCTGGTTGGAGGTAGCAGCACCCGTTCAGGAAGGGAGAGGCGGGGGATGAGGGTGGGGCTGTCTCTCAGAAGCAGGATTGGAACTTAGACCTTCCCAGGGGAGGAGACATTGGAGGCTGCTTGTGGAGGAGGGAGCAAGAGGAGGGAAGAAATGGGGGGGATTGGGGGGATGGAGGGAGAAGGGAAGAGAGAGGGGGCGAGTAGGGGTAGGGGAGAGGGATAGGCAGCTACTTTGGTCAACAAGAATTCTCAGAAGCTGATCACTAACACCACTACCAGATCAAGTGTTAAGTGTTAAACAGAGAATTCCCTCCAGAAGGGAAAAAAAAAACAAAAACAAAAAAACAAAAAAAAAAAACACCCCACCTTGTTACATGGGGTAGTGTTTTCATCCTCAATTCTCCAAGTGAGGAAATGGATTCAGAGACAGAAAGTGATTTGTTCAAAGTGAAGACGCAGCTGGAGTGATGGTGACCCAGGAGGATGCTTTATACTGAAAACAGAGGGGCTAAGAGAGGAGATGGGGGCATTGGTGACAGGGACCCTCAACCTGACAGCTGGAAAGGTGGAACAGAACAGCTAGAAGCAGGTTAGAGATCCAGAGAGAAAGGAGATTGACAGAAACCCAGAGGGGGAGAGAGGGAAAGACACAGGACAGTCAAACACAAAGACCAGAGATGGGGTGGGAGGGGACACTGAGACGCAGCAAGAGGGAGAGAGACAAGAGAAAAGACAGACAGACAGACAGAGACTCAGGAGAAGGCAGGGAGAGAAAGACTTTGAGACACAGAGAAAGAGAGCTGGGACAGAGACTTGAAGAAGGTATAGGGACAGGTCTCTCTCTCTCTCTCTCTCCCCCCTCCCTCTCTCTCCCCCCCTCCCTCTCCCCCTCCTCTCTCTCTCTCTCTCTCCCCGCCCCCTTTCTCTCTCTCTCTCTCTCTCTCTCTCTCTCTCTCTCTCTCTCTCTCTCTCTCTCACACACACACACACACACACACACACTCACACACTGAATACTTGGTGACAGAGACCTTCTCTATCCCCAGTCCTACTTTGTGTCTGACTATGACCCCACCATTGAAGATTCCCCACAAAGATCTGCACGGTGGACGGCATCCCTGCACGGCTGGACAGTGAGGATGGCTGGGCTTAGAAGGGAGGCAGGTGGCAAGGCTGGTGGGGACTTGTGAGCACGCCCTGGCTAATGTGGGACCCACACGTTTCTCTCCGTCCCCACAGTCCTGGACACTGCGGGGCAAGAGGAATTTGGCGCCATGCGGGAGCAGTACATGCGTGCTGGCAATGGCTTCCTGCTGGTGTTTGCCATTAACGACAGGCAGAGGTGAGGGGCGCGTGCTGGTAGACCTGGGTGAGCACAGGACAGGTTCCTGCCAAGATGGCGCCTCATGCTCTTGACTTCTCTTGCAGTTTCATTGAAGTAGGCAAGCTCTTCACTCAGATCCTCAGGGTCAAGGACCGCGATGACTTCCCCATTGTGCTGGTTGGGAACAAGGCAGATCTGGAGACACAGCGCCAGGTTTGGGATGCCCCCTCCCCTGATCACCCCATTAGGACCCAGGAAGCTCTCTCAGGGACTGTCTCCTACTCTGGATCACTGGTCTCTCTACTGTCACAACTTTGACTTAGATATGACCCCCCAAGTGGATCACCCATTGCTGAGCCACACTCCCATCCATCACTGAGAGATTCTAGGCAGGATCCCAGCACTAAGCCAGTCCCAGCCCTTCTAGTAATCCTTGGATACTGGTCCCTACTTGTAGTATACGTTCCCCTCTCCTGAACAAGGACACCCTTACTTCTTGCCCGCTTGCCTTCTAGTTACCTAAAACATCTTCATAATCGTCCCGACATCTCGAGTGTATCCTCCAGGATCCTCCTCTTGGGTCCTTCTAGAACTTTCTATCTTGAGGCTGATGAGCTTATACACTGGAGCACACCTTACGGCTTTTGGCATCTCCTCTCTCTAACCCCTCCCTTTGTCCTCCCTCTGTCTTCTTCCAGGTCCTCCGATCCGAGGCCGCCTCCTTTAGTGCTTCCCACCATATGACTTACTTTGAGGCCTCAGCCAAGCTGCGTCTAAATGTCGATGAGGCATTTGAGCAGCTGGTGCGGACTGTCCGGTAAGCACAGTACCCCTTCCTGACCTCCCGGTCCTCAGCCCGACATCTCTTTTTTTTTTTTTTTTTTTTTTTTTTTTGGGGCTGGGGACTGAAACCAGGGCCTTGTGTTTGCTGGGCAAGCGCTCTACCACTGAGCCAAATCCCCAACCCCTAGCCCGACATCTCATACTCACAGACTGCTTCCCACAGGAAATACCAGGAGCAAGAACTCCCTCCTAGCCCACCCAGTGCCCCTAGGAAGAAGGATGGGAGGTGCCCCTGTGTCCTGCTGTAGCCTCAAGTGACCAGCACAAGCTCTCGGGACCAGCTGCCTCACACTTGCTGTGTGGCCCAAGGCTCTCTCTGACTGAGCCTCGGTTTCAACCTCTGGGTTCCCCAGGACACACTACACCCTCTTACCTTTACTTCCCGGCCTCCTGGGGCTACCACCATGTGCCTTCTGTCAATACCTCCTCCTTTCCCCACAAGACCCTGGTAGGGTGAGGAGCATCTTGTCACTGCTGTATATAACCCCATCTTTCAGTATAATAAATATCACTGCCAACAACTGAAGACGCCTTCTATTGGGTGAGTTGCTAGAGATGGACCTAGAGTCTCATGGCTGCTAGGCAAGGGCCCAAACTCTGCGTCCACAGCCCAGATTTTCTGTTTGTTGGTTTGTTTGGTTTTTGCTTTGCTTTTGATTTTTCAAGACGGGGGTCCTCCGTGTAGCCCTGGCAGTCCTGGACCTCACTCTGTAGACCAGGCTGGCCTTGAACTCAAAGATTCACCTGTCTCTGCCTCACAAGTACTGGGGTTAAAGATGTGTGCCACCACCATGCCAGGCTGTATTTATTTTTCTAAACGGGAGTGGTAATCTGGCTGGATGACCAATCAGGTAAAGGTGTTTGCTGCCAAGCATAACTTTCTCAGTTCAAATCCCAAAGCTCATAGGGTTTGGGGGGGGGGGTGGAAGTAATCAACTCCTGCAATTTCTTCTGGTATCTACATGAATGCTGTGGGACCTGCACATGTGCTGGATATTTTTCATGTCAACTGGACACAAAAGCTAAGGATCATCTGAGAGAAGGGAGCCCCAGCCAAGAAACAGCATCCGTAAGATAGGTCTGTAGGAAAGAAAACATGGAGCGATTGGCTTTTTTTTTTTTTTTTTTTTTTTTTTTCTGGAGCTGGGGACCAACCCAGGGCCTTATGCGCTTCCTAGGCAAGCGCTCTAACCACTGAGCTAAATCCCCAACCCCGCGATTGGCTTTCTTAATGTAGATGTATTTTATGTGCATTGCTGTTTAGGCTACATGTATGTCTATGTGAAGTGTTAGGTCACCTGGAACAGGAGTGGCAGTTACAAACTGTCTCAGAGGTGCTGGGGACTGAACTGAGGTCTTCAGAAGACCGGCCAGGGCTCTTAACCACCGAGCCAGGCTCCAGCCACATAACTCATTTTCTTAATCAGTAATTGATGGGGAGAGCCCTGTCCATTGTGGCTTTTGCCACGCTGGGATGGTAAGCCACCGTTTTACAAGCAAGCTGGCTGAGCAAACCAATAAACAGCACTCCTCCATGGCCTCTGCATCAGCTCCTGCCTTCAGGTTCCTGCCCTGCTTGACTTCCTCTCCTGATTTCATACGAAGATGAACAGTCATGTGGAAGTGTGGTTTTTTTTTTTTTCCCAAACCTTTCCTCCTAAATTTGCATCTGGTTATTGTGTTTTATCAAGTAATAGTGATCCTAAACTAACACCCAGTGTGGCGGCGCATGCGTGTGACTCCAGCGTTGCAGGGGCTGTAGGAAATTTCGGAGGTACGGAAGAACTAGATCACAAGTTCAAACCCAGTTTCACTTATATGACGAGACCTTGTGGGTGGGGGTGCCTAGAAGGTTCTAGAACTACACTATTAAATATGGTGGCAAGAACTTAAATATAGCTATTAAAATTAAAACTAATTTCTTTGCTGGGTGGTGGTGGTGGTGGAGGAGCGCGCCTTTATTCCCAGCACCCCGAAGGCAGAGGTAGGTGAATCTCTGGGTTTGAGGCCAGGCCTGTCTTCAGAGTGAGTTCCAGGCAAGCCAGGGCTACACAGAGAAACCACGTCTTGGAAAAAATATTACAATTAATTTCCTCAGTCAGACTCTGGTGGTGCACACCTTTTAATGCCAGTGCTAAGGGTTCAGAGGCAGGGGGAATATTTCTGAGTTTGGGACTAGCCTGGCCTACAGAGTGAGATCCAGGATAGCTAGGGCTACACAGAGGGACACATCTGGAAAAAAAACAAAATAAAAAATGTGTAAGGATGTTTTGCCTGCATTGTCTGTGTACCACGTGCACGCAGCCCCTGCATCGTCAACAAGGCCATCAGACCCTGTAGAACTGGAGTTATACTGGGGCTGAGAAAAGAACCCAGGCTTCTGTCCGGACAGCAAGTGCTCTTAACTGTTAGGCCATCCCTTTGGCACATGGACCAGTTTTTGGCACATGCACCCACATGTCTACTCTTCATGTTATCTGTCCTAATTTAATAAATGGTTTCTGGCTGGCTGCTGGTGATGTACCCCTTTAGTCTGAGCACTAGGAAGGCAGAGACAGGCAGATCCTGGAGTTCAAAGCCAGCCTGGTCTACAGAGTGAACTCCAGGACAGCCAGAGTTACTCAAAGAAACCATGTTTCGAAAACCTAGATAAATGAAAATATAAAAATCCACTTCCTCAGGTTCAAGATCCCAGTAGTCACTTACAACTACCAGGGACCCTAACAGGCAAAGTAAATGTACAAGACCCCTACAGCTGCAGAGGGACCTACTGCAAGTGCTATTCTAGAAACTTCCAGGGACTTAAGAGACATAGACTACTACAAATCTATCTTATCCATCAGGCACAGCCCCCGCTCTACATAGGATAAAGACCTTTTAGCTAAGGAGAGGGACAGATGAGCAAGATGCCTTCTGGGTCTGAGAAATATCTTCTCTGTATACTTACACTCAAGCCAGGACCCACAGAGCCTGCCATACTGTGTGACATCATGTGTGAAGACTGGAGTCCAACTTGGTGACCATAGGGACACCAGGCACAAACCTCCAAACCCATCTGATCCAACTATTTTGAGCTTCACTGATAGGTCTCACATAGCCCAGGCTAGCCTTGAACTCTTCGTCCTCTTACTGCCACTCCCCAAATGCTGGAATTACAGGGGTGGGTGAGCCAGTGTGGTAGTTTGACTATGTTTGGCCCATAGGGAATGGCACTGATGGGCGATGTGGCCATGTTAGAGGAAGTGTGTCACCGTGAGGGTTGACCCTAAGACCCTCATGCTAGTTGCTTGAAGCCAGGCACCATGCTTCCTACCATGATAATGGATTGAACCTCAGAACCTGTAAGCCAGCCCCAATTCAATGTAATCTTTTATGAGTTGCCTTGCTCATGGCTTCTCAGAGCAATGAAAACCCTAAGGCAGCCAGCATCCTGGCTTGATCTTTGAACTCCAACCCTTACCCAGTACCCCAGGGTGGAACTTCATCTGAGTTGTGTGTCTCCCTGTGCAGAACACGGGCTTTTCAGCAGAAGTTGGCCCTTGGGGGGCTGGAGGAATGGCTCAGTGGTTAAGAGCACTGACTGCTCTTCCAGAGGTCCTGAGTTCAATTCCCAGCAACCACATGGTGGCTCACAACCATCTGTAATGGGATCTGATGCCCTCCTCTGGTGTGTCTGAGGACAGTGACTGTGTGCTCACATGTATAAAAAAATAAGTCTCAAAACAAAACGAACTGAACATCCTTCACACCCACTGCAGGTCTGGCCTCCTGTTCCCTTGCCTGGTCCCATATCAAATCTAGAACAGCAATTTGGCATTTACGTCCATTTGTCTTTGTGCTGCTTCCCTTGGGGAGATGAAAGCTATCAATGCCCCTCACAGAGCCGAGTCCAGTCCCTACTGGACTTGGTATCAACATCTATGACCCTTTCTCCCCTGTCCAATGACTGTGAATTTCATATTGGACCGCTAATCAGTGGTATCCCTCTCTGTTAACACAGCCAGAGTCTTTGGCCTATGTTCTGCCCCAGGACTGAGCAAGGCTAAGAACAGGCAGCAGCATGCTCTCCCTTTAGGCCAAGAAGGGATCGCCCCTTTCAAGAGGCAGAACCTGTAGCTGGCTGCAGCCTCTCCATCCTTTCCCAGTCAAGGTTTCCAAGTCTCAGGAGTCCCAGCAGGGGGGACGCTGCTCTTGCCAGCAAAGGATCCTGTGTCCCAGCAGACATTCCCCAGAACAGAGCTGAGTATTTCCCACCGCATGGTAGGGTAGGGTAGGGTGTAGTTTTTGGCCTGGACATCCTGGTTCTTGTAAGGCCAAGATGCACACTGAGCGCAGGACAAGTTACTGCTTGCCCTGAGAAGAAAGCACAAGAATACACACGACAACTGGCAAGCCATTTTTGGAAGCCTCCGGGCCACTACCATTCCCAAGTTTCTAAGACAAGAGTCAAAGGCCGGCATCTCCCTAGGCACGTGTCTGTGCCTGTGGTAGGGTTCCCGCCCTCTCCCAGGCTTTGGCAGTGGTTTTGTTTTGGGTTTTTGAGAAAAGGTCTCTCTCTGAAGCCCATGCTGTCCCGAGTCTTCTCTGTTCCGGTTCCACAGGCGTGTCCCCCAGTTTTAATGTGAGTACGTAGACGGCGTGCTTCAACTACAAGAGGCTGAGGTTCAAATTTAGGAAGTTGGATTTTCTCCAGATCAATACTGCCCTTCCACTCTGCCAGGGCTGTTGTCTTTGCAGGTTAAACTTCTGCTCTAGAGCTCCCACCTGGGACAGTCAACTCTGATCCCGGGTTCTCTAGCCTGCATTTGCAGGGCTGGTCCACAGTTTAGATCAAGCCACCGCATATTTTGGCTTGCAGGTCATAGCCGCTTACAGCCCTCACTAGAGGCTAACCCCATTGCTAACATTCCAGTTTTAGTGTCCCCATCCACCTTGGGGAATCAGGCTCTTCTTACACATCTGGTTTCTATCACTGATCCACACCCCAGCCCCTCACCGGGGAATTCTAGACAGTAGCTCAACCAGCAAGACCTGATCCCATCCCTTTTCAGGATAGCCTTGAGTTTCCATGGTAACTCCTCCTGGGATTACTTGGTTTTGATTTAACAGACCTGAGACGAAATTCCTACAAACTCTTGGGAGGGCTGCAGGGACACTCTGAGCAACAAATGACTCAGTAACATAGTACTTAACACCCATTATGGTACAGGCCTGTCTATCCCCTGTGCAGAACACACAGACACACCTGACCCAGCATCAAACACTGGCTTTGAACATCTCCCACATTCCCAGCAGCCTCTTTGTGGCCTTGCCTGGCCCCGCCCCTGGCAAATCAAATCTAGAACAGCAACCTGGCATTGTGTCAAGTTGCCTGTTAGCGCTGCTCCTCTTGGGAGGGATGCAGGCCGCTGAGGCAGCTCACAGAGCAGTGTGGAGTCCTTCCTGCCCATCAATATCCATGACCTGTCCAAGGACTGTGAATGTCAGCGAACTGAGCACTACACACCAACCCAGGCTACAGTGAGGCTGTCTGATATGCTTCCAGCTTTTAGGCTCCTGAGTCGTGTGGCTGTGGAGGGGACCCTTGCCTCTGTAATGACTGCTACCCAGCCCTCAACACCTGCTCTTCATGATCTACCTGCAAAGTGTTACAGATTCACGTATTCTTTAAAAGTGGAATCTAACCAGGTGGGGTGCTACATGTCTATAATCCTGGCACCTGGGAAGTAGAGGCAGGGGGATTAGAAGTTTGTCAGCCACAGTTACATGTAGCTTAAGCTATGTGAGATGTAAAAGGAGAGTTCAATTGCCTTCTGCATAAGCCATCCAATGTGGGGAGAGAAATGGGGACCTCTGTAAGAGCAGCCAGCACCCTTAACTACTGAGCTCCCTCTCCAGCCCCACAAGGAGTCTGCGACAAGCACAGTAGTAGATGTTTCAGACGGCTTCCTCCTTGCCCAAAACCAGATTGTAAGAAAATTCAATGAGATCATGGAAATGCTACACAGTAAATTGAGGCCAGCAGCCCATAGCCACACAACCTTACCTGGGAATCCTGCAGCCACAATCCCCCTAGGCAGCCTGTCCACCCCAACCCTCGATCTTGACAAACCATAACAAAATTCATGCTTGTTTGAGGTCATTAGATTTTGGGGTCACACATACACGGTCCCTGGGCTCTATACCTAAGCGGGCTTCATCCGGGTTTCTTTGCCAATCCTTGCTCCCACTGCCCAGGCCCACCCACCGCCGCAGACAGAGCACTCCAGCCTGCTGGTAAAGTGTTGCTGTTGGGTTTCGTTTGGCTGGTTGTGTGTACACAGTGTATACAAGGTGAGTTGTACAGCGCCGAGTAAGAAGAGCAGGAGGTCAACGAGAGGAGGGAAGAGGGCAGGAGGGGGCAGGGCCGGGGCAGAGAGAGGCATTAAAAAATAGAACCACATTGAGAAGACAAAGGGAAGCAGGGCGGAGGGCGGGGGAGACAGATCGCTGTAGAAAAGGAACAGGAGGGTATGTACCCTACCCCGCCCCTACCCCGGGTATGTACAATAAATAAGATTAAAAATAATTAACAAGATGTTTGGCCCCTCCCACCCAACACCACACGCCCTTGGGGAGCAGCCTTTAGTAAAGATGTTGGCCCGGAGGGGGAGCTTGGAGGGGAGAGGGGGTTCCCCGGTTCTCTCAAGCCGCCCTGCCTCCCTCAACCATACATAGAATTTTCCTATACATTATGTACACGGTGGAGGGGCAGGGGCGATGGCCGTGTTGGGGGGGCTGGGCCAGGGGACAGGGCAAGTGTTACTAAATAGACATTTATACATATATATAAATAATTTCTCTGTACACGAATGGGGGAGGGTGTGAAAGGGAGTAGAGGGGGCTGTGTGGACACACCCTGGCTGAGGACGACCCCTTCCCTCCTGGCAGCAAGGGAGCCTAGGAGTCAGCTCCAGAGGACAGTTCTGTCCAGTTCTCAGTTCATGGAGGAGGTGTCCCCCTCGCCAGGCAGGGTGTGGTCACCCACAGCGGCTGTGGGCCTGTGCTTGGGCCAGCAGGTCACTGAAGGAGTCGAACAGCTGTTCTAGCCATGGCTGGTTCCTCATGCACTGCTGGACTACCTCCTCTTGACCCAGGTCCTCAGCACCACCCTCGATGGCCAGGGTCTGCGGGGAAGGAAGGTGAAGCTGTGTGGGAAGAAATGGCTAGGGAAGATGGCTAGGGAAGGGATGGGACCAGGACTGAGGAGGAAGGCTGGAGTTCCTGACCACAAGAGGACTGAGGAGCCGGGCTGGTGCTCACCTGGTCTCGGCAGCGCAGAAACGTGTGGTATTTGTAGTGGTGCAGAGAGTGGTAAAGGGTGTAGTACCCCGACTTCTCCAGCTCCACCTTGAACTCCTGCGGACAGAGGAGCACGTGCTCATACGCTCTGGCCAGCACCCCTCCTCCTGCGCTTACCCCTCCCAGGCCAAGAGTCCTACCTGGGCCCGCACAACGCTTCTCTTGAGCTTGCTGAGCGTCTTTCGGTTATAGGGCTCCCCTGCAGGCCGCAGCCGCACAGCTCCCTCTTCGGGGGAGCCTTCTCCAGTCTGCTCCACCTGCAGCTGTGGGAACGTGTGCAGGGCATCCTGCGGGAAGCCAAAGGGTCAGGGGCCACCTCCCTGGACCTGACCTGCCATTCAACTCCAGCACTCAGATCACGTAGGCCTCACTATCCTGCCTGTGATCCTAGCATGGCCTCAAATCTCACAAGTGCCACATTCTACCCACCATTCTGCGCTCTACGGAATGGAGCTCTGTTCTCGAAGACGTCCCAGGTTCAGTTTCTAGCACCCACCCGGAACGGCTCACAACTGCAGATGTGGTCTCCAGCTGAATTCAAGATTCATACACACACACACACACACACACACACACACACACACACACACACACACACACACACACACACACACACACGCACGCACACGCACACACGCACACACACAAAAACACACCCCTAAAAATTATGCACTCTAATTCACTGTACCAGCCTCATCTATCCCTGGAACTATGCAAACCAGGTTGCTGAACACCGACCCAGAAGTAGGGAGGCAGCCTAGTACTAACCCCTGAGTTTTCTCTCTTCTCTTTTTCATAAAAAGACAGAACCCTCACTATTTGACCTGGCTGACCTTAAACCCACAGAGACTCACATGCCTTTACCTTCCAAGTACTGAGGCTGTAGGAATGTGCCACCACACAGCTCCTTTTTTAATCTTGTGACATGGCCTCGTTAAGTTGTCCAAGATGGCTCTGAGTTTTGATTCTCCTGCCCCAACCTCCCAAAGAACTGGGGTGACAAATATCTGTGTACTCTCTCTTTTTTTTTCCCCCCTCCGGAGCCAAGGACTGAACTCAGGGCCTTGAGCTTGCTAGGCAAGCGCTCTACCACTGAGCTAAATCCCCAACCCTGGGGTGACAGGTATATGCAAGCCTATTCTACACAGCAAGTTCTAATATAGCCAAGGCTACCTAGTAAGACCCAGTCTCCACAAAACCAAATCAAACCAAACCAAAAAAACCCTAAACAACACATTAACCAGAATCCTCAGAAGCAGACAAACTTTATACTTTTTTAAAGTCAGACTGACATCTTGCCAGGAGCTCCAAGACAACCTGCTATATTCTATCCCAGAATTCTCAACGACAATCTAAATACTCCAAACAGGACCAGCCTCCCGTGTTTACAGCTGGAAGAGTATCAGGCACCCACCATGTCTGGATAAGCCCGTGCTGAGGATGGAACCCAAGGCCTGAGCACGCTACCAAGTGAGCCGAATTCCCAGACCCTGACATCAGGATTAGAGTCCTCAGCACATCAGCACTGTACCTCAAGATTCTCAGGGTGGCCCTGGGGTGTACCATCCAGCATGAGGGGCCATTCCAGAGGGCAGGAATGAGCCCAGGATATGACAGCTGTGTCTCATAGGGAGACAGGAGATGGGTGATAGGGTGGCCAGACAAAAAAGCCTCAGGCCCAAGCCTGCTCTATTAACGTTCCCTGTGGGGCTGCTGGGAAGCCAGGGGCCTCGCCAGCTTAGCTCTCATCTTCTCCAGACGGAGCTGAGGACAGCAATGACCCTGTGATGATTCCCCTCCTGATCCCTGCTCTAGGGAAGGTACTCAAGTAACCTCGGCACTGACTACCCACAGTCTCCACACCTGATCTGGGCCCCATGCAACCCACTCAGCCCCCAAGCACCTGCAGCGCTGGGCTCAGTGACAGCCGCTTCAGGACCTTTTTCTTGTGCTCATTGAGGAGGCCGTCAATCTTCCGCATGGGTGGAAGATAGAGTTCATCTGCAAGAGCAGGGGTGTTGGCAGACAGCAGCTCCCATGAACAGGGTTTGTCTGGGGTCCCCAAATCCCCTTCTCCCCAAGACCACAGAGTCCAGGAGCACAGTTCCTTCCCAGGTCCCAGCTTTCCTCTCAAAGGGCTAAGTGCCCAGCGCTCAGCCCTAGACCCTAACCCTCCACCCGGCCCCAACCCTCAGCCTCAGGAAGCCAGCACCCACCCATAACTCCATATCCCTCCTCTGATCCAGGCTTCCTTCCTGGTCCAGCTCACCATGTGTGTCTTCCAGGGCCTGGATCATGTCTGGGTCCAGGGCTGTGCTCACCAGCATCTCCACATAGCTCCTGTACATCTCCCGCATGGCCCGTGTCTTCAGCAGCCGTCCTGGAACTGCCCGCTCTGGGGAGAGACGGGACAGACTCATTCAGAGGTTACCATGCAGCAGACGCTACTTCCAATGGTAAGGACTCACGGCGCAAACCCTAGCTAGGAGGGCACAGGGGAGCCTCTGCTGAGGATGCCGTGATGACTGAGCTCAGAGAACGACGTGGCTTAGCTTGTCCAGGCTGGAATGATAGATACACTCAAGATCCCAAGAGCAGAGTGACAAGAACGGCAACTCCTCAGGGCCAGGGAAGTGGGCCTAATTCAGTATGGCCCCATGAGAACCTATCGAAACCAAAACACTGAATCAAGACAGAGACCAGTCGGGCTGGAGAGATGGCTCAGTGGTTAAGGGCACCGACTGCTCTTCCAGAGGTCCTGAGTTCAATTCCCAGCAATCACATGGTGGCTCACAACCATCTGTAATGGGATCCGATGCCCTCTTCTATTGTGTCTGAAGACAGCTACAGTGTACTCATATGCATAAAATAAATATTAAAAAAAAAAAAAAAAAAAAAGAGACCAGTCGAGAATGGTGGTGCACACCTGTGATCCCAGCACTTTGGAGGCAGAGGCAGGGAGAGCTCTGTTGAGTTCAAAGCCAGCCAGAGCTACACAGTGAGACACAGTTGAAGCAAACGTACCAAAACGGAGGTCAGAGGTCAGGATTAGCTTAACTGGTAGAGCGCTGATCTAGAACACACCAACAAAGCCTGGCTTCTATGCCCAGCACCACGGCGTGAGGTACGCTTGTGATGGGAGAGGTGGAGGCAGTACAGCGCAAGTGCAAGAGTTACCCACAAGTCCGTAGCCAGTTACAAGGCAGTCTGAGCTACATAAGACCATCTCAACAAAAAAGAAAAGAGAAAAAAAAGGAGGGAGAGGGAGCGAGAGAACTACTTTCACAGCTGATACAGACAAGCTGAAGACATTACACTGGGGGTGGAGATGGCTGAGTGGTTAGAAGCACCAATAGCCCAAGAGGACCCAGCACCACGTGGTACTTCACAACCATCTGCACTAGGTCTTAGAGATCCAACACCTTCTTCTCCACTGCGCCAGGTATACACATGGCGCACAGACATACCCGCAAAAGACAGACACGCAAAATGAATGGGCATCTCCTGCAGTCCTCACAATTCACAAGCAGGTATGTCAGACATGTTAGCCATTTAGAGCCAAATGGTGCAAGAGAGAAAGCACATGCCAAAGCCAGGAGAATAGGGCTTTGTTGTTGTTGTTATTTTTGAGACAAGACAACAAGCTTGTGTAGACAGGCCAACCCTCTAAACTCATGGCAATCCTCCTGCCCCATAGGGCGGTCATCATGCTGAGCATTAGGGACACAGCAGAACATCCAGCTGACACAGAGCTCTTGTGGTGCCAACTCTAGGCAAGATTCTCCCTCAGGAGCTACCTGAGGCCAACTTGACAGGCAAGGTCAGGAAAGAAAAGGTTCTGCCTTTCTCGGGGTCACATGAGCACCGCTGTCTGGGCCCAGGACATCTGTCACAGGCCTAAGAACTAACCTGTCATGAACCAAAACCACCCATCAGTGAACATAAAGGGTGTCACAGGCTCCATGGGAGTGAACGCTGGCCCAGCCGCAGCAGGTCGCCCAGCCACGCAGGTGCTCCCACCCGAAGTCTGCTTCCTCATCTGTCTGCATATGGTGTTTAAGTTTTATTTGTTTACTTATAAATTCTGTAACTCTGATTTACTCTGCAGTACAGGAGATTCAAACACTGAGTTACAGCTTGGTTCTAGTTTACTTTGGAAGTTTATTTTGCCTGTTTCTTTGGTCTTTTTCCCTTGAGACCGAGTCTTCCTATATAGCCCTGGAACTGGAACTCGCACTGTAGACCCAGGCTGGCCTCGAACCCAAAGACCCATCTGCCTCTCTAGTGCTGGGATTAAAGGCGTCTGCCTCCACCGCCTGAATTCAACATGGTTGTTTATTTTTTACTTTGTCTTGTGAGATGGGATCTTGAGCTGAACGGGCTGCAGCTCAGACTGGTTCTGAATCTCCCAAAGTCCTCGGCTGCTTTTTAGCAGGATGAGGCCTCTGCCAGGAGGCCTGGCCTCTACATGGAGTTACAGCCTCTACCTCTTATGGCTGCCCTGGAAATGGAACAACGTACTAAGGCCTTAGCAGACACATACCGGTTACACAGGGAAGTGACTGTTAACGGCTAGTTCCTGCCATTACTGGGGAGTCCCCTTCCATTTGGGAGGCTACCCACGGCCCTCAAGCTGCTATCACCCTGTACCCTCAAAGCCAGTGTTCCCTCCCCCACATGACCCCCTATGCCCGCAGCTGCTGGAACCTACCATCCTCGCTGGGTGCGCCAGGGGAGGACTCGGAGTCTGATGAGCTGCACCCAGGGCCATCACCCGCTGAGGCATTGCCCACTGCCTCCTTCAGCCACTTCTTCCTTTTCTTTGGAGGCGGCTCAGCCTTGACCTTCGAGGGCCTGGCTTTGGGCAGCCGGGAGGTGGTGGACTGCCCTGTGGCTAGGCTCCGGTCAGTCCGCATTTGCCGCCCACTGGTGGCCCGTTCGCTCCGCAAAGGCCGATCACCACCACGGGTTACCCTCTCTTTCTCCTTCTCCTTCTCCTTCTCTGCAGGTCGGGGTGGGGATGGCTTCTCTGGGGCAGGGGGCTCGGGTACAGTAGGCTCAGGTGTTGGCTCTGGAGGCTTCTCTGACGTCATCTTCTCAGGGGTCTCAGGCTTAGGAGGTGGGGCTGGGACCTTAGAGGGAGGTGCAGAATTGCCCCCAACAGGGGTAGGGCCCTTGGTCTGACCAGACCGTCTGGAAAAGGACAAGAGAGGTTGTCATCAGCAAGCTGGAGACCCCACCCCCACGCTCTGAGACCCTGAATGTTCACAATCACCTCCTTTTGGGTGGGTGGGTAGGTCACTGCTCGCCCTACCTCTCTAAGCCTCTCTCCTCCTTCCTTCCTCTGGTTCCGCACCTCTCTGGATAGACCTGCCTACCTCTCTGGGTTCCTGCTGCCTGCCTCTCTGGGACTGCATCCCCTACCATGGGTCTTTCTCCTTCTGCCAGGAGTGTCTCCTGGCTCTATTTCCCTCAGGAAAAGCTCCATCTCCTGCATGTGAAGCCAGCTTCACACCTTCCCCTCAGGTACCCTACCACTGTCAGTACCTGACTGGCAGTGGGGGCCGGTGCCAGGGTTTCCGAGCGCACACCCTCACATAATCCTTCTTGTTGACATTCTCCAAGAACTTCACATAGAGGCGCTGGTACCGGTTTTTTGCATCCCCAAAATAACCCAGATACTGTGGAGAGAGCAAAGGCTGTGAGAGCCAGCATGTGTTACCAACCCACCTCCATGCCCTGGGTCATGCAGAGATTGAGCACTCGCTCCCCACCCCCCAAATCCACACCCCCACACATTGGCTTACATTACTGGTAGCACAAAACTGCCTCTGGCCATCCTTGATCTCCGGAGTGAACTTCTGCAGAAGGGCCTTCTGGACACGCCAGATGGGTGGGGGCTCCCGGCCAGTCTGCAGGGCCAGCTGAGGAGGAAGAGACCAAGGAGACCTACAAGGTTACCCTCACCCCTGCCCTGCTGGAGACTTCGTCGCTCACACCTCTAATCCCAGCTGAGGCAGGAGGATTGCTGGTTAAGAGAGCTTCCTGTTCTTTCAAGTTCAGTTCCCAGCACACATGTTAAGACAGGTCCCAAATGCCCGTAACTCTAGCTGGCCTCCAAGGGCCTGCACACACATAACCTACACTTACAAAGACATATACGTTAAAAAGAATAAAATAAAACAAACCTTTAGAGAAGCAAAAGACAAATCGACCCCTTATTTTAGGGACACGGCCTGATGGTACCATCTAGCAACTAGGAAGAAGGCTCGTCCATAAACCAGATTTGCTAGGAGGCTGACATTTGACTTCCAGTCTCCAAAGCCGTGAGCAAGACATATGTTCTGTTTATAGCCACAAGCTATCTAGGCTCCTGAAGTGCAGTACCATAGTCGGAAGGAGACAGTGACAACTGCAAAGCTTTCCACGAGGCACTCAGAGCACAGGCAGCAAGTCGCACAAGGAAAACACGGGGAGCATCAGCTCCGCCTCTTAGGAGGCTGAGGCAGGACTAAGGAATGAAAGCCAGCCTTGGATACACAGCAAGGCACTATCTCAGAGAGGAGAGTTCAGGGGATAGAGTTGAACGGCAGGGCGCCTACCTACATCCTGCAGTAAGGAGTTAGGGGCGTGGCTCAAAGATAAAGTGCCTGCCTAAAATCCTCCCAGTGAGGCTGGGATGTGACTCACTCTGCCACACGTGCAGCACCACACGAAGTACCACAGAGACAGGCAGACCTCGAGCTCACAGAGATCTGCCCATCTCTGCCTCCTAAGGGCTGGGATTAAAGGCGTTTGTCACTACTGCCTGGCCTGGGCTGCCCTCTTGACCCTCTTGGCATTCTCTGACATCCTCCGTCCCAGTGTTTTAGCACGAGGATCCCAGTGCACAGCCATCTGACCTGCACACAAGAAGAGGACCACAGAGGAGATAAACACAGGAACAAAACACTCAAGAACCCAAAGAGGCAGGTGTGGTTCTGCATGCCTGCAATTTCCAGCATTTTGGGAATCTGAGGAAGAAGACTGACTTGAGGCTAGCCTGGGTTACAGATTGAGACCCAAAAATGCTTCCTGAAGCTGGGCCTGGTGGCTCACACTTTTAATTCCAGCACCGGGGAGGCACAGGCAGGAGGATCTCTGGGAGTTCGAGGCTAGCCTGGTCTACAGAGTGACACCAAGGGCTGTCACATGTGACAGGGCGAGACAGCCATGGGTGACACAAGAATGCAGAAATGAATGAAATGTGGCTACTGCATTCAGAGATTACAGATCAAGTGATCAAATAGAATTCAGATGGTAACCCCAATTGATTAGTCATGTCCTCCTTTTAACTGTGCTCAGAAGTATCAAGATCGGGGCTGGGGATTTAGCTCAGTGGTAGAGCGCTTACCTAGGAAGCGCAAGGCCCTGGGTTCGATCCCCAGCTCCGAAAAAAAAAAAAAAAAAAAAAAAAAAAAAAAAAAAAAAAAAGAAGTATCAAGGGGCTGGGGATTTAGCTCAGTGGTAGAGCGCTTACCTAGGAAGCGCAAGGCCCTGGTTCGGTCCCCAGCTCCAAAAAAGAAAAAAAAAAAAAAAAAAAGTATCAAGATCTATTGGTAATGTCTGCTTTGAGTACCAGTACTATACGGGTATATGCGTGTCAAACCATGCACTCTTAGCGTGGTGAAATCTGTTTCTGCACCCTCATTTTTTTATGGCTCCTGAATCAGTATATGCATGTAAAGGAGTTCTAACAACTTGCTCAATAGGACGCAGAGAGAGAGATACAGAAGGAATGCAGGTACCCCAAACCCAGTTTTCTTCTGAGCTCCCAGATGACATCACAGGCTAGGTCAGAAGTACCCCCCCCCCCCGAAAACAAGTGTACTTCAGACCACATCTGCTCAACTCCAAAATACTCCCTGGACTCCAAACACAGCCTTTCCCCTGACAAGGAAACGCTGTGTTTGTGTCCTCTCTCCTCCATCCTTGCCCCACAGGGCATCAGACCTCTCCAAGTTTGCAGTCACATCGCAGACTTTCTGAGCCTATGGGTACACGCCCCCACAGGCTTTCTTGCCCAATCGATGAACGTGAACACAGAACTCACTGTTCCGGTTCTTCAGAGACTTCCTGGAAGCCCTTTTGGGGTTTGTCACCAGGCACCAACCTATCTCCCTATCTGCCCTTCTGTTCTTTTCCAACTCAGGCTTTTGGTCTTCCTCCAAAACGCCCTTTCTTCGGTATTGTTTTTTGTTAACATGTCTATGAGTGGGAACGAGCACCCGAGAGCAGTACCCACGGAGTCCATGAGAGGGCAAGAAACTGCCCCGGTGCTGGAATTATCTGTGGTTGTAAAGAACCCAAGAGAACTCAAGTGAACTCCAAGATCACTGACACTCCTAATCACTAAGCCATCTCCACAGCTCACTCTTCGGGAGTGACCCCGGAAATCACAACCTTCTCTTCTCCCCACTCTTTAAGGCCAGTACTTCCAGGCTCTCTTCTTATCAATCATATAACCAACCCCACCCAGCGACTGACTAGGAAGTCGCCCATCTCACGGACCGCCATACTGAGATGGTCAGCTCACTGCAGGACACCTGACTTTAACAGCCAACAGGCAGGCCAATCACTGATCTCCATCTTGGTACCCAAGGATGAGTGGACCAATCTGATTCTCTCCTAAGAATGTGGCCCACGAATGATAAGCCAAACACGTGCTGCTGCTAGCGACAGGAATGTGAGCAGGTGAGCTACACACGCCCAGGGATGGTATTTAAGGAGAAAGGTCAGCTGGGTCCAGTGACCTGGAACTCTCTACGTAGCCAAGTCAGCCTCCAACTTGTGGCAATCTTGTCTCAGATGCCTAAGGACAGGGATTATAGGATGAGCCACCGTGCCTTAATTTGCAAGAAAATGTCTTGTGGGGCTGGAGAGATGGCTCAGCGGTTAAGAGCACCCGACTGCTCTTCCAGAGGTCATGAGTTCAATTCCCAGCAACCACATGGTGGCTCACAACCATCTGTAAAGAGATCCGATGCCCTCTTCTGGTGTATCAGAAGACAGCTACAGTGTACTTATATATAATAAATAAAATCTTTAAAAAAAAAAAAAAAAAAAAGAAAATGTCTTGTGTGCCGGAGTTCAAAGCCACTCAGAGCAACGACGATTACGAAGAAACAAAATCGAAGAGATCCCACCAACAGGAAGGCAGTCACGGACAGTGGTGGCCAACACTGCTCGTTAGGCCTGCAACTTACCCCTCAGTTACCTTCTTCAGCTCCCTGCTGACCAAGGGCCGGGCCAGCAAAAACTACATCTCCAAGAACAGCCATCCTCTCAGCCCTGGTACCCAAGTCCTCCACATTCCCAGTCCCACTCATGGTCCAGCCTCTCCCACTAGCATTTCTGCAAATCTGCCCCACTCCTCACATGGGGCCTTGCAAAGGCCATTCCTCTCAGATGACTGTCACGACCTCCACAAAGGCTGGGCTGTAGTATCATTTTTCTGTTACAGACAATGAGCCTAGAGCAGCCGGTGACCATCCAATTTGCAAGCCAGTTTACCCACACAGCTTTTCTTGTCGCTTGGTTGAGTTTCTTCTTGGTTTTTCAAGACAGGGTTTCTCTGTGCAACCCTCGCTGTCCTGGAACTCAGTCTGTGGACCAGGCTGGACTCCTGAGTGCTGGGATGATTAAAGGCGAATGCCACACCACCACCAGGGTCCAGCTCCACACAGCTCTTCAACACTTGAAGCCAACTCATTTAACCAGCACCTCACATTAATAAAGTATACGAGGGGAGTCTGAAGACTCAGAGCACAGAAAAGAATGCACGCCATCTTACCAACCCTTCACTTAGCCCAAGGAAACGTCGCCAACACGTCGGAAGAATGCAAACTTCCCCGGAGAGGCTTAAGACATTTGACTTAAATGAAATGTATACAAATGGCTCCTTTCACCGGAATTTTCTAATACTTGTGGAAATAAGGAAGTTTAAAATGCCATTTCACAGACCGAGGGTGCACCTCAGCAGGAGAGGCCCTGCCTAGAGTCCCGTCTCGAAGGACTGGGATGCAACTCAAGGGTCGAATTCCCCAGTGAAGGTTCCAGAAATGGAACTCAAGCCATCAGATTCTGAGACAGGCGCCTTTACCTCATGACCCATCTCACTGGCCCTAATTTTTTTAAGACTTCAACAATAAATAAAATTCATCTATATGTGTACACACGCAGGCACCAAGGCACACCTATGGAGGCTGGACCACAACTCGCAGGAAGACCCGTCTTTTCCTTCCGCCTTGTTGAGTGCTTGTGAGGGATCAAACTCCGGTCCGGAACAGGTACCGTCACCCCCTGAGCTTTGTTGCTGGCCCGGAACTCACAAATTAAGCGAGTCTGACTGGCCAACAAGCCCCCAAGGAATCCACGGGTCTCTACCTCCTAAGCATGGGGATTCCAAGTAGATCCCACCACCGAGGGCTTGTGGGATGGAGCTCAGTCGGGTCCCCATACCTGCAAGGAGACTTTTGCTTCATTTGAAATCACATCTGCCCCGGGCCAGCCTCAACTCTGTGATGTAGCTGAGGCTGACCTCAGACTCCTAACTACTGGTTCCACTTGCCAAGCACTGGAAGTCATGGGCTTAATCCAGGACATTCCTGCCTCAGCCTCAAAACGACACTGCCCAGACGACCGGGGGTGGGGGTGGGGTGGGGTGGGGGAATGCCAGAAAGAGGATCGTGGCAAAGCCTGACGACACTCGACCTCTGTATTTTACGGAGTGTTTGTCAAGCCTTGTAGAAAAAGCCAGCCCAAGACCACAGCAACATGTCCAACATTCCCACTGTGTGGGAGCCACAATCACTGACAAGGACAGGCCAGGTCACTGGAACACACATCAATACACACGAGGGAGAAGCTCCTGTCATCAGCCGTGGCTGAGAAAACTGAGACTGGGGATGACAAGATGGCAGCCCAGCTACTTAGCAGAGGTATAACGGAGTCTAATAAACCGTCCCAAGGCAGGACACACCTATCTCGCTCACCTCTAGGAGTCCCTGACACCAATAGGAGGTACAGGGCCTCAGGGCTCTGTGCCCCCTAACGAAGCTCACACTCGAGTAGTATTTTAAGCATCTGAGTCCTCGCCTGGCCCCTTCCCTTCCCACACCAGCTGGCCAGTAGTATCAGATGGATGACCGTGGCTCCTGTCCCAGTGCAGGTCAGTGAATGGGCCCCTTCCAAAGGCCCATTGGCCTTTCTGGCCTGTAAGATGGGGCTAGAGAAGCCACTGCTTTGAACCCTATTCACCAGGGTTAGAAAACAGGGCCGGAGAAGTGTAGAAAGCTTGCAGTCTGCCTCGACTACGCACCTGGTGAGGCTCAGGCCAGCCTCCGGAACGCAGTGAGACCTTGCCTGTACTGAGTGCCTTAAACTCCTAGTACTAAAAAACAAAGACAAGACAAGACAAAACAAAACAAACAAACAAACAAACAAACAAACAAAAACAAAAAAATCCACCCAACTGTTAGGTCCACCTCTCAAAAGAGTCTTAAGGAATAATGGTTTTTGTACTTGTCATGAATTCAATCTACTACCCATATGGACTGCAGAAAGAAACAGCCGAGACTCAAGACATACAATGTGCACTAAGGCACCGGTTAGTCCCACAACTGACATGCCTCCCAGCCTCCCAGGGCCAACCACAGAGAGATGGCAGCCAGCCAAGCGCCAGGTCTGGAACCTCTGCCATGTCCTATCACGGACAGAATCAGATTCTTTTTTTTTTTTCTCTTTTCTTCTTTTTCCTTTTTTCTTTTCTTCTTTTTTTTTTTGAGCTGGGGACTGAACCCAGGGCCTTGCGCTTACTAGGCAAGCGCTCTACCACTGAGCTAAATCCCCAACCCGAGAATCAGATTCTTGACCAACCTCTCACTGGGTACTCTACACAAGCATTTTACTGCTGGATCATTAGGATCCTCTTAATCCTGACTCAGCCAGATAAGCCTATGAACCAAACATCCTAGAAGAGGCCACCCAAACTTTTTTGGGACAAAGTAAGCAGGAACTTGGTTTACTGGTTTATACTGTTAGTTATTTATAGTTTCGCTCTACCACTGGGGTGGGAAAATCGCCCACAGATGATATGCTGCTGATAAATATTTATTTACAAAACCAGAAGCCAGACATGGTGGTGCACACCTTTAGTCCCAAAACTCGGAAGACAGAGGCAGGCAGATCTCTGTGAGTTCGAAGCCAGCCTGGTCTACATGATGAGTTCCAGGACAGACAGAGCTCTGCAGAGATCCCGTCTCAAAGAAAAACAAACAGAAAAACAAAACTGGACTGGACCAAGCATGGTGTCCATCTACAGTACCATATCCCCAAAACAGGCAAGACTGCTGCATGTTCGAGACCACCCTAACCTACCTGTGAGACACAGGCCAGGGAGGAATCAAAGTAACCTCTGCCTCCAGGGCGGAGGGTCTCTGTCAACAAGTGATGTATTACCACCGAGCTGGAGCCCCGCTTTTTCTGTCTTCACTTCTTCACTATTATTTTCCAGGCTGGCTTTCAATCTACTCTGTAGCATAGGAAGGTCTTGGACTTAGGACCTCCTGTAACAACCCCAGGAAACCTGGGAAGGCAGGCTGATGCCAGCAGGGCCAGAGCTACATCAAGAATGTAAATCCTAGCCAGGCAGCGGTGGGGCACCCCTTTAATCCCAGCACTTGGGAAGCAAAGACACACGGAGCTCTGAGTGCTGATCGGAGGCCAGTCTGAGTCTTATCTACAGAGTCAGTTCCAGGACAGTCGGAGCCACACAGAGAAACCCTTTCCAAACCAAACCAAACCAAACCAAACCAAACCAAACCAAACCAAACCAAACCAAACCAAGAAACCTCAGCCTGCCACTCAGCGAGCGCCCTTAAGCAAGTATCCGTTACACCACCTACAAGTTAGGCATAACCGCATCAGGCTGATGGCGGATATGTAAACGGGAAAGAATACAGGCTCCGACTGGATCCCCCCTGACTCTAAGTCCCCAAGAAATGGAATTACCAAGTGACTAATTTTTTTTTCTTTTTTTCGGAGCGGGGGACCGAACCCAGGGCCTTGTGCTTGCTAGGCAAGCGCTCTCTACCACTGAGCTAAATCCCCAACCCCCCGAGTGACTAATTTTGAACCCTCAATGCTGTAACTGCCCTGCCAGGCAAGATGTGCCCACTGGCATATTAGCGGCATGAAGATTACGGGGCAACTAACTGCTCCCAATGGATTCCTTGCATATGAGAGAATTAATGTCTGGCCCTATAAATCAAGAGTCCAGGGCTTGGGCTGGAGAGATGGCTCAGCGGTTAAGAGCAAACTGCTCTTCAGGAAGTCCTGAGTTCAATTCCCAGCAACCACATGGTGGCTCACAACCATCTATAATGAGATCTGCCCGGTTCTGGTGTGTCTGAAGACAGCTACAGTGTACTTGCCAGAGGAACCTCTCTCTGCCGTGGCAGAACTCAATGCGGACTAATACCTGGTAAAAGGGCTGAAGGATCCTCAGCCCTAAACAGTACATTTCTATCAAGTTCATGAAGGCTTGGGGGACATCACGGAAGAGGGGGCAGGATGAAGGAAAGCAAGTGTCCTCACTTCAGGCAGCCAAGTGAGACAACCCAAAAGCAGCCTAGCAAGCCCACTGGGTGACTCTTCGGCCTCCGCCCCTACCCAGACTGGCCCGTCACTCGCCAGCTGCTCAGTCGGTGGCTCAGAGACTTTGTCAGGCTCCATCTGGGGACAATGCTAAGGCTCACCTTGAGGGAGGGTATGTCCTCCGCACGAATGACGAACTCATCCCGCTCTCGGAAGATGCCCTCTCCGCCACTCTCCCCAGCCTCCTCATCCGTCTCCCCGCACACAGCTGCTGTCTCCTGCTTCTTGGCCAGGTGCAAAGGCCGAGCATCTGGGGGTTCAGGGTCCTCTGGAGACGGGGCAGCAGGCTCCTCTGGAGGGGCAACTGGTGGGACAGTTGTGGGTGCTGGCGGGGGCGGTGGAGGTGGTGAGGGCAGCGCTGGTGGAGGCGGTGGCTGTGGTGGTGGAGGTGAGCTAGCCACAGGAGTCACCAGTGGGGCAGGTGAGGGCAAGGCTGGAACTGGGGGTGGGGGTGGAGGTGGGGCCGGCTGAGGTGTTGGGGCAGGAGGCGGAGTAGGTGGGGGCTTCTCCTCCAACAGCGGGGGCTCTAAGAGAGAGGGGGGAGAGAGAGTCATCAGATCTATTGCCATTCATTGACCATGTAGCCCAGGCTGGCCTTTGAACCCTGACTTTCCTGCTTCAATCTAAGAGCTAGTTAGAATGACAGTCATGTGTCACTATTCCTGGCTGGCTCTACTAACCTTACAGATCCTGTGTCCCTAATGGCAACTTAGCCCTCAGTCTACCTACAAAGCCACATGTGTCCTTACTAAGGGTAGAGAGCAAAGACAGACATGGCTCTCCTGTAGAAGTCCCACTTCTTGGTCCAGTACTGGGTCCTTCTGTGAGACCGCAAGCGTAGCTCCAGCAATTACCTGGGACTCTTGAAACCCATCTCATTCCCCAGTGCCATTGTCGGTGCTGAGCTGTCTCCCCAAGCCCTTGTAGCTCTTGTCTAACTCCTAACTCCATATCCTGATGCCTCCTTACTCCGAGCGCTCTAGCAAGCCTCCCAAGTCCTCATTCCCTCCTGGGATACTCCTGCCTTTTTACAAGCCCCTCCCTGGTCTCCTCCATCAGCTATTTGATTTTCTAATGCCACAGACATTTGCCTAGTTACGTGTACGTGTGTGTGTGTGTGTGTGTGTGTGTGTGTGTGTGTGTGTGTGTGTGTGTGTGTGCGCGCGCGAGTGTGTGCAGACCATGTATGTGTGCAGACCATGTATGTACAGGGGCCTACGGAAGCAGGAGAGGGTACCAGATGCCCTGGAACGGGAATTATGGGCGGTTAGTTGGATGCGGGAGCTGGGAACTGAACCTGGGTCCTCTACAAGAGCAGTAAGCGGGGTTGAGGATTTAGCTCAGCGGTAGAGCACTTCCCTAGCAAGCGCAAGGCCCTGGGTTTGGTCCCCAGCTCCAAAAAAAAAAAAGGAAAAGAAAGAGCAGTAAGCACTCTTAGCCACCAAGCCATCTCTCCAGTACCCCTAACTACTTTTACTAGTAATAGAACTCGAGTTTTTCACTCGCTAGGAAAACCTAATTAGGACTCACCAGGAATCCCTTTGCTGGTGGATTCTACACAGAACTCTACCTCCTCTGAGCCACACCCCCAGTGCCTCACTGGGGGATTCTAGGTAGGGGCTACCACTGAGTCCAGCTCACGGCTTACTCTTCAAAGCACTTCTACAGGCCTCACAATCATTAACGGTTCCTTAAATCTCCCTTGTTACCCCTTTAGCTGGACCTGCCACTTATACCCTAGTCTCTCCCCAGCATCCTCGAGGGCCCAGTACTAGGCCCTGCGATTCCCTGCTGAACCTCTGAGCTCATTAAAAGATGTTTCTCTAAGCAGTGGTGGTACACTTTTTTTTTTTTTTGGTTCTTTTTTTCGGAGCTGGGGACCGAACCCAGGGCCTTGCGCTTCCTAGGTAGCGCTCTATCACTGAGCTAAATCCCCAGCCCCATGTGGTACACTTTTAAACCTAGCACTCGGGAGGAATGTGGATCTGCGAGTTCAAGGCCAGCCTGGTCACAAAGTGAGTTTCAGGACACAGTGAAAGGGAAAAAGTGTGGTCACCTCTGTCAAGTGTGGTTTTCTATACAACAGGAAAAATCCTTTAAGTAGTGTATAACTTAAACAACTTTATCTGCGGACTCCAATAAGCCCCACCCTGTTCCCCAGACCACCTTCTGAGAACTCACCAGGCGTGCCATTGCTGTTGGTGCTGGGCAGACTTGGGAGAGGGGGTGGACCGGAGGCTGTAGGTCCAGTGTCTAGAGGCGGCTCCTCCGGTGTGGACGTGTCCTTAGGCCCTGTGAGGGGTGGATCGTCCAGGGCCGAGATGGCTGAGGAAATGCTCTCCTGCAGGTCTCGGTTCTTGGCCACGGAGTCTTCTTCGTCCGAGGAGAAGGAGGGCAGCGTCTCTAGGTTGCGCTTCAGCTCTTCGTCCAGCCGCTTGCAGGGCGAAGGGCAGCCAAGCCCCAGCCCCTCGCTCTCCGCAGCCTCTAAGGCACCTCCCAGGCCAAAAGGACCAGAAGGTGCCGGGTGCGGCACAGTGGGCACGGTGGGTGGTGGGGGCTGCAGGCCTCGGGTGGGCACAGAGGCTGGCACGCTCTTAGGGGGGCTTAGCGGTGGCGTCAGGCCAGCTTGGTAGACTGGTGGGTGCCGCTTGCCTGACTTGAGAAAGTCAAGGAAGGAAGCCATGAAGCCTGACTTCATCTCCGGCTGTTTCTCCTCTACCTCCTTGATCTTGGCCTCAATCTTCTCCCGGGTCAGGTTGGAATCCAGGCTGTTGTGGTCTACACCCGAGATGACATCGTTGGAAGGTGCTCCCAGACCCTCACCGACCTTGGGCACAGACAGCTTGATCTAGACATGGGGAGAGCAAAGTGTCATGGTCCAGGGGCCCAGCCTCCAGGCCTCCTTCCTCAGATCCAGGGATTCGCCTTGGAGTTTCCCATCCCACCTCACTTTAGACCACCTCCAAATTCCTGCAACCAGTCTGTAGAGTCTTAGATTTCAACACAACTGACTGTACTTAAGAGACAGGAGACCAGGCCAACAGTCCCTTCACACAGGATCTGAATGCCAGCCCATCCCCCACCCCCTCTATGCACAAGACTTTAGAGCCTGGGTCCTGACACCCCGTCTTGTCAAGAGCGTCACATTACATTTTATCTTACGGAAACACCGGAACTCTACCTAGGTGACGCTCTGGTGCTTTTTAATGAGATAACCACAACTCTGACGCCGAGGGCATCTGACACCTTCAATCTCAGACAGTCCAGCCCAACCCCTCCCACACCCAGTCCCCCTCACCTTAAGCGGCTTCAGGGGCTCCAACCGGGTACCTCCCATTTCCTCAGCCTTCCTGCCTCTGCCCCGGCCCCGGCCCCGAGGTTTCTTGGCCCCGTCAGTGGTTATGGAGGCTGAGGCTGGACCTGCCATGGCAGGGCCCTCCAGTGGACGAATCCTGGGCCTTCCCCTGGGTCGGGGAGGGCCGTCTCTCTTTGCCTTGGTGGGTTTGCGGCCACGACGACGAGGGCCATCAGGACCAGGGTTGGGTGGGCAGAAGTCTATATCTCCCAGCGGTGAGAGGGCCGGCCGGGAGCGACAACTAGACACCAGGTCGGGCAGACGCCTCGGGTTTAGGCGGATATCTGCGGGTACGTCGGCTTTGTCCTCATCGGCCTCAAACTCGTACTCCTGCGCATACAGCTTCTTGGGTGTCTGGAAGGGGGGATCTCGGCGGCGTAGCAGGTGGAAAGAGGACGTCTTCAGCAGCTTCTTTGGCTTGGTTGAGCAGAAGATGGGCGAGGTGAGGCCACCCTTGGGCTCAGAGACGGGTGGTGGCGGCGGCGGCGGCGGAGGGGGAGGTGGGGGCGCCGACTGGTGTGGCCCGCTCTGGATCAGGCCCAGTGGCTCTGCGTTGACTGTGGAGGGAAGCTCGGGCGGTTTGTTGGGGTCCAGACCCAGGCCTGGAGTCTCTGGTCCGGTTCCAGACGCCCGGCCTCCACAGTAGGGGCCATAGGGATCGTAAGCAGTGGGACCAGGGGGTGGACCAGCACCAGTTTTAGGGTCTCCATCATCTTCGGTCTGTCCAGCCTTGCCATAGTCATCGGCTGCCCCTCCACCAAACATCTCCTCCATGGTGGGGAAAAAGCTCCGCTCCTCATCCTGAAGCAATGAGTCGGGGAAGCAGATAGACGTGAGGGGTACGAACCGCGGTGCCTTGGTCCCTTGAGGGCTGGGGCTTCGGTAGGCGCCTGTAGGATCCTTGCCCTCTGGGTTAGGTGGTCCCACACCGGTATCCCCAGGCCCTGGTGGCAATGGTTCCAGGGCCCCAAGTAGTTCTTGCATGGCTCCAGGAGGTTCCAGGCTTTCCTCAGGTCGTAAGCGAGGACTTGGGGCTGTGGGTTCCAGGCCATGACCGCGAAGGTGGGCTTCAAGCTGCAGAGGCATAGGTGGTGGGGGTGGGGGCGGCGGCGGCTGGGGAGCCCCATCCCGGGTGCCTGGCTCGAGGAGGTGAACGCCGACTTTGGGGGCACTGGATGAGGGGCTGGGGGCATGGCTGAGCACAGAAGGGAGCAGCTGGGGAGGAGGTGGAGGCAGCACCATTGGAAGGTCAGGACCTCCAGCCTCCAAGAGGAGGCCGTGGGGCGTTGGCTGGGTTGCCTGGGCCGTGGGTGGTGGGGGAGGTGGGCTCTTCTGCAAGAAGGCTCCGAGCTCCTTGGCACCGGCTCCATAGTGAACAACTGAGGTGGCTAGCCCCTCAGGAGTTTCGCCGCCCCGCTCTGGCCCCTTTTTCTTGTCCTTCATCCTCCCCAGGCCCAGCTCCAGGGCGGCCGTGGCACCCTCGTCCAGACTGGCACTAGTCCTGATGACGCTTTGCAGGTGGTACCTCTGGGGATCTTCCTTGGCTAATTCGTAGGGTGTGCCTGGCGGTCCTCCGGCTCCACCACTGCCCCCAAGTCCCTTGGAGGCATCAGCAGGCCCATCCTCACCCACCAAGCCATCTGCCCCTGAGGTCCGAGGTGGGCTGGGTGCCTGAAGCAGGTGCTGAATCAGAAATTCTTCATCTTCCGTGCGCTCAGCGGCAGCACCACCAGGGCCGGCGAGCAGCTCGGAGCCGTCACCTTTTCCCTTGTAGCCACCGGCTCCAGCTGCATAGCTGCTAGCTCCGGGGGGTGCCAGGAATGGAGCCGAAGCTAAGACTGAACTTAAGTATTTGCCAGGGGCTCCTGGAGAGCCAACGCCAGGAGGGCGGCCAGTAGCAGGCGGTGACTGGAGGGGTCGGATAATGTGAGATGGGCTGGCCTCCCCACCACCTCCCAGAGAACTGGGTCCCCAGCCACCTCCATGGCCCGAGAGAGCAGGGGAGTGACCAGTACTGTAGCTGAGGGAAGGGCTGGCTGTGGGGAGCCCCTGTGAATGGGCAGCTGGCCCTGGGTAAGGCTCACTCTGTACCCCATAGAGCTGACCCTGAAGCTGGTCTGGAGAGTAACTCTGACAGGTAGCCAGGCCAGGAGGTGGGGGACCACTGGGGGGCTGAGGGGGACCCCCAGAATAGTTAGGGCCTTTGCTCAAGTCCTGTGCTTGACCCCCTCCAAATCCCTGCCCATAGGCCTGGGGTCCCAGAAGCCCTTGGGGCTGGCCAGGAGAATAGGCCTGGCTCCCAGCCCCACCAGCCCCAGAGGCTTTCCCAGTGGCGTAAGCAGCTGCTGGTCCACCCAGGCTCTGACACTTGGGTGTGGCGGTGGATCGAGGTGGTGGGGGTCTGGTGGCACCCCCTGTAGCTGGTCCATAACCTCCCTTACTCGTCTTATAACCAGGGGACTGGATGATAGGGCGGTACCCACCACCACCCGCAGCTGCACCTCCCCCAGCCGTCTCCGGGCCTGCAGCCCGGCCAGCTGCTCCAGCTGTGGCCCCACTAGGCCCACCCTTGCTAGGTTCTCCAGCCCCTGGAGAGGGTTCCCCACCTCCCAGAGGGCTGCAAGCCAAGCTGGCCCGGTGGCCCATTGAGGGATAGCTGCCTCCACAGCTCAGATAGTGCTGCAGGGAATGGGCTGGTGGTGGGGGCGGTGGGGGCTGGGCACTGGCAGGCCGCTGATAGTGTTTGATGACCGTGTCCTGTCGGGGCAGGGCCCGCTCCGGCGGTGGACCCGGGGCAGCACCCGAGAAGTTGTAGAGCTGAGGGGAAGATGGCTCGGCAGCTGTGGCAGCAGAAGAAGAAGCCAGCAGATTGAACTGAGTCGGGAGGTGGCGGGGAGGTGGAGGTGGATCTGGGGGACCAGGACGGTAAGGGGGAGTCTGAGCAGGACCAAGGCCGGCAGGCCCCAAGACACCACCCCCTGCCAGGCGCTCAAAACCCAATGAAGAGGGCACTGTAGGAGCCTGGGAGGGCTTCAGGTGGAGCACATCATGGGGGGACAAGAGCCCATTAGCAGGAGGACTGAAGGGTGGATCCTGGAGGCTGAGGGATGAGGGCACTGGGAAGGGGCGGCTGCCGAAGGAAGCCGGGTGCTGGTAGGCAGACAGGGCAGAGGAAGACGGGAAGGTGCTGGAACCTGGGAGGGCACCAGAGATGAAGAGTTCCGTGGGGCCCGGTGTGTGCATGGCTAGGGATGAAGGAGAAGACCATTGGTCAGAGTGGACCAGGAGACAGCCCTTCTCCAGCCCGCTGGGAGCAGCACTTACCTGTCTGCCAGGAAGGACTTCGGAACTGGGAAAGGAGTGAGGAGGCGGAAGGGCCAGGCTGGGGGCCCCGGGACTCCAGGGCCGAGATGAGGTTCATGACGGAGGCGTCGGGCCCTGCTGAGCCCGCGTGGTGGAGGCCAGTGTCAAAAAGTCCAGAGAGGCCTGACAATGGACAAGTCAACAAGTCAGCCAGGTAGGGGGTGGTGGTTTGGTCAGGGAAAGCACTACACAGTGCAGAAGAGGACTGGAGGGAGGAGCCAAAGACAAGCAAAGGGACGCAGTGCCTTTCAACTCAGCTTCCAGGAGGCTGAGGCAGGGGGATCAGACCTTCAGAGACAATCTGAGTAACTCCATGAGACACTATTGCACTTACTAAAATAAACGGAAGGAAGGGGTAGGGGAGGAAGGGAAAAGGCTATGGAAGGCTCCGGGTTGGATTTCCAGCACAGAAGTACCAAACGAAAGTCAAAAAAGAAAAAAAAAAAAAAAAAAAAGGCAAGAGGCAGAAAACAGGGATGGGACAAGGAGATCCGGGGCAGACTGGTTTAAAAATCAGAGGTGTGCGCAGCAAGGACAAGGTGGTGGATGAGGTTACTCTAAGCAAACAGAAGGAGGGCCAAAGAATTGGAGCCAATAGGGAAGAAAAAGGAGCCAACCAGCCAAGAGAATCCCACTGGGAAAGAAAGGGCTGGGGGTGGGCTGCAGGGAGAGGAAAAGCCTGGAAGAGAAGGTGGGATTTGGGGGCCCCTGATGGGTAGCAGCCAATAGGAGACAAAGGGCGGAGCCATGAAGCACCTAACGAATCCGGCATGAAATAAAGCCTCCGAGGCAACCAATCACAGGAGAAGTGGCAAAAAGAGGTCCAGGACCCAGAGCAAGGCCAATTAGCAGGGGCGGAACTTTCAACAACCAATCAGATGTCTTAAAGGGCAGACCAGCCCCAGCCCTCCAGGATGGGAGCCCATACCTGCAGGGTGGTGGTTGGTGGCATAGCTTTGTAGTGGGTGGGGGGCAGCGTAGGCCTGGCGATGCAAGATGTCGGTTTCTGGGTGGGAAGTCCGGGAGCTGCCGTAGACCAAGCTGGGAGCAAGGGAGAGATGTCAGAATATCCTCTCAAGCTATCCTCTGAGAAGGGGGCTAGGAAGAACTTCCCAACTGACTGAAGAACCCTGAGATAACACTAGGGAACACAGTTATCCCATGGGGTGGGGTGGGGGCGGCAAAAAACGATGCTATTCTGGACACTTAGGAGTCCCACGTTTGCAAACACGGACATGCGGGGACACACTGGGGACGAAGGAAGTCAGGGGAAGCGGCTACAACAGTCAACATGAAAGGTGTGATCCTGCCTTGTAGTATACTACTCCCCCACCACAACAGAACCGAAGGTCCAACACTGCAAGGGCACATGGACAAACCAAGACCCGCTGAAACAGCACAGACCCTGAGTTAGGAAAGGAATCCAGCCAGGCCAGGAGCAGGAGGTAGCTTGTGTCCCAAATGGCTAGGGGAGAAAGTGGGGAGGGGACAGGACCAGGGAAAGTCCCAGGTACAAGTACTGACACGAATTCATTGCATCCCCAGAGGCTGAGGTTCAAGTGCACCGGCCTAAGCAAAGTCAGGTGCGTGTACAAACAGTTCAATTCACCCGTGGGGAGGAAAAGGTCCCGAGTGTGAAGTCCCACTCTAAAAATTTGTACACGCTGGGGAAAGCCAAGTGTTGAGGGGGAGGAGAGTGAAGGGCAGGTGAAGAGTGAGGACACACGACACAGATTAAACTGCGAGAGGCAAATTCACGGGTGAACGGACACGCGGCTAGCCACGCATGCACAGGGCCCACGCTCACACGCGCAAACACAAACGGGGAAAAGATACGACTCTATCCCAGAAAGGGCCCAAATCCGTGGCCTTGGACCAGAGGGCAAATAGCGCGCCATCAACCAGGATTCATAGCTTTGAGAAAGGTGGGGAGCAGAAGGGGGCGTGTCCCTAAGCTCAGGACCCCCCCAACACACAGAATCCTAGTTTAAGAAGGGGGCGGGGCCCCTTGCCCACTCTGCGCGGGGAATTTCTTGGAGGGGGGAGGGCCTGAGTGGCCCAGCCTCCAGCAGCCCCGGAACAATAGGACCTGGGAGGGGGTGCGCGCCCCCCAGGTCTGCGAGCTAATTCTCCTTTCCTCCCACCTTTGCAGTTGCAGAGCTAGGGGTACCCGGGGGGAGGGGTCAGCAAGCCGGGAATCTAAAGATGGGGGGCAAGTCCAGGCCTTGCTTCAGCAACCCTTCCCATCTTCCCAAGGCCTTCCCGGTTCGAATTTGTTTTTGCGCCTTGCCTGCTTCGTTTCTCTCTTTTGCAAGCCGGAGCTGGCTTTGGCGGAGTTTGCAATTTGCAAACTGGGGCGGCGGCGTTGTTACAAACCCAAAGAAGGCCGCTCCCTTGCAAAAACCGGAGGGGGAGTTGGCGATGCACGCGTTGCCGAGCGGGCCCCAGGCCCAGGCCAGGCAGGAATCCCCCACCTCTTAGCCCGTTTCTCTAGGTCCCCCTCAGCTTCTTACCTAGCTTTCGCTGACCTCTCGTAACTCCATCCCGCCCCGGCGCCGAGCGGGTCCCCGAAGCCGGCGCTGGGGTAGTTCCTGTCCATGAATTGGCCGCGGTGGAAATTGGGGGGAGGGGGAGGGAGGGGGAAAGGAGGGGGAGCGCGCGCGCTCTCCTCCGCCGCCGCTCCCTCCGCTGCTTTTTTTCCTCCCTTTCTCTTTTTTTTTCTTTGCGGCCACCGAAGGCCCGGGAAGGCCCCGGGCGGGGGAGGGAGGGGGCAGGGACGGAGGGGCGGGCAAAGGAGGGGTGCAGCCGCTGAGCCAAGGAGGGGGGGTTCCCCCTGGAGGAGGGAAAGGGGGGAGGAGGGACCCCGCTGTCTCCGCCTTTGCCCCGGCGCTTGCAAGAGAGAAGGGGGAAGCGCGCTCGGGAGGGGGCGTCCCGGACGGCCCCGGAGTGGGTGCGGGCGCTGGGTGCTCGCTCTTTCGCCGCCGCCGCCGCCGCCTCCTCCTCCTCTGCGTTCACGGTGCAGCCATCTTTGCACAAGGCGGCTGGGGAGGGGGAGGGAAGGGGGCGGGCGGCGGGGTGTCTGGCTGCGCTCCGCTTCCTCCCACAATCCCGTGCAAATGCAAAAAAAAAAAAAAAAAAAAAAAAAAAAGAGAGAGCGAGAGAGCAGGCGAGCACTAGCCAGGCCTGGGAGGCGGGGGAGGGAGGGGAAAGAGCAAGTGAGCGCGAGGCACCAGCGGAGCCTGGGGGTGTGGGGCACAGCACCGGTACCCAGATATTCAGCTCCACCGCGCGCAAATGCGCCCAGTAAGGGGGCTCAGTTCTTTTACATTTTTATTTTTCTCATTGTTTCAATTTTAATTTCTTCCAAACCTTTCCCAAAGGGTTTTTAAGTAAAGGGCAGCTCGGATCAACTCCATTTACCCGGGTGCAACACAAGCGTTGACACCCCATTTACAGCACATTGCAAATGTGCCCCCCATCTTTATGCTGGATTACGAACCGCCCATGTGCACGAGTGGGGAAATACACCAAGTAAGGTGTGTGTAAGGGCCTGGTTCCCTGAGTGTACGCGCTCCGCGGCACCAGTGGGGTGACAACCGAGTCACGTCTGGTCCGAGTTTCCTAAAAAGTCTGTCCATTCTGAGGCAAGGCTCAGCAGAAGTGGGGGTTCACGCGCGGGCCAGGGGCACCGACTCGGCAACAGGATGGTCAGGGACATGCGTGTATGCGTGCCCGGCGGAAACACATGTGTCATGTAGACCCCGGGTCCGACGACCCCGACTCCCCCACGGACACACTGAAGCCTAGTCGTCGAAGAAGCCGGCGACTTCCGGAATCCGCTATGAATCGGGGGCACAGTTGAGGGAGCCCGCGCTCGGAGCAGGTCTTCAGTGGGGCCTTCTGAGGCTATCGGGGATGGGGGGGTTGGGAGTATATAGTGCAGAGTCAAACATCCCAGCCGCCCCCTCCACCGAGCCTACACCGGCCCGCCCTTGGTGCTTCAGCCAATCCTCAATCCTATAGGCACAAGCCCCACCTTCCTGAAAAGCAGCACTATTGCAAGGCTGATCCACGCCCCTACAGACAATCGCGTAGGGTCCGCCCTGCCCTGCAAGCCCCGCCCCATGTAGGTTTTCCAAAGCACCAAGCCCTGCCCTTGGGGACACGCCCCTCCCACGCGTTGCCGCTCTTTCCCCCTCCCTCTGGCAACACCCAGGCAAGAATCCCGCCTCCTACCTGGAGTAAGGGGGTGGAGGGGCGTCGTGCACCCCGGAGGCTGCTAAAGCCTGCTCATAGGTGGGAAGGCCTGGGGGAGGCGGTGGAGACAGAGGCGTCGGAGGACTTAAGGGGATGATGAGCCCGGTCCTGGGGACAGAAAAAGTATGGTTAGTATACAACCTACATCGTAGTTCGAGACAAGGGGGTCCGCTGTTAAGACACTTGCTGCACTTGGCTGAGGACCCAAGTTCCCATTCCAGCACCCACATGGCTCATCATAACCATCTGTAACTCCAGTCCTGGAGGGGCCAACACCCTCTTCTGACCTTTGATGGCACCAGGCACAAAAAAAGAAAATATTAAAAGAAATGAATAAATAGAAACCTATAAGACCAAAGGGTTACAAGACCAGAAGAGCAAATGAGGGTGGAAGGGGACAGAGGTGGGAGGGAGATGGCCCAGAGAAGTGCCTCAAAGGACACCCTGATGGACATGGACAGTACACTGGAAAGGAACCTGGATATACACACTCATCAACAGAAACAGGTGCACTGGAATAATAGAGAAACATCAGGTGGACAGACAACAACAGGAACGACAGACGAAGCTCAGGAGGTCCACACAGACGTGGACACAACACAGAAACATTTAGTCCCAAAACTTCCCATATCCAGTCATTGAGGCAAGGTCTCCCAGGCTGGCTTCAAAACTTCCAAAAATCCGTCTGCCCAGCCTCCTGGGCACTAGGATTGCAGGTGTGAGCTGCCATGCCCAGCTTCCAAAGCCATTCTTTACATTGTATTTTGATATTTAAATTACAGGGGTTGGGGATTTAGCTCAGTGGTAGAGCACTTGCCTAGCAAGCAAAAGGCCCTGGGTTCGGTCTCCAGCTCCGAAAAAAAGAATAAAAAAAAAAAAATCGTCCAAAAAAAAAAAATTACAGTTACATATTCTGTGTGTGTGCACACCCCCACACACACACAAATGACAAGCAGAGGACAACACAGAAGTGTGTCTCCTTTTACTATGTGGGTCCCTATGTGGATGTAGAGTTTGGGAGCAAACTCCTTCACCCGATAAGCCATCTTTTTTTTTTTTTTTTTTTATTTTATGTATGAGTATACTGTCACTGTGTCACTGTCTTCAGACACACCAGAAGAGGGCATCAGATCCCATTACCGATGGCTGTGAGCCACCATGTGATTGCTGGGAATTGAACTCAGGAACTCTGGAAGAGCAGTCAGTGCTCTTAACCACTGAGCCATCTCTCCAGCCCCCCACTAAGCCATCTTGATGGACCTCCCCTACCCAGGATCCAGAACATCCTATGTCCCATCCCTTCTTGGGTGGCCTTGACACTGGCATTCCACCACCCATCTACAGCCTCTCTTTCTACATTTTATTTTGAGAAGGGCTTCTCCCTAAGTTACCCAGGCTAGCCTTGAATTCGCATCATTGTGAAGAGGTCTTGAACATTTTAGGTCCTCCTGCTCTGCCTCCCAGGGGCTGGGAGCACCATGATCTCCAGCTACAACTGTGAGACACCCTATGAGGCTCTCTCTGCTTCTCTAAAACACGGACTACTCCCATCTCATACAAACACTTGCTGTGACTTGTACCCATGGAACAGACCATGCCACAGGCAGGTAGAGACCGCAGCCTACACAGACCCATCGGTTGCTTTTTCCTATCTTTGTTTTTTTTTTTTCCGGGGCTGGGAATCGAACCCAGGACCTTGCGCTTCCTAGGCAAGCGCTCTACCACTGAGCCAAATTCCCAACCCCCCTATCTTTGTTTTTTTTTTTTCTTTTTTTTTTTTTTTTCCCCAGAGCTGGGGGCCGAACCCAGGGCCTTGCCATTGCTAGGTTGCTAGGCAAGCACTCTACCACTGAGCTAAATCCCCAACCCCCTATCTTTGTTTTTGAAAACAGGATTTCTCTGCGAAGCCCTGGCTGCCCTGGAACTTGCTCTGTAGATCAGGCTGGCCTGAAACTCAAAGATCCACCCGCCTCTGCCTCCCAAGCGCTGGGATTAAAGGCATGCGCCACCACACCTGCCTGCCAGTTGCAGTTTTACCCATAGTGATGACCTCACTGAAACCTGGCACTCAAATGACTGACAGGTATCAACTGCAAAAGGAACCACTGCATGCTGGGCAGACCAACAGGAATGGCAGCCTTTCTCTCCATAGGCTGTGGCTAGAGACTCTTCATCACTGGTCTCCTGCCCCCAAGCTTCAGCCCTTCAACTCAGATCAAGCTGTCTCCCTCCCACTTTCGTCCCCTTCCTCCTGGAAAACCCCTTACTCTTGCAAACAGGACTCCTGGACTCTGAGGCGGCGCCGTCGATAATGCAGATACCAAAAGGCTCCCAAGCCAGCCAACACGATGAGCAGGATCCCAGAGGTCAGTCCCACTGCCAGGCCTGCAACATCCACCCGTCCACGCCCTGTGGGTAGAGGGTGCCCCTGATTCAGTACTACCACCTCCTCAAACATTTCAATTCCTTCCCCTAAGGGCACAAGGCCCATCTGAGGTCCCTTCTGGCTCCCATGGCAACAGGCAACAAACATGATTGCTTTCTCTTTTCTTTTCTTTTCTTTTTTCTTTTTTCTTTTTTTCGGAGCTGGGGACTGAACCCAGGGCCTTGCGCTTGCTAGGCAAGTGCTCTACCACTGAGCTAAATCCCCAACCCCATGATTGCTTTCTCAAAGCCTCTGTTTCCTGTGCTGTAGAATGGGATCATGACCCCTGCCAGGAGCTCATGGAAACCCGACCTGGACCTGCCATCTCAGCTACTTTGAAGGCTAAGGCTGGAGGAGTCCATGTTGGAAGACTGTCTGACAGTGAGTTCAAGGTCAGCCTGGGCAAGTTATCGAGACTGTGTTACAAAAGAGGAAGTGAAGAGAATTTGAGATGATGTTGCTCAGTGGTAGAGCAGCTGGGCAGAATACGTAAGGCCCTGGATTCATCTCCACTACTGGGAAAAGAAGGAAGAGACAAACGTGCATCTTCGGGCTGGAGAGATGGCTCAGTGGTTAAGAGCACTGACTGCTCTTCCAGAGGTCCTGAGTTCAAATCCCAGCAACCACATGGTAGCTCACAGCTGTAAATGAGATCTGATGCCTTCTTCTGGTGTGTCTGAAGACAACTACAGTGTACTCATATATGATGAATAAATAAATCTTAAAATAAAAAGTGCATCTTCTACTTAAACTGAACTTGATGGTAGAACACAGGAGGAAGGGCCATTGCATAGGAAAGCCTCAGCCAAGGATAGAAAGACTTCACTAAACAATGGATAAATTAGGGGAACACCCTGAAATACTGAGGTGTGGAACTTACCTGAAGCCATGCCTTTCAACAAACAAAGGAAGCAAGCAAGACTTCAGCATCCTACTTGCGACCTGTTTTTGTTCGCCTTGGCTCTTTTTATTTTTAAATAATTTTATATAGTTTTTGTTATGTTGGAGACTGAACCTCTAAAGTTATTGTTGTTAGTAGTGGTGGTGGTGGTGTTTTTTTGAGACAGGGTTTCTCTGTGTATTTCAGGATGTCCTCCTGGAACTATGTAGACCAGGCTGGCCTTGAACTCCAAATGCCTCTGAATGCTGGAATTAAAGGCATGGGCCATCATGGCCCAGCCATAAATTTTTTTTAAATATATTTATTTTTATTTGATGTGTATGGGTGGTTTGCTTATATATGTGTCTGTACACTACACACATGACTGGTACCCACAAAGGCTAGAAAAGAGAGGTGGCTGTAACTCTCCTAGAATTGGAGAGTTGGAGATGAAATTAAATGTGCGTATCACCACTGGCAAGAAACACCTAGCTTTAAAAAGAGATTTATAGGGCTGGAGAGATGGCTCAGTAGTTGGGAGCACCCGGCTGCTCTTCCAGAGGTCCTGGGTTCATTTCCCAGCAACCACATGGTGGCTCACACCCATCTGTAACGAGATCTGATGCCCTTTTCTGGTGTGTCTGAGGACAGCTACAGTGTACTTATATATAATAGATAAATAAATCTTAAAAAAAATAAAATAAAATAAAAAGAGATTTATATATTTTACCTATATGTGCACTACATTCACACCTGGTGCAGTAAAAGGTCAGAACAGGGTGTTGGGTCCCCTGGAAGTGGAGTTGATTATTGTGATCACTATGGTGGTGGTGGTGATGGTACTGGAACCTGAAGCCAGGTCCTCCACAGGCAAGAGCAGAAAGTGCTCTTAACCCCCAAGTCATCTCTCCAACTTCTTATTGATGTCCTAAAAAGATCTATTTCATTATTCTATTTTTATCTGTGTGTATGTGCGGGGTAAGTAGGGACACGTGTGTGGGTGCCCACAGAGGCCAAAGGAAGACATTGTGATCCTCAGAAGTGAGCAGCACCTAACTAGTGTCCTGGGAAACAAACTCCAGGATTCTGCACCATCAGCAAGCACTCTTAATGCCGTGGCATCTCTCTAGCCCTTACTGCTTTGAAAAAAAAAAAAGGTACCTATGTGTTTGTGTAGTGACCACAGTTCCCCAGGGAACACATTTTCTCATTAATTTTTAATTTAATTATTTATATGTGCACATCCGTGTGCATCTGTGTGTGGATGTATGTAGAGGACAGAGGACAACTTCCAGAAGTCAGTTTGCTCCTTCTACTAAGTGGTGTCTGGGGACTGAGCTCAGATCCTCAAGCATCCCCTGCTGAGCCATCTCACAGGCCTGGGATCACTGATTTAGGGAAGCTGGTTAGCCAATGAGCCCCATGGTCCCTCCCTTCTGTCTCTCCCCTCAGCGGGCCTCCAAAGGTACACTAGCATGCCCAGCTTCTTTCTGTAGATTCCGGGTATCAAGCTCAGGTCCTGGGGTCACATGGCAAGCACTTTACCAACTGAGACATCACTCCAGCTCTTGGTTTTGTTTTTTTGAGACAGGGAGTCTGGAGCTGACCTCAGACTTGACATGAAGCAGGGACTGGCCTTGAACTCACAATATTTCTGCTTCCGCCTCTGGAGTAGCTGGGATTGCCAGACTGAGGCCAGGGCCATCCTATCTGGCTACCTGCCATCCCCACCCCCATCCCCACTTTTAGCTTGTAGTGAGAAGAGAGGTCTCCCAAAATCTGGCAGATTTCAGGTGATCCAAAGAGCCACTAGGTCTTGCTAAGATTGTTGAAAAGGAGCTGTCTCCCCTAGCAACCGGTTTCACTGTGAGGACTGTAGTACAGACTGAGGGCCTGTTGCTAAGGTGCATCCACCCCTAGCAACCAAGTCATGAGGGGGTGGGGCAGCTGGTGCCCAGAGGGGGGTCCTCCAGCTGGGCAGGAGGCCCTGGTCCTCCAGCTAGGTACGGTTGCTAGGGAGAAGGCCTCCTTAGCAACCAGGCTGGCTGTGGCTGGCACAGAGCTGTGGGGGAGGGGCAGGCAGCCAGGTAGTGTTTCTGGCTTCCTCTGCCTGGCCTGGCCAGGGCCCTGTTGCTAAGGAGCAGCCCCCCTTAGCAACAAAGCTCAAGCCAAGATGAGGGCTTCAGAACTCAGAGGAGGGGTAGGGTGGGCAAACTGGACAGGTGAGAATGGCCAGGCTTCCTGCCTTAGCTCTGTTGCTAGGTAACAGCCCCACTAGCAACCAAGATGCTTGTAAGGGGCTGGGGCTCTGGTCTCTAAGGAAGGACCCCAGGTGAGTTTGTCCCTTTGATGGGCCCCATGACAATAACTTCTTGCTACCATCTGCTCATCCACCTGTCCCCCTCCTGGGGACTTGGGGTCCTCCTATGAATGTGAACACAGAGTGCTTGCTGGGTTTCTCAGACAAGGGCCAAAGTGAAAACAGAGGAGACACCTTGTCAGTCATCTCTGGACAGCATTTGATTGGAGGGAAGGTGTGGAGAAGGTGGACACTGGATTGAACTCCTGGGCTAAAGGCTGCTACATGAGGGCTGAGTGTCACTCACCTCCCTTGCCGTTGTATGCATAGCTTTCCCAGAAACGCTCCTAGAATTAGAGAAGAGAAGGGAGAGACAGCAACTAAACATGGAGAGTCATGCCCCCACCCTCAATCAGTCTGCCCTGATAGGAGACCCCAGGGAGGTGGAGAGGGAGCTGAAGGCTGGAGGCCCATGATTCTTAACACCTAGAGAAGGTAGACAGGCCCTTGATGCTGCCAGGGTCCTCTGAGGCCCTCACCGTCAGTGTGTTGTCCTCAAAGTACTCCCGGGCCTCCTCCCAGGAGCACCTCTCCTCCAGACACTCCCGTTCCAGGTTCCCAGGGGTCAGCAACTCCAGGTCCCAGTGGTTAGCACGAGGAAAACGCCTGCGGCCAACTAAGAAACTCTGGGCCTCTGGGGCATCCAGGAAGATGTCAAGAACTAAGGACATCAGAGTCAAAAGCAGAGTCCTTAGGATTGAGGACAAAGAAGACAAAGAACTATGGGGTTCAAAGATAGGGTGTGGGCCAGGCTTGGAAAACCCCAAGCAAGACAGGGCAGGGTTTGCAACATTGGGTATGAAGGAGGAAGACTGGAGTCTGGAACTCTTTGTGGAGCAGGGTTGGCCTTGTGAATCTGAGGGAAGAAGCTGGAGCATGGACCCTAGGATCTGAGGAAGAAGGGTCAGGTCCAGAAAGACAGGAAGTATTCTGGCTCGGGGAAGGCAGAAATTAAACCTCCACAAGGCTCTTCCCCAAACACTCACCTTGGCTTTGCTCTCTATGAGGTAAGGTGTCCAGGCAGGTGGCCAATCCCATGTAGACTAAGAGCAGGGAAGGATGGCTCCTCATATTGTGTGAACTCCCAGATGACAAATGCCTCAGCAGAGTTATGAGGCCCCAGGACTCCCTGCCCAGACTCTGCAGTCATGAATAAAGATAAAAACAAGTATCCAACCTACCTGTATTGCATGCCAAACACCATGGGTCTTTATCCACTCATCTTTACTTTCAAACCAATCCTATTACTCTTGCAATTTTATAGGTGAGGAAACTGTTACCAGGGGTAAAGTCTCTTGCCTATTGTACCAGGTATAATGTCAAATGTCAGAGGAGGACTTTGGAGGGGATGGTCCTCTTCCACTGGTGAGCACAGAGTTGCTGAGGCTATCTTTTTCTATACCGAGCACCTATCACAAGTCTGACAACACAAAGTAGGCATTTAAACAAGTTCATCATCAGTCCTGGTCCCCTCCGACCCAGCAGATTCCAAGTCAACCTCCCTCTGCTGTTGCCTCATCGAGCCTCAGAGACCAAACACTACACTACAGACCAGGCCCTATATTTCTAGGTCTTAAAGGCTTGAGGGGATAGAGCCCTGGGAATCCACAGCCTTGAGATTGGGTTCCAAGTTTTTAGATCCCAGTAACGTGGGGAGTCAGGACACCAGATCCCCTGCCCACAAGTTTCTTTGGGAGCATTCATTCACTTACCTGCCCAGGGCTGGGAGGCCTGCTTCTCTTCTTGAATGAAGACCCTCTGGGTTAGCAGTAGCCAGCTGTGCAAAGGGGTAGGGGAGAGGGGAGGGGAGAAGGAGGAGGGGTGCTCCACCTCTGGTACTAGGCCCGATCCGGCTACTGGCAGGGGGCGGGGCTACTGATTACCTGCTTTGGGAGGGACTCAGGTAAGGGACAAAGTACTTAAAGGGACCATAGGATAAAGGTCTTCAGTACCACCGCCCCACATAGAAGAAGCAACGCTTTCCTACATTGTCGAGGGATCTAGGAAACTTTATTAAAGTCTCCCTTTTCCTCCTTTTCCAGCCGGAGTCTCTCTCAGAAAACTTGCTTGGCAGAGCCAGGAAAAATAAATCTTAGGTCTCTAGAGATCTACCAACTGGTGGGAACGGAATGCTTTGGTTCCTAGAATAACTGGGAGGTACCACAATAAATCTGTTTCTTGAAGGTAACTTGAACAGTTTAGCCTCGTGATCTTTGATTATTGCTTTTTCTATAATAGGGGATAGAGTTCTCACTTTATTGTCTTTTAAGATGCGACGGGAAAAAAATAAGTCTATATTTGGGGAACTGTTATTATACTCTTCGAGTGACGGAGTTAGTCCCTAAACTCAAACTTGAGACTCAAAGCAACTGCTCCGCTCTGGAGAATGCCTAGTACAGGCTAAGGTGTCTCGAATATCAAGCTACTTTCGCTCACCGGAACCTTCGAGCTGTTACTCACGTTTCCGGGGGGATGGGAGAGAAGAAGAAAGCACCTACCAAGAGAGGAGACGCGCCTCCGCAACTAGGGGCAGAGTTATTTCCGGTTTCCTACTGCCAGGCGGAAGTGGGAGGAGTGGAGATTAAAAACAGTACTCTTTTCCGGTTCGGGACACAGTTGAAGCAACGACAGGACGGATAGTCGTTTTTGAGGTAAGCTGCTGGTGGTGAGGGGTAGCGTAGCCAAGATCCCTTCTTGTGGGAGATATTTGGAATTCTGAGGGATGCAGGATAAGGTTTCGCACTCCGACTCCCTGTCAATCATTAATAGAGCGCTCTTGAACTCTTTAAGTTGAAAGAGGAACTACATTTCCCAGGATGCCCCGTAATATGTCTCCCTTATCCTCGCTGGTATTAGAAAATGTAGTTCCGCAGTAGAGGACTGACCTGGCTCAGTGCAGAGAGGAATTTGGGACTCCCTGGATTAGTGAGAGTTGAGGCCGGATTCCTTAGTTTGTTTCAGTTTTCTAGACAGTGGTGAAGAGGGTAATGAGCGGTAGTCATTTGAATCCTTGAAGGCTCCTATAAGAAAGTAAATTATTTTATTTTACTTGAGACAGAGTCTCATTTTGTAGCCCTGGCTGTTCTAGAACTCTCTGTGCAGTTAGTTTCAAACTCACAGAGATCCGCTGGCCTCTGCCGCCCCAAGTGTTGAGATTAAAAGCGTGCACCACGACATCCAGCCACATATGCATACACACAGACACACACACACTGTTCCTTTTTTGTTTTGTAAGATAAGGTTTCTCTGTATGGCAGCCCTGGCTGTTTGTAGATCTGTCACTTTGTAGACCAGGACTGCCTCTACCTCCTGAGTGCAGGGATTAAAGGAGTGTACCACCCCTCAGCGATTTTTTTTTTCCGAGACAAGATGGCATCTAATTTCACTATGTATCTCCGTAGGGAGATTCCAATTTATTTAAAGTAATGAGGGGAGGGGAGATGAGTGGATTAGGGTACATGATGTGTAATTCACAAAGAACCAATAAAAAGTTTGTTTTTAAATGTAAAGCACGATTACCCTCTCTTACTCCCTCCCCTCTTACCCCCTCTCACTCTTTGTTCTTCTCTGTTTTGGCCCCCTTCTCTCTTCCCACGTGCCCATGGCCGTCTGCCTTTCCTCTCCTCTCCGCTTTCTCTCTCATTAAACCTCTCCATGTGGGGGAAAAAAAAAAAGTAAAGCACTTGAAAGCCCTTCCCCCCAAAAAACATTTATTTAATCTTTAATCCCAGCACTGGGAAGGCAAAGGTAGGTAGATCTCCCAGACTGAAGCCAGCTTGGCCTACAAATGGAGTTCCAGGCCAGGAAGGGCTGCATAGTGAGACACTGTCCTGAAAAGAAAAGAAAGCATTTGTTTTTATTTTCTGTGAGTGTTTTGCCTGTTTTTATGATTCTGAATGCAATGCCTACAGAGACCAGAAGGCCATTAGATCCCCTAGAACTGGAGTTATAGACAGTTGTGAACTGCCATGTATGTGTTAGACATCAAACCCAGGTCCTCTGGAAGAATAGCCAGTGCTTTTAGCCATTGCACCATCTCTATAGCGTATTATTATTATTGTTTTTTTTAAAGATTTATATTTTTAATGTTTATGAGCACAGTGTCTGTCTTCAGACACACCAGAAGAGGGCATCAGATCCCATTGCAGATGGTTGTGAGCCACCATGTGTTTGCTGGGATTTGAACTCAGAACCTCTGGAAGAACCGTCAGTGCTTCTAACCACTGAGCCATCTCTCCAGCTCCTTAATTGGTTTTGTTTGTTTGTTTGTTTGATTGATTGTTTGTTTGAGATGGGCAGCCTGACACTGGAATTACAAGCATGCAGGCCTCACTCCTGGTTCATGTTCTTATTTTCAGTGAGGTTTATTGGGATATAATTTCACATAATACATACTTTACCCACTTAGAGCAAACAATTCAGCGGTTTGTAGTATACTCACAGAGTTGTACTGACATCACCACTAACAATTTTAGAGCATGTTCTCTGGGTGTGGTACCACACCTGTAATCCTGTCCCTCCTAGGGAATCAAATGCCCTCTTCTGGCCTCCACGGGTACCAGGCAGGAAGCTGCTTCAGAGCTCTAACTACTCCAGCAGGTAGAGGCTGCAGAATCCAAGTTCAAGGTCATCCTCAAGTGCATAGGGAATCTCAGGCCTGGGCTATAAGGGCTACTGTCTCAAAACAATCTTAGGACAGGGTTAATACCTTCCCAGAGAAATCTTGTCCCACACCCACATTTTTCGCCACCCCCAGTCCTTGGCCGTCTCTCAGCTCGTATGCTTATGCCTAGTCTGCACATTTCTACTGAATGCAGCCCTACAGGGTGGGCTGTTGTGACTGGCCTCCCTCCCACGTTGCCTTGTTTCTAGGTCTGTCCCTGTTGTGGCCCGATACCCTGTTTGCGGATGACTGGTCTGTTGTATGAGACATAGCATGCCTCGTTTCTCTCTCAGTTGATGGACCTTTAGGATTGCTTCTACTTTCGCGCTGTAAGAGAGGCTGCCATGAGCGTTTGTATACAAGGCCTGTGTGGATACCTTCTTTCATCCATTGGGAGGAAAATCAGTGATGGGTCCTTCCACCTCCCCACTGGCGTGCGTGCCTCCTAGTCTCTCCACCTCTGTAAGAACAGACAGTGCTCTTTTGCTCTTTTCTTTTTTAATTGCATTTTTTAATTTACATTTTAAATGTTATCCCATTTCCTGGTTTCCCCTCCACAAGCCGCTGTCCCCCACATCCCCTGTTTTCTATCTATGAGGGTGCTGCTCCCTTACCCATCCACTCCCTCTCACCTCCCCGCCCTGACATTCCCTACACTAGAACCAAGGGCCTCTCTGCCCATTGATGCCGGATAAGGCCATCCTCTGCTACATATGCAGATGGAGCCATGGGTACATTCCTGTGTTCTCATGGGATGGTGGTTTCGTCCCTGGGAGCTCTGGAGGGTCTGGTTGGTTGATATTGTGTTCTTCTTAAGGGGTTGCAAACCCCTCAGACAGTGTTCTTAACCACTGAGTCATCCCTCCAGCCAGTTGTTTTTGAGCAGGGTTTCTTTCTCTGTGTAGACCTGGCTATGCTAGAATTGGCTATGTAGACCAAGCTAGCCTCAAACTCAGAGATTCATCTGCCTCTGCCTCCCAGGAGCTGAGGTCAGAACTGTGTACCATGTCTGGCTGTATTGGGTTTTGACTGGGTGCAGGGATCTGAACTCAGATCTCAAAGCCTCAAGGATTGAGGCTAGGGGAGTCTCCATGGGGAGGGGAGTGGGAAGCAGAAAGAGAAAAAGGGCACATGGAGAGAGAGAGGGAGAGGGAGGGAGGGAATGAGAATATGAATGAGAGAGAATGAATGAGAGAGAGAGAGAATGAGAAAGACCGAGACCAAAGTGTTTGGATTATATGCAACAAGCACCTTCCTTGGTTCCTGCACATGTGCTCTCAGCCAAGGGCTGCCTTGTTTGTTTGTTTGTTTGTTTGTTTATTATCATCATCATCATCATTATTATTTATCATTATTCCTCCTACTACTTTGGTTTTAGAGACAGGGTTTCTCTGTGTAGTCCTACTGTTCTGGAACCCACTCTGTAAACCAGACTGGCCTTGAACTCAGAGGTCTGCCTGTATCTGCCAAGTGCTCTGAGTGCCGCAGCCCCACCACCACTAGGCTTGGGGGTTTTTTTGTTGTTGTTTTTTGTTATTTTGGGGTTTTTAAAGATTTATTTATTTTTTATATATGTCACTATCACTGTCTTCAGACACCCCAGAAAAGGGCAGCCATCCCATTACAGATGGTTATGAGCCACCATGTGGTTGCTGGGAATTGAACTCAGGACCTCTGGAAGAGCAGTCAGTGCTCTTAACCACTGAGCCATCTCTCCAGCCCTGGTTTTGGTTTGTTTGTTTGTTTGTTTTTTTTTTTTTTGGTTTTGGTTTTGGTTTTTTAAGGCAGGGTCTTACTGCCTAGTCTAAACTGACCTTGACCTGATTCTCCTTCTTCTACTGATAGGTTATTTCTTCCCTATTTAGGGAAATGAGCCAGTTTAAAAACCAGATTAGGGGTTGGGGATTTGGCTCAGTGGTAGAGCGCTTGCCTAGCAAGCGCCAAGACCCTGGGTTCGGTCCCCAGTCTCCGAAAAAAAAAAAAAAAAAAAAGAAAAAAAAAAAATTGCACAATAAAAAACCAGATTAGATTATATTAAAGGCAGGTTTATTGGGAAGCTGCTCTCTGGTAGCCAAGTTCACTGGCCCCAAGGATTGAGGGAGGGGGGAGTTCAAGGTTGGGGGCACAGTGTGTCAGGTAGGGACTGGTGATGCTAGAAGAACCTGGAGACCAGGTCTGCTTTGATGTGTAAAAGTGTGCACCTCAGTCCATTCTCCCTTGTCCAAAACGGAACACCTCCCTCCCGGTTGCATGTTGCCTCTGTAGCTGGCCAGTCTGTCTTTGTTTTGTTTTGTTACTTGGTGTATGTTTCTTTAGAGACAGGTTCTCACTCTAACCAGGACTGGCCTGGAGCTCACTGCACAGTCTCCACCTGCCCTCAGGCTCTCTCTGCTTTCCAGGGTTTGAGGAGCCACACCCTGGCTGGTGGTCAGCTCTGCCTGCCTGCTGGTTAGCTCTTGGTTGTAGACTGACATGGGACCTCCTGTGGTCTTTGGATGTCAGTGTCCCCCACCAGAGTCACATGTGGAGAGCGTGTTCCCCTCAGTTTGTATTGTAAAAAATATTTAATCTCAATCTGGGGCTTCTGCCCCACCTTGATCTTTCAGTTCCCAGATACGAGACACACAACTTTTATTGTTTACAATAAGCCTTTGTCAGCACTAATGCTGTGCAGATATATACCTGCTGTGCTATTAAAGATCTGTAACCCCAAGTTACTCCTTACTGTGTTTCATCTGGGCTGCTTTTTAACTCCAGTTGCCCAGCCCTCGGGCCATGCTTTCTTGACTCATAACCCAGGGTATTTTTCTTCTGGTTCCTTTCTTCTCTCCTGGTAGTCTCCTCCGACCCCCTAGCCCAGCAACACCAAGCCCAGCAAGATCAGTGTCACTTGGGTCTTAGGTGCTTGCTGACTCTCATTTCTGGGGCAACCAGGTCTTCACAGCCCAGCCAGCCCCTCCCCCACACTTAGCATTACAATGCATAGCAACCGGCTGAACCTCTACTAGTTGGCTTCCTTCAGAGACTGCGCCTCTGTAGGGCCTTAAGGATACAGCCCTAGCTGTAGGAGGTTTGTGTTCTCATAAAAAGGGGTAGAGGCAGGGATGTGGCTCAGTGGGTAGAACGGATCCAGCATGGCTGAACGCTGCATCCCATCCCCAGATCCAGTTATCCTGGTGGTAACTGCTTGTATTTCCAATGCTCCTTGGGTGGAGACAGGAGGAGGGGAATTCAAGGAAGTCCCTCACTATATAGCAAGTCTGAGGCTAAGCTGGTTAACAAGACCCTGCCTCAGGGGGCAGCCATCTGCAAAGCAGGGATGGGGTCATCACCAGCACCATACGATGTTACCCAAGCTTAGACTTCAGTCCCTGTGAGAAAAGGACTGTGAAGCCAGGCATGGTGACACATTCCTGTCACCCCAGCCCTTAGGCTGACTAGAGGGATTGCTGTGAGTTCAAGGTTAGCCTGAGCTACTCACTTAATTCCAGGATAGCCTGAACTCCATACAGTATGAGACACAGACACACCTCAAATAGGAAAAATGGTTTAATAGTTTAAGTGGCTTGCTGTGTGGTGTCCATGGCTCTGTGGGATGTGGCTGAAGCCCTTGCCACTCAGCTAGGTCTTGTTCACTTTATACAAAATGGCTTCCCGGTCTCCATAGGCTTCTCTCTCGCTGGCAGCCACCCACAGGCACTGCCTGAGCCAGCTCTTCCGCCAGAGACTGAAAGGCTGCCGTCCCCCATCCCTCATCCTCCATACACACCATAGTCTGTAGTTTGCATTTTATCTTCCCCAGGTCCCCTCTGGAAAGCAATTGGTGTTTCTAGCTTGCGTGTTTGGGGGAGGGTGTGCTAAGCCTGTACCTTACCATTAAGCTAAGTTTCTAGCCCTGGGTCTGTTTTCTTGCCTATAAAGTAAGGAAGGCATTGAGAGACTAAGGAGGACTTTGAGAGAAAGGCCAGACGAAGTTATAGATGACTCCATCTTAATTTAAAAAAACAATAATGAAACTACCAAAATAGAGACATGGCTCAGAGGTAGAGCCCCTGCCTAGAATCCTCCAATGAGGGGCAGGGAATGTGGCTTAGAGGTAGAGCACAGCCTTGCTCTCAGACTCAGCCTGGCTTCACTCCTACGAGAGAGAGAGAGAGAGAGAGAGAGAGAGAGAGAGAGAGAGAGAGAGAGAGACACACACACACACACACACACACACACACACACACACACACACACACCCCAGACAGAGAAGGGCACATGTGTCCATCTGGTTATCCAAAGCCTCCACAAACCTCATGTGACCTCAGAAATTAAACTGCACATGTTTAAGGGAGTAAAAAGAAAACAAGGACAAACCCCATAACATCAGAGATAGGGGTATGGACTTCTGCAAGGACGTTAGCCTTCTCAGCAACCCGAGTCCTAGGTCTCACACAGTCCTCCGCTCTAGGCAGGTGGCTTCCCCCTTAAGACTCAGCATCCTGGGCAAAGGAGGCCCTTAGGAGACAGATGGGAGAGTGTGACTGGCTGGAGAGATGTCTCAGCTTTTTTTTTTTTTTTTTTTTTTTTAAGTGTTTCGAGACAGGGCAGCTCACAATGGCCTGTAACTGTGGGGCTCTCTTCTGAGATCACCCTCTTCTGACCTATTTGGGCATCTGCAGGCACACGTTCATACACACACAGGCGCACATGTAAAATTTAAAAGGGGGTGGGGGGGCTGGAGAGATGTCTCAGAGGTTAAGAGAGCTGGTTGTTCTTCTCAAAGGTCCTGAGTTCAAGTCCCAGCCACCACATGGTGGGTCACAACCATCTATAGTGAGGTCTGGCGCCCTCTTGTGGCCTGTAGGCATACATGCAGACAGAAAAAAATTAAAGCTGGGTATGGTAGCAGCTGCCTCTAATCTCAGCACCCTGGAAATTCTCAGCACCCAGGAAGCATGAGTAGGTGGATCTTCAGTTTGAGGCCGGCCTTGTCTATAGAACTAGTTCCAGGACAGCCAGAGCTACACAGAGAAACCCTGTCTTGAAAAACGACACAAAATTAAGAGAAAAAAGATCTCGGGGTTGGGGATTTAGCTCAGTGGTAGAGCGCTTGCCTAGCAAGCACAAGGCCCTGGGTTTGGTCCTCAGCTCTGAAAAAAAAAAAAGAGATCTCAGTATTCAGTCTGTGTAAATGTACTGAAAAATAGAAACCGAGGCCAACAGAAGGGAGGACAGGATCAGGGCTATCACTCCTCTGTCAAAACGGTGGTGGGGAACCTCCCTACCCACTGAGTGCTACCTTTTTTTTTTTTTTTTTTTTTTCCAGAGCTGGGGACCAACCCAGGGCCTTGCGCTTGCTAGGCAAGCACTCTACCACTGAGCTAAATCCCCAACCCCTTGATTGTTTTTTTAAGATTGATTTTAGGTGCATTCGTGTCTCTATGTGAGGGCACCAGAGCCCCTGGAACTGGATACAGACAATTGTGAGCTGTCATGTGGGTGCTGGGAATTGAACCCTGGTCAGGTCCTCTGGAAGAGCAGCCAGTGCTCTTAACTGCTGAGCCCTTTCTCCAGCCTCCAGATCTGAATTTTCATATCTTGTTGCTCTGCTAGAATTTTGTGCTGCAATGCTTGTTCTCTTTTTTTTTTTTTTTTCCCCCGGAGCTGGGGACTGAACCCAGGGCCTTGTGCTTGCCGGCAAGCGCTCTAACACTGAGCTAAATCCCCAACCCAACACCACCACCACCACCACCACCACCACCACCACCACCACCCCCTGCAATGCTTGTTCTCATGCCTAGGAAACAGGAGCTTTATCCTGACTGACAGCAAGACTAAGGGAGTCAAAGCTTGCATACAGTGTTTACCTGGCCCATCTCCACCCTACCCCACTCTTCTCCTTGTAGGGAATCACATTTACCCATAGGTAATAGAGCAGCTATTCTCCACCTGCAGAGCGGGGCCACTCCCACAGGTCCTGCCATCACCTCCAGGGGATGTTTTGCATATTTCTGTGACACCGGGGAACAGAAGTACTCAGAATTTCAAAATTAGGGCCAGACCTGGTGGTCACACCTCGAATCCTAGTGGTGGTCTGAAGACAGCTTTCAAGAATTTCCTTCTTGGGCTGGAGAGATGGCCCAGTGGTTAAGAGCACTGACTGCTCTTCCAGAGGTCCTGAGTTCAATTCCCAGCAACCACATGGTGGCTCACAACCATCTGTAATGGGATCTGATGCCCTCTTCTGGTGTGTCTGAAGACAGCTACAGTGTACTCATATAAAAAAATAATAATAATAAAAAAAGAATCTCGGGGTTGGGGATTTAACTCAGTGGTAGAGCACTTGCCTAGCAAGTGGAAGGCCCTGGGTTTGGTCCTCAGCTTGGGGCGGTGGGGGTGGGGGGGGATGAACACCAAAAAGAATCTCCTTCTCTTCTTCTACCATATGGGTGCCTGGTATGGGACTTAGGCCATCAGGTTTTGTCGCAAGCCCCTTTAGACCCTGAGTCACTCCCTTCCGTTGGTTGTTTTTTTGAGACTGTGTTTTACCATAGCCATGGCTGGCCAAAAACTCTCTGTGTAAAGATTATTTTATGAGTGTTTTGCAGGAGGTGTTGTGTGTGTGCATGTGGCCTAACGTCTCTGGGAATCAGAGAGGGCATTGGATTCCCCGGGATTAGAGTTACAGATGGTGTGACCACCATGTCAGTGCTGGAAGCTGAATCTAGGACTTCTGTAGAAGCAACAAGTGGGAAGATGAAGAGGACTCCTCTGGTTCTTTTTCAGAGGACCCAGGTTCAATTCCCAGCACCCACATGGCAGTCCACAGCTGTCTGTAACTCCAGTTCCAGGGGATCTGATACCTCTTCTGGCCTCATTCTCAGCAAACACACATGTTGTATATAGATACACACGCAGGCAAAGCTGTGGTCCCAGTTGGCCTTAAACTCGCCAGGTACATTGACGAGGGGCTGTGGTCTTCTATTGGTTAAACTGTCTTCTCTTTCTGTCCTAGAGATGACATTTCTCAGCTGGAGGTGGCTAGCTCAGCTGGCCCTTGCTTGGTGGCAGTCACAGGAAGCCCTGCGGTGAAGGTGTGAAGAAAAACTGTCTGTAACTGCAGTTCCAGGGCATCTGGCCTCTCCTCTGGCCTCTGCAGGCACCAGGCACATGTGAGGGACACAGAGATACACACAGGCAAAACACCCACGCACATCAAAATAAATCTTGAAAGAAGAATTTTATCTTTTAAAACATTTAACTTTATGTTTTGTTAATAAGTATTTTGCCTGCATGTATGTCTGAGCACCGCAGGTATGGGCGCTGTTCAGGGAGGCTGGAGCGGGGTCAGAGCCTCTGGAACTGAGATATGGATGGCTGTGAGACACTGAGCGCTGGGGCAACCCAGCCTCTACAAGAGAGTCTTTTGTTGTTGGTGGTTTGGTTTTCTTTTTAGGATTGATGTATTTATTTTATGTATGTGAGTACACTATGTTCTTTTCAGACAAACCAGAAGAGGGCATCAGATCCCATTACAGATGGTTGTGAGCCACCATGTGGTTGCTGGGAATTGAACTCAGGACCTCTGGAAGAGCCGTCAGTGCTCTTAACCACTGAGCCATCTCTCCAGTCCCCATCAGCTACATTTTCAAAGAGAATAATGATGTGCCCCGACCCGCAGGGCAGTCGACCAGGGTCTGGGGTCCACCTAGGAGAGAATGGGGGACAAGAGATGCAAAGAACGGACAGCAAGTCAAGAAGTCTGATCAAGCTGACAATTTTTAATTTTTCTCAGGCTGAAGATATACTGGTAGAAGCAAAATGTGGGGAGGGGTTGGGTGACCACAAAGAATGGGCCTGGCTTGATAACCAGGATATTGGCTGGGTAAATCGGCCAAGCGGGGGAACAGCAGGGTGGGTTGCTTAGTGACCTGACCATCAGTGCCTGACCACTGGTACTCAGTGATCTGACACCTAGATTTATGCTATCTATTGAATTTACGTAGAGCTGCAGGTGCTGCTTTTGATCTAACCTAAGGCTATTGCTTTTTGCTCTATCATAAGGCTAAAATATAATTGCTTTTTAACCTGAAGACTATTGCTTATTATTCTAACATAAGGCTAGAACACAATTGCTTTTTAACTTGAAGGCTGCTTTCGCCATCTCAAGGCTGCTCCCAACAATGATGTAATAACATGCAGGCTGGAGAGATGGCCCAGGGGTTAGTAATGATGGCTGCCCTTCCAGACCTGGCTTAGTCTCCCAGCACCCACGTGGCAGCTCACTACCACCTGTGACTCTGGCTTCAGAGGATCTGTCACCCTCCTCTGGTCTCCGCAGGCGTTGCGTGCACATGATGCCCCTTCAAACAAGCAAGCACACACGTAGGCAAATAAAATGCGTTTGGAGAAAGTCAAGGTTTCAGTTGTGTTGCGAGATCTCGGGTGGCCAAGGCTGGCCTCCAAGTTGCTTTGTAGATTCAAAGTAGTTCAGGTTCACCTTGAACTCTTGTTTGTTTGTTTGTTTGTTTTATGTGCACTGGTGTCCTGCCTGCGTGTGTCTGTGAGAGGGCACCAGAAACCCTGGAACTGGGTGTGAGCTGTCAGTGTTGGTACTGGGAATTGAACCCAGGTCCTCTGGAAGAGCAGCTGGTCCTCTTAAGCCCTGAGCCACCTCTCTCAGCCCCTACCTACCTTGGACTTTCTCCTGCTTCCGCCTCCCCGACGGCTTATTAACTGTAAGGAGAACGAGCAGCACATGTGGAAGGAAGGCCGGGGATGCAGTCCAGCATGCAGCGCACCCCTAGCACAGAGCCCCACGCTGCAGCCTAAGCACTGCGTCAACTGGATGTGGGGGCTCAGCCTGTCTCCCAGCATTGGAGGGGCTGAGGCCAGAGGTTTACCTGGAATGCAAGGTCAGGCTGGGCTATCCAGGAAAACACTGTTTGTAAAAAGAAAGGTGGTGGGCAGTGGTGGTACAAGCCTTTAAACCAGCACCCGGGAGGTAGAGTTTGAGGCCAGCCAGGGCTACATACATAGCAAGACTCTGTCTCAAAAACAAAAGGAACAAAAGGAAGTGTCTCAGGCCTAGTGTTCTGTCCTCCCTGCTTGAGACCCACGTACCACTGTGATTTCAGGCGAGTTCAAAAGGCTTCTGGAGCAGGCTACTGACCACAAGCCCAGGAGGTGTTCGTGTCCAGTGTGAGTCAGGTCACCCTGCCACTTCCCCCTTGGACAGGATGACGAGGCATGGCAAGAATTGCACTGCAGGGGCTGTCTACACCTACCACGAAAAGAAGAAGGACACAGGTACCGTCTTGGAGACCACGTTCACCTTCGGTTAGGTGTCCTGTTCTGCCCCTGCATGGCTGGTCTCTGCCCCGTCTATGCTAACGATAGTGACCGTAGGCAGTGTGACCCACATGGCCCATCTAACACATACCATCCCATGTCAGATCCCTTTCCTCCTAACCAGTCCTGGCTTCCAGCTGTGCAGAAAGGCAGGCTGAGAGCCACAATGGTTCCCACCCCAGGAGAGAGAGCCTGGCCTGAGTCTCTTCACCTCGCCACGGGGAAAGAAGGCTGACGTAGCCATGCCTTTCTCAGGCTCTACCAAACCTGCACATTTCTCTGGGACATTCGGGGAAGGGCATGTCCCCACCCATCTCTTCATCACCATCTCGTTCTGTCCCCAGCGGCCTCAGGCTATGGGACCCAGAACATTCGACTGAGCCGGGATGCTGTGAAGGACTTTGACTGCTGCTGTCTCTCTCTGCAGCCCTGCCATGACCCTGTGGTCACGTAAGCTGGGGAGGGAAGCTGGTTTGTGTGGGTTTAGCAGACCTCTCAGAGCCTCAGAGCCCTCACCAGAGATAGGCAGCTCTCCTCCACCACAGGTGGAGAGAACGAGCGAGCGAGCGAGTGAGCGAGTGCACTGCAAGTAGCTGGGGCTGGCTCAGAGGGTGGGGTGCTTTTTAGCACGCAGGAAGCTCTGGGTCCATCCCCAGCACCACAGAAAGCAGGGTGTGATGCACACCTGTTATCCCAGTGCTCAGGCAATGCAGACAGGAAGACAGGTCCAAGGCCAGCCCCAGCTACATGGCAGTCTGAAGTTAACCTGAGCTTCAGGACATCATGTCTCTAAAGAAAATAAAAAGAGCTGGGCTGAAGGGAGGCTGTGGAAGATGTCCCCTAAGGGTGTTTAGTGGTACCAGGGCAGTGAGTGAATAGACGCTCGCCTGAGGTGGGACCCAGTATGGAGGGGATGGCGTCACAGGATGGAGCCCCCCTGCAGCTGAGCACAGGCACATGCTTCCCTCACCCCTCTCTCTGCAGCCCAGACGGCTACCTGTATGAAAGGGAGGCAATCCTGGAGTACATCCTACACCAGAAGAGAGAGATTGCCCGGCAGATGAAGGTAAGGGAGGAGGCTGAGGAGAGGAGGGCACAGCAGGAAAGTTTCCAATCTCAGCTCCTTTCCTCAAGAGACCTTCACTGCTGCTGCTTTGCCTGGAATCCTGTTCACCTCCCACTTCTCTCTAAATATGTCCGCTCCATCTCGGCCCAGGGAGCACGCATTGGACCTCCTGCAGGCCAGGGCCTCTGGGGTACACCTGCTAACCCCGCCCTAGGAACCGGTGACCCCTGTGTGCCCTAGTACGATGGCCACTAGGGTGAAATCGGGGTGCAACAGAGCCAGCGGAAGACACAAATAGAAAAACTGTGATCCAGGCCATCCATCCAGGGACAGGCACGCTGGGCGTCCCTCATTCTATGGGGAGCGACACATTGTGTCGGGCCCCCTTCCTTTGTTTCTGTTTTGGACCAGGCATGAGACCCAGGCCTCACAGGCCAAGCACTTGGAGTTCTATCCTGCTGTCCACCTCTGGCTCACGCATGCTCAGCCCCTGCTCCCCAGACTCCGTGTCTGCCGCACGGCCCAGGGGCCAGCCAGACTCTCCCTTACCTTGGTGCCCCTGTTGGAGGCCTTCATGGCCTCTGTCACTACCTCAGCTGGGTGATCCAGGGAGTCCCCAGAGCTCACTACTTGACGCTGCTGGGTGCCAGGTAGGACTGGGCAAGGGACATACTTAACCTGCTCTGGTCACACAGACCCAGCAACTGGACTACCTACAGATTTCCACGTCAAGCCCCCCGTGGCAGGGCAGGTTGGCTGGCTAACCAGCATACTGTGTTGTGTTTACCACGTGCCTGTCAGAGTCTAAGCCCTTTAGAGACTTCACCGTGTGGCTGGAGGAGTGGCTCAGTGTGGAGAGCTTGGTTAGTGTGCATGAAGCCCTAGGTCCCAACTCCAGCATGGATAGATGACCAGGAATTGATGCATGACTTGGTTGGTGGAAGATCAGGAGTTCAAGGTCACCCTTGGCTGCATAGTGAGTTTCAGACCAGCCTGGGCTAAGGAGGCCCTGTCTCAGCTTGAGGAGGCCCTCCCATCAGGAGGGCTGAGCCCCACACTGAGTGTGAAGCCACAGGCTCAAACGCCAGGGCCACTTAGCAAGAGAACTCAAGAGATCAACAACTGTTGCCAGCCCGTGGCTGCAATGCTGACCCAGGCCCCTCTTCACCCAGGCCTATGAGAAGCAGCGAGGAGCCCGGAGAGAAGAGCAGAAAGAGCTGCAGCGAGCTGCAGCACAGGACCAAGTTCGAGGCTTCCTGGAGAAGGAGTCAGCCATTGTGAGCCGGCCCCTCAACCCCTTCATGCCCAAGGCTGCCACCTTGCCCAACACAGGTGACAAGGAGTACCCGCCCTTTGTCAGGGTCTTTAGGGGGTGGCTTCCTGAGGTGTGTACCCCAGCTTCTCCCTCCCACAGATGGTGAACAGCCAGGGCCCAGTGTGGGTCCCCTAGGCAAGGACAAGGACAAAGCACTACCCAGCTTCTGGATTCCCTCACTAACGCCCGAGGCAAAGGCCACCAAGCTGGAAAAGCCGGTGAGCTCCCAGTGTCCAGAACTCCTGTCCCTCATGCTCCTTCCACTGCCCACGCGGCTGACCCTGACTGTCCCTCTCCCCTGTTGACCCTGCCTCTGTCCGTAGTCCCGCACGGTGACCTGCCCGATGTCTGGGAAGCCACTGCGCATGTCGGACCTGACGTCAGTGCGCTTCACGCAGCTGGACGACTCTGTGGACCGAGTGGGGCTCATCACGCGCAGTGAGCGCTACGTGTGCGCAGTGACCCGAGACAGCCTGAGCAACGCCACGCCGTGTGCGGTGCTGCGGCCCTCGTGAGTAGGGGGTGAAAAGAGGCCGGAGGGGTCCGAGGTACCACAGAGCTGACTTTGCACTGTCTTCCACTGTAGCGGGGCCGTGGTCACCCTGGAGTGTGTGGAGAAACTGATCCGGAAGGACATGGTGGACCCCGTGAACGGAGATACGCTGACGGAGCGGGACATCATCGTGCTGCAGCGGGTGAGTTGCTAGCCTCACCCCAGCCCGCACCCCATCCTAGCCTTCGCTGCAGACTGTTCCCTGGTGTCACCGCCCAACCCGTCTTCCACCCAGCCCCTTACTGCCCGCCCCTGACATTACTCCTCCCCACACACTGTGGCAGGTTTTTCTTTCTAATGCCCCATCCTCCTCCGCCCTTGGGCTCCTCCCCTTTGTCAAAGTCACCCCCACTCCAGACTCTTCCCTGCCCCCACAACAGAACCGCTGCTGCCCGGAGCCCAGCCAGTCAGCTCTTCCAGCTTCTCCTTTTCCTTCCTCTCCAGGGTGGCACAGGCTTTGCAGGCTCCGGAGTGAAGCTACAGGCAGAAATGTCCCGGCCAGTGATGCAGGCCTGAGCCGTGACCTGATAAACTTGGACGTGAACAGTCTGGATGTGTGGCGCTTCATTGTAGGCAGGGGCTACAGAAAGAGTGGGCCTGAGGAGTGGCATCCACTCAGGATCTCTAAGCTCCTGGAGGTTTACTCAGTCACTCATGAGCGTGCAGAAACCCTGGCAGCACGAACCTGTGGGTCTCCCCTGCCTCAGTCAGGACCTGGAAGAGGGCGCCCTGTCCAGGAAGTGCAGGCCTCAGGATAACACTCCCAGGCCTGCTCCCTGCGAGACCCCATAGACCTTCCCCCACCATGTGCCCTTCCCCCCAAGGATCCCCTGCAGACCCGGTACACACCGCACACTGCTCCGCGTGCACACTTAGCTTCTTCACCTCTTTCCCTCAACGCCTAGAGAGTGTCTCTCAAGAGCTAGCTTCCCTGAGGATGGTCACCTTTCCTCCGTGCCTCCCCAAACCTGAAACCTGTTCACAAGCAACACAGAGCACCCTCCCCCCAGCTCCAAGTAAAACTTAAAAGCTTTCTTTTTTCTTTTCTCTTTGGACTGGCAATGCGCACACTAAGCAAGTTCTGAGGCATTCCTTTCATTTGATGTGTGTCTAGGGAGGGGTTTGTGCACATAAGGACAATGCCTGCATAGGCCATCGTAACCTGTCAGGGCCCTGGAGCTGGGGTCATAGGCAGGCTTGTACAGCCTGGTCTAGATGCCGAGAGCTAGGCTCAGGTCCTCTGCAAGGAGCAGGAAGTGAGCCCCAACCGTCTCGTTCTGGGGGTAGTAACCCATGTTTCCATCCCGTCACAGGAGGATAGCTGCAACTTTTAGGCTAGCCTGTGCTACATAAGACCGGCTCTAATTGAGAAAAACAATTATATACATTTGAGTCCTTAAATCTGGGTAAATTCTTGATGGAAAGAAAAAAACCACTGACTGCAGTGATAAGATGTTTTCAGTGAGTATTTTAATTTTACATCCTGCAAGTCTGTTGCCAGTATTTAAACATAAAGTGTATTCCAGGCATGGTGGTGTGCGCTTGTAAAATTGACCCTCCTGCCATCTCTGCCGTTGTCCCACATTACCAGAGTGCATCTGGACACCTGGATCTTTCCTGTAATTTGCAACTTTGTGAGTAATTTTGATAAGGTACTGTCAACCAGACAACCTCCATAGATTTGGAAGGGGCTTTTGGCCAGTAAATCGGTTGTCCACCTGCAGCCACTAGAGGGCAGAATGCCACCACCATTGAAAGGCTGAACACAGGCTTTGAATTCCAAGGCTTCCAGAAACAACAAAACAAAACAAAACAAAAACCCTGGATTAAAACAGGCTGGGGAGTGCACAGACTGGAGGGCCTGAGTTCAGACCCCTGTAAGGCCGGCATCAGAGACAGGACCATCCCATTCCAGGCTCTGTGAGAGATCTCCTGTCCTAAGTAATGTAAACAATAGTTGAAGACACCCAGCATTGGCCTCTGGCCTCTGCACAGACGCACACAAAATACAGATATTACCTAAAGTAACCAGAAAGAAAAAATCAGGGAAAATTTGGAGACCTGACATTAAGAAAATGCGAAGCAACTGGGGAGAGTTTCTAGTGTGCTGCTTTCAGCCTGGGATAAGGCCAAGCCTTGCTTACCAAATGCCAGCGGAGAGCCAAACCAGGCCTAACGGTACAAACCTCTCATCGGCCAGTGTACCAGGAAGGGAGGGCAGGAGAGGGGAGAAAGCTAGGGAGGTACCCCAACTATATATTCACCTGAACCCAGTTGAACCATATCTGCTGCTTGGGGGTTCAATCCAAGAAGCCCAGCAAGGAGTTGGGCATGATGGTACACACCTTTAATCCCAGCACTCAGAAGGCAGAGGAAGGTGAATCACTGTGAATTTAAGGCCAACTTGGTCTATAGATCCAGTTCCAGGACAGCCAAGACTACACAGAGAAACTCTATTGGGGGGGGGGGGTCCCAGAAAGCATGAAAGCCTTGACTGAAGTGCAGGAGAAAGGACAGGGTAAAGTCTGAGTTTCATCAAGTCGGTCAGCAGCTTGGAAAAAGGTAATGTGGGAGCTGGAAAGGTGGCCCTGCGGTAAGAGCTCCAGCTGTTCTAGAAGACCCAGGTTTCATTCCCAGCACCCACCTATCTGCAACCCCAGTTCCCAGGGATCCCACACCCAGTTCTGGCCCCCAAGGATGCTACACACATACAGTGCAGAGAGATAATATGTAGGCCGGACATGTGTACACATAAGTGATTCTTTTAACTTCAAACTAATTTTCTCCTGAAGAGTAAAACAGGGGGTTGGGGATTTAGCTCAGTGGTAGAGCGCTTGCCTAGCAAGCGCAAGGCCCTGGGTTTGGTCCCCAGCTCCGAAAAAAAAAGAAAAAAGAAAAAGTAAAACAGACTCTAGAGATACTACTGTCAGTCTAAGAGGGAGTGTGGCTCAATGGGACCTACCTGGAATCTCCCAGTAAGGAACTGGGGTGCTGTTAGAGCATAGAGATCAGAACCTGGGTCCTAACTCTGGTGTCCCCCAACCCAATGCTATAAGACCTATTACTTTGTTTGCTAACTTTAAAAGTTAACGACAAGAAGGAAACCCCTAGATCTCAGAAATCCCCATTTTGTGGGAAGAAAACAAAAAATTGTCTGACCTACACACAAATAAAATTTCAGGATGATTTCATAAACAAGCTGAACCCCACAGGGAAACAGCAACCCCTGATAAAGAGCCTGATTTCCCAGCCAGAAGTCCCAGCATTCGCCAGCAGAGGGCGCGCAAACCATTCGATGCCTTGCTAAGTAATTGTTTCCGCTCTGGAATATACAGCCTGGGCCAAATCGGATGAGATTTCCACCCGCACTTGGGAACTTCGAAGTCTCTTGTTCCAGGCTGTATGTCAAAGTCCTCGCGATGCCACCACTTTTTCTGCAAATGAACACTGTAGATGTTTTACAGTTTGGAATCTTTAAAGAAGGCACTGGCCTGGCATGGACCTCATTAAAAGAATCTGAGGTCCAACTGGGCATGGTGGCCCACATCCTTTAAACCCAGCACTCAGGAGGCAGGAGCAGATGGATGTCTGAGTTTGAGGCCAGCCTGGCATACAAAATGACTTCCAGGACAGCCAGGGCTGCACTTAGAAACCCTTTCTCAAAAAACAAAACAAAACAAGCTACATACATATACATATATATGTGGGTGGGTATGTATACATACATATGTATGTATGTATGTATGTATGTATGTATGTATGTATGTTTGGACTGGAGAGATGGCTGAGTGGTTAAGAACACTGATTGCTCTTCCAGAGGTCATGAGTTCGAATCCCAGCAACCACATGGTGACTCACAACCATCTGTAATGAGATCTGATGCCCTCTTCTGGTGTGTCTGAAGAGCTACAGTGTACTTTTATATTATAAAGAAATAAATCTAAAAAGAAAAAAAGGTCTTGGCCCAATCTCCCAACCGTTAACCGTGTGCTGGGGTCGTTTGGAAGGGAAGAAAGAATCTTTTATTTATTTATCTGTTTGGGAAGAGTCTTTTGTTTGTTTGTTCATTATATACATTGGTGTGTTGTCTGAATGTCTGGGGGGGTGTGATCCTCTGGAAATAAAGTTGCAAAGATGGTTTATTTATTTTTAGATTTGTTTATTTACTATGCATACAGTGTTCTGTCTACATGTACGCCTGCATCCCAGAAGGAGGGACCAGATCCCATTACAGATTGTTGTGAGCCACTATGTAGTTGCTGAGATTTGAACTCAGGACTTCTGGAAGAGCAGACAGTGCTCTTAACCACTGAGCCATCTCTCCAGCCCCAGCAGAAAGACTCTTGAGAAGTGGACTCCATAGCGGTGGCATGTAGACAAGTCTGTGGAGTTTTTCATGAACGATCGATGTAGGAGGGGTCAGCCCAGTATGGGCAGGGCCACCCAAGGAGGTGGTTCTGGGTGCTATAAGAAAGCAGACTGAGCAAGGCATGGGAAGGAAGCCAGCCACTGCCTCCACATCAGCTCCCGCCCCGACTTCCTGAAATGACGAGCAGCGATCTGAAATAAACCCCTTTTCCTCAAACTTCTTTTCCTCCCAGGGTTTGATCAATGTAGTAGAAACCCCAAGACATCTGCTGAGCTATGTAGCCAGCACCCCCACCCCAGGGCTTATTTATTTTATTTGTGTGAGTGTGTAAACATGTCTGAGTGCTGTCAGAGGACAGAAAACTGATTGCTCTGGGATGGAGTCACAAGCACTTGTGAACGGTCCTGCACGGGATCTCAACACTAGGATCCATCACTGCAGAACACACACACACAGGCACACACACACACACACACACACACACACACACACACACACACAGGCATGTGCACACACACATGCATGCACCCTTTTTGTTTGTTTGCTTTTCAAGACCTGGTTTCTCTGTGTGACAGTCCTTGCTGTCCTGGAACTGGCTTTGTGGTCCAGGCTGGCCTCAATTTCACAAATATCTGTTAGCCTCTGTCTCCCAAGTAAGTGCTAGGACTAAAGATGTGCACCACCGCCTGGCTTTTTTTACTTTATTTTGCATCCCTTCCTCTTTTAAAGTAAGATATAACTACATTCTTTCCCCTTTTCCTCGCTCCAACCTTTTTAAAAACAAAACAAAACAAAACAAACAGGCTAGACATGAACTCCCAGAACATCTCCTGTCCCAGTCACCATATACATCACCGTAGCTCAATGCAGTGACACACAGGCTCCCCCCTCCCTCATTCCTGGCTATTCCCTTTTCAGAGCCCACACAGCACAGGGTGTTTCACTGAGAACCGTGCTTGTTTCTCCAGCTGTGGTTTTGTGCTCCCCCCACCCCACCCCACCTCACCCCCCCTGCGGCACTTACAGGGCGCTATTTCCTGCCTGACTTTCCTGCGGCCCCCAGGCTGCCCGCTTCAGTCTCAGTCTCTGGGAACGCCCTCAGGCTTCCACTAACATCCACCTCCCACGTCCAGATGGCCTAGACCAGTTCTTCTCAAGCTTCCTAGTGCTGTGACCCGAAACACAGCTCCTCCTGTTGTGGCAGACCTCCACCAACCATAAAGTCATTTTCGTTGCTATTGCATAGCTGTGACCTTCTATAGTTATGAATCGTAATGGAAACATCTGATATGCAGGCTATCTGATAGCATGTGACCCCGGGAAAGGGACACCGACTCCTAAGGGGTCGAGACCCACAGATTGAGAACCCCTGGGCTATGCCTTATTGCAGCCCTCAGTTCCCAGCATGCTCCTCCATCTCCTCCCAGCATCCTCCACCCCTCCCACAGACAGACAGACAGACAGACAGACAGAGCAGGGGACCCCAGCAACAGCTTTTATTGCTCCTAGGCAGGACAGGTTAGCTTGTGCTGTTTTAGTTCAGATTGGGGTTCAGTCAGGATGTGGTCCCCTGGGTCTGTGCTGGGGGATGGGTGTCATTTATCTTTAAGTGCCTGAGTGTCCTGGGCAGGTTGGGGGTCCCAGGATTGGTGACAGGGGTCTCTGGAAGAGAAGGTGACTGAGGGCCCAAGAACCAGGAACACCAGAGCGGAGTCTGTGACCTGGAGGGAGGGGCTGGCTGCAGTGGCCCCCGCAGTTGCCCCCATGCGGTCATGGGGTCAGAAGTCTGAGCAGATCGGGGAATCAGAGCTCATCATGGTGCCTTGTCAGATCCTCACCGTAGTTGGTGGCCTGGCTACCCACAAACATGTTCCAGTTGCTTAGGATCTCAGCTTTGCTCAGTCGGCCATCCTGTGGGCAAAGGGGTCAGCAGGTGGCAGGGCCCACATGGGACCCTCCCCACTCAGGACGTCCCTAGGACCCCTCCTCCGCCTCGCTGCTCTCCTCTGGGTCTCATCCCCATCTGTTTCTCTGGATGTGTCTCTCGGTCTCTTTCAGTAGCCCGGACTCACCTTGTCTGTGTCGCTCTCATGCAGCAGGTGATTGGCCTCCACCAGGGGCTGGTCCTGGGACGGAGGCAACACCCAGTAACCGACTTCACTGCCGTCCAGCCGCCCATCCTTGTTCAGATCCCGGAAGTCTCGGAACTGCTGCCTCTCTGTCTGTACCCAGGCCGGTTCCTCCTCCCCAGGCTCCGCAGAGTACAAGTCCGCTAGAGGGGATCAGGGTGGGGGAAGATGAGGTCTGGGGCAGCCCCGAAAGCCTGGGAGACCTTCATCCTGCATCCTAAGAGCCATCTTCCTTGAGGCGTACCCCACACCCACACACCTCCCACTCTTTCCTCTCCAGCCCATCTGCACACACGCCCACACGCAAGCGCCAGCCCCCTTGGTCATCAGTCAGTCCTCCATCTTCTGTCAAATTTGTGCCGGGGATAAAACATGTTATTTTAAAAGATTTAGAGGGCTGGACAGATGGCTCAGTGGTTAAGAGCACTGACTGCGGTTGGGGATTTAGCTCAGTGGTAGAGCGCTTGCCTAGGAAGCGCAAGGCCCTGGGTTCGGTCCCCAGCTCCGAAAAAAAGAACCAAAAAAAAAAAAAAAAAAAAAAAGCGCACTGACTGCTCTTCCAGAGGTCCTGAGTTCAAATCCCAGCAACCACATGGTGGCCCACAACCATCTGTAATGGGATCTGATGCCCACTTCTGTGTGTCTGAAGACAGAACAGTGTACTCACTCACATACGTTAAATAAATAAATCTTTAAAAAAAAAGGGGGGGTTGGGGATTTAGCTCAGCGGTAGAGCGCTTGCCCTAGCGAAGGCGAGGCGCAAGGCCCCTGGGCTCGGTCCCCAGCTCGAAAAAAAAAAAAAAAAAAAAAAAAAAAAAAAAAAAAGGAATTGAAGGTGTTCTCCACTTCATAGCAAGTTCAAGAGGCCAGTTTGAGATACAGGAGACCAAGCTCAAAAAATGAAAAAAAAATTTTTTTTTCCTAAAAGCCAGCAAAACTGTCAGATTTTATCCTCATCCCTGAGTTAAACAGCCAAGGCCTGGCAAAGGGCTGGCTGTCCAGGTTAAAACACTTGAAATAGCCCCGGACAGGACAACGGGAGACACTGCTATGGAAACAAGACAAATCTGGAGCCTGGTACAGCCAACAAAGCCAAGATGTTGAGCCGAGGCCATTGTAGAGCCCCAGGCTGTCCCCGAAGGGCGTCTCTCTCTGGTGCTTTCTGCAGGTTCCCCATGAATGCTCCCTGGGCTAGACATGCAGTAGACTCTGCACACAGTGGGGGCTTGATTCATGCAGCATGAGGCATGAGGACCTCAGCTCCCCTTGGTGCCAGGAGATGGCAGGCCTCAGGTGAGAGCCGGCCTTGCTCACCGATGTACTCTTCCACCTGCACGTAGCCATCTTTGTTCTTGTCAAGGTCCTCCAGGGTCTCCTGGGGAGAGGCATTGGGGTGAAGAGTCAGTGTACATACAACTGAGCAATGTCGGGGAGGGGGGTCTGTGGATGTGACCAGATGTGCTTGTGTCCAGTGGGAGGCAGCCAGGAACCCCCATGTCCAACCCTGCCCAGCTTTGTCTGTTTGGCTCTATGAGATAGGCTCTCACTGTGCAGCCCTGGCTGGTGTATAACTCACTCTGTAGACAAGGCTGGCTTTGAACTGAGTCCAGCCTGCTTCAGCCTCCCAATCGTTGTGTTCTGCTACAACCAGCTCATGGATAATGTATATTTAAAGGTTTTTTCTTTTTAATTTTATGTGGGGCTGGAGAGATGGCTCAGTAGTTAAGAGCACCGACTGCTCTTCCAGAGGTCCTGAATTCAAATCCCAGCAACCACATGGTGGCTCACAACCATCTGTAATGAGATCTGATGACCTCTTCTGGTGTGTCTGAAGACAGTTACAGTGTACTCAAATATAATAAATATTTAAAAAAAAAAAACTTATGTGTGGATGTTTTGCCTGCATGCCTGTGTACCACGTGCACACAGTCCCTCCAACATCAACAAGGCCATCAAACCCTGTAGAACTGGAGTTATACCAGGGCTGAGAAAAGAACCCAGGCTTCTGTTGGAACAGCTAGTACTCTTAACTGTTAGGCCATCCCTCCGGCACATGGACTATTTTTGGCACATGCACCCACATCTCTACTCTTCATGCTATCTTGTCCTAATTTAATAAATGGTTTCTGGCTGGGCGGTGGTGGAACATGTCTTTAATTCCAGCACCAGCAAAGCAAATCTCTTTGAGGCCAGCCTTGTCTACATAGTGAGTTCCAGGAAAGACAGGGCTACACAGAGAAAGCCTGCCTCCAGAGCTCAGATAGATAGAGAGGTAGATAGATAGATAGATAGATAGATAGATAGATAGATAGATAGATAGATAGATAGATAGATAGATGGATGGATGGATGGATGGATGGATGGATGGATGGATGGATGGATGGGTAGATAGATAGATAGATAGATAGATAGATAGATAGATAGATAGATAGATAGATAGATAGATGGATGGATAGAATCCAATTCTTCAAGTTCAAGAGCTCAATAGTCACTGAAGATTAGCAGTGGACCCTAAGAGACAAAACAAATTTACAAGATCCCTGTAGTTGCCACACAAGCTTGAAGACCTGAATTGCATTACTCAAAACCTGCATAAGAGGGGCCTGGTGACCCACACTTATCACCCCAGAGCTGGGAGGCAGAGACAGAGAGATGCCAGGGGACAGCTGGTCAGCTAGCCTAGTTTAATCGGCAAGCCCCAAGTCCTGGTCAATATCCAGTCTCAAGAAGCAAATAGCAACAAAGTGTGGAGCCCTGGCTCTGAGGTGAAGAGCACATGCTGTCTCAGAGGACCTGAGTTCAGTTCCCCGGACCAGTGCAGCTCCAGGTCCAGGTGGTCCAGCACCTTTCATGGCCGCTGCAGCACCTGTACACCCCACCGCCTTCCGGGTAAGTACGTTCCATATCTAGTATCTGAGATTTGATTAAATCACAGCATGCTGGGCTGGAGAGATGGCTCAGAGGATAAGAGCACTGACTGCTCTTCCAGAGGTCCTGAGTTCAAATCCCGGCAACCACATGGTGGCTCACAGCCATCTGTAATGAGATCTGATGCCCTCTTCTGGTGTGTCTGAGGACAGCTACAGTGTACTCACATACATAAAATAAATAAATCTTTTTTTTTTTTTTTTGGTTCTTTTTTTCGGAGCTGGGGACCGAACCCAGGGCCTTGTGCTTCCTAGGCAAGCGCTCTACCACTGAGCTAAATCCCCAACTCCTAAATAAATCTTTAAAAAAAAAAAATCTAAGCATATGTGCATTTCAAATAAACTGTGTTTTCCTGGGCTCTGGCCACAATTGGTGTTCACCTGAGGCATCTTTTTAAGATGTTGTGTCTGGGAACAGGCTGGGGACCAGACATTAACGGGAGCACAGGAAAGACTGACAAAGAGGTACCAGGTACTTGATGGGGAGTAGACACGGGATAAAATGCTGTCCCACATCTACACTGGTGGCCTGGAATCCTTGTGAAAGCTGCTGGGACCCAGGACAGGTTTGGGAATCATGCTCTCCACAATGGAACTCACTGCCACCACGATGTCCCGCATGTGAGGGAACTCCTCAGGATGCAGAAAGGCCGTCAGCTCTTCCCGAGTAGCCATGGAGTCCCCATCTTGGTCGGCTACCCGGAATCGCCGCTCATCCCGAGCCAGCATCTTCTTGTAAGTCTCGGCATCCTCCACATCATGAAATTCCTCCCCTGGGGAAGGACAGATGTGGATGAGATGCGTGGTCACAGAGGCGAGGCCTGGGGCCTTAGGGAACAGAAGGACCCAGCTAGCAGAAGGCCTGCCACAGTGTGAAAGAAGTAACACATGTCAGTCACACGGTGGGTATGTGGGCAGGTCTGTCATTCTCATCCTTAAAAGACTGCAGCAAGAGAATTGCAAGTTCAAGGTCAGCCAGGGTAACTAAGCAAGACTATCAGATAGCCCAGCAACGAGCCCCTGCCTAGAATCTCCCAGTGAGGGGCTGCTCTGTGGCTCAACCATTCCTGGCAAGTGTGAGGCCCCAGGTTCAATCCCTAGAGGTGTAAAATAATAATTTTCACGTGTAATATACTCAGCTTCTTGTATCTGGCTGTAACAGTCAGTGACGTCACAGACTAACTCCTCAGCCCCAAGAACGTCCTCAATGCTGTTCATCTACAATCTCTCTCTATTTTTTTTTTTTTTTTCTTTTTTTTTGAGCTGGGGATCTATTGAGCTAAATTTTTTTTTAAAGATGGGGCTTCACTATGTAGTCCAGGCTGACCTGCAACTCACTGGGTAGCCTGTTAGTTCACAGAGACCTGCCTGCCTGCCTCTCCCTCCCAGTGCTGGGATTAAAGGGGAGCTGCACCATTCCCACTCCCCAGACCCCTCTGTGTCCCGTTTCCTACGATGCTCTATTTAATCCTCACACAAAGCCAGATTCTTGCCTTTTCCATTTGTCCTCTTTTCTGAAGGTGAAATGACTGGGCTCTGAGTGGACACTGGCCTGGTTAGCCCTGAAGTTCTTTCCTGATACAGCAAGTGACTGGCTCTAACTCCATGACAGAGGCAGGGAAGGGCTTCTCGCCAAAGGAGGTGCAGCGTAGGCGAAGTGTAAAGTATTGAGGAGATCGTGGACTCCACCAAAGAAACTGGGGCAGAAACCCTATGAACACAACATTGCTGGTGGGAGAGGCTAAGGAGGTAGCTTGTCTGTCTCCTAGGGTCCCTGGAGCATGGAGAGAGTCACCTGTGCCATACCTATCCTTGAGCTCGGGGCAATCCTCCTGCCTCCTCTACCCCACAAATGCTGAGACTGTAGGCAAGACTGAAGAAGACAGCTAGCCAGGGGTGCTGGCTAATTTTATGTCAACTTGACACATGCAGGTCAGAGTCATCCGAAGAGGAGGAACCCCAATTGAGAAAAACAGCTTCGGGGTTGGGGATTTGGCTCAGTGGTGAGGCCTAGGAAGCACAAGGTCCTGGGTTGGTCCCCAGCCCGGAAAAAAGAAAAGAAAAAAAAAAAAAAAAAAAAAAAAAAAAAAAAGCGCCATAACACTGGGCTGTAGAGCAGTGGTCAACCTTCCTAACGCTCTGACCCTCTAATACAGCTCCTCAGGTTCTGGCGGCCCCCATAGAATTGCTTTGTTGCTACTTCCTAACTGTAATTTTGCTACTGTTATGAGTCGTGATGTAACTATCTGATACACAGGATAGCTGATATGTGAACCCCAACGGGGTCGGGACCCACAGGTTGAGAACCAGTGCTGTAGCTAATTCTTCAGAGACAGACACAGATGTGGAAGCAGAGGCCAAAGAAACCTTCTCCTCCCCAACTTGCTTTTGGTCCAGTGTTTCATCATAGCAATAGTGACCCTAGCTAAGACACCGACACCGCGTAGGGATACCATCTCGAAAAGAAACAGAGATCAGGGGTCTGGTTAACAAGACGGTTAAGCGTTAAGTAGTTCCTGCCAGGGATGTGAAGTCTCCAGTCAACTTGTCACATAGGTTGGAGTTCAGAAGGAAGAGCAAATGACATTTGAGGGAGGGGAGGGGTTGGGGATTTAGCTCATGGTAGAGTGACAAGGCCCTGGGTTCGATCCCCAAAAAAAAAAAAAAAAAAAAAAAAAAAAAAAAAAAAAATACGTTGAAGTGGAGGGGAGGTATCAGTGACAAGATCCTAAAAGCGAGGTCATAGGGCAAAGGCGAGGTGGGCATACCATACCGGGCTCATAATGGCCATAGGTGGCATTGCGCAACTCCTCCCAACCCACGCGCCCGTCGCGGTCCGTGTCGTAGGTGTGCCAGGCTGCGCTCACCGAGTCACGGATGTGCCGCTGCTGTGTGTGCGCAATCCACGAGCGGAGCTCAGCTAAGGACACCCAGCCGTCGCTGTCCCCAGCAAGGTCCATGCGATCTACGATCCGCCTGCAAGGAGAATGAATGTCAGTCTCTGGTCCTGCCCAATGAGGCCCTGCCCCTAGAGTAGAGATGCAGTCAATCTCAATCCTGACTCCGCCCACCAAGGCCCCTCCCTGTCATGTAGAGTCACCCTTGCCCCTACATAAGACAAAAATGGGAACTTAAGTGATGGCTCAGCAATTACGGGCCCTGGCTGCTCTTGGAGGGACCTGAGCTTGTTTCCCATGAGCCCCACAAAACAGATCACAAATATCTGTAACTCCGGTAGCAGGGGATCCATTACCCTCTCGTGGTTTCTGTGGGCACAGATAGGTTAATAGTTAACATACAAACATGAAAGATACCCACACTCATATAAATAAATCTTTTTAATTAAAAAAATAAAAAAAAGCAGGCCTTTCATCCCAGCACTCGGGAGGTAGAGGCAGGCAGATCTCTGTGAGTTCAAGGCCAACCTAGTCTCCAAGACACAGCAAGGACTATTTAGGCAAACTCAAAAAAAAAAAAAAAAAAGATTGTCGTGAAAGAAAAGAAAAGAAAGAAAGAAAAGAAAAGAAAAAATTAAAAGAAAAATAAGAAGGCTGGAGAAACAGCTCTGTGGTTAGGAGCGCGAGGTGCTCCTTTAGATAGGTTCAATTCCAGCATTCCACATGGAAGCTCACAACTGTCTGTAACTCCAATTCCAGGAGATTCATTGGCATCCGTGTGGTACATATACATGTGCATGCAGGCAAAGTATCCATATACTTAAAATAAAACAATTATTTAGAAATAAAGATAGATAAATAAGGAAAAAAATGCTACCCAAGATGTGCAAGCAAACTGGGGGTGGGACCCCAAATAAACCAAGGAGAGGAACTGTCTGTTTTTGTTTGGTACTATTTAGCGGATTATTGGGGGTTGTTTGTTTGTTTGTTTGTTTGAGGGTGGGGTCTCATTATGTATTCCTGGCTAACCCGAAACTCACTCGGTAGACCAGACTGGTCTGGAACTCACAGAGATCTGCCTGCCTCTGCCTTCCAAGTCCTGGGATTAAAATTGTGAGTACAGGACCAGGAAGAGCATCACCGTTGATAGGATTCACCCACACTACGTCTTTGCCCATCCTGACTCCGCCTTTTGCCCCTAGCCACACCCCTCAGAAATGCTGCTGTATAGGCTTGGAACGGCAGTAAAGATGCTAGGTGAACTGAGAGGCACCTGTTAATCTCAGTACCAGGCCCTTCTAAAAGCCTGCCATCTTCACCTAGCCTGTCCCCTACCGGAGTCCTAGAGACTTGTATTAGCACGTGGCACAAACCAAGGTCCCACCCTCTACTCTAGCCCGGTCCCCTAAGCGTTACATAGACCCTCGCTGGACTGAGCTGAAGTGTGAACAGTGAGCCCGGCCTCTAACTGCACCCCAATAGGAGAATGCTACTGTCTCTTGAAACTCCACCTCTCCCTATCTCAGGGCCCGCCCCTCTTTCAAGCCCAGTCTGCCAGTGGACTCAAGCTCTGCCCACTTCCCTAAGTGGGCAGATCAATTTTGGACTCCTCCCTCTCCAGCTCCACCCTGCTACCATTTGCCCAGTTTAAAATTAGAAATTGTCACCACATTAAAGATGCACTCCTTTAATCCCAGCACTCGGGAGGCAGAGGCAGGCAGACTTCTGAATTCTGGACCAGTCCAGTCAACAGCGTGAATTCTAGACCAGCTAGTACCACAAATAAAATTCTATCTCAAAGTACTAATAATAACGAAAATAATTAAGCATATATACGTGAGCGGCCTTCTTGTCCCAGGCCCATGCTGACAGTGTCTGTCACCTAGAAACAGGGCAATCCTGCCCAGCTGGCGTCATTCATCCCAGTTCAACCTGGCCTCTGAGCTTGGCATCTTCCTCAAATCCCATGTCTTCAGTCTCTACCGAGAGTCGGTGACACGTTTAGAAGAGAGAACAGGGATGCCCAGACAGGCATAGGGTGGATTGAAGTAGAGAGAGAACCCAGGTGTTGGTGACACTGGTCCCCTACAGCCTCGGGTTTAACTCTACCTTTTCCCAGGAGGTAGTACCACAGTTCTGTCCGGTTTCCTGCCTCTAAGTCTTCTCAGTAAGCTCATTTCTCCCCACCTCCCACTTCTCCACGGCTCCCCGCATCCTCCTACCCAAGTCGGGCCTGGCTTTCTTCTGGGGTGAGTTGGTCAAATTCCTTGGCCACGTCTCGTCCCAGGAACGCCTCATGGTCGTACTGGAAATTCCCGTGGGCGTCATCGTGGGGGGCCTCACTCAGGGGGGTTCCATGATGCACCCTATCCTGGCCATGAGGTCCTGCATCAGGAGATGGCTTCCCCAGGGCCCAGTGCCTCAGCAGTAAGAGAAGCAACATAAGCGTCCATCGCCACATCATCGGTTCCTGGGGAGAAGCGAGGAACATGGGTCAGGGGTAAGATTTGGGGGGAAAAATCTGAACCAGAGATAATGCGAGAGAACTTTGAAGGGGCGTGGGGGAGGCTGCCTGAGGCAGTGCAGATATCCGCGCAGGCTGCAAACAGTTTGGGGCTCAAGAAAAGTCGGCAAAAAGAATCGAGAATTTGAAGGTAAAACCATCTCTGGGGGTGAAATCCGAGCCTCAGAGGACTCTCAGAGCAGAAAGGGGGTATTTCAGTTAGAGACGTGGCATACATCCCACACAAAGTTGAGGGCATGGTGGTGGCCAAAAGCATGATGCAGGCTCCTCTGTGTGGCTGGGGAGTCTGGACCGTGAGCCTCACGCTGAAGCCCCCTCCATAGCTAGATCTCCACCTTTTCACCCACCCCACCCTCGCCCCACCACATCTCTGTTACCTGGCCTGGGTTCGCTCCCCACGCTGAGCTCTGCTTTCACGCAAAGATGCCCAACTTGGCCTGCTTCCAGTTAAGCTCCGCCACAGGCAGTCCAGAGGCTACCGCCCTCTGACCAATGACTGCGCAGAAGAGCCTCAGGGGCGGAGCCAATGAGCGAGGAGGAGGAGAAGAAGAGTGCCCGGGACCCCCTTGCCACGTCCACAAGCCTGAGCTCCAGCGGAGAAGGCGGGGTGAGCGATAAGGCCGATGTTGAACTACAACTCCCAGCAGACATACGGGCTGACTGCACGACCACTCCAGAGTCTCTGGCCCCAGAGAATTAAGAGAATGTGGGGTTTTGTTTTTGTTTTTTTTTTTTTCTGTTGTTTTGTTTTGTTTTGTTTTTTCTTTTTTTTTTTTCGGAGCTGGGGACCGAACCCAGGGCCTTTCGCTTGCTAGGCAAGCGCTCTACCACTGAGCTAAATCTAAATCCCCAACCCCTTGTTTTGTTTTTTTAACTCTTTCCGTTTCTCAGATCCGTTTCAGAAAAGAGGAGATCAGGTTTGGTGGCTCATGCTACCAACACTTAGGAGGCAGAAGCAGGCGGATCTCTATGAGTTTGCGGCCAGCCAGGACTACATAGGAAGACCCTGTCTTCAGGGAGAGGGAGGGGAGGGAGGGGAGGGGAGGGAGAGGAGAGGAGAAATGATGCCTGGTATGGATTAGGTATCACATACATTTATGACTAAAAATACACAACTCGGTCTATAAAATGGCCAGGCTGTACCACAGCAATCAGGAGGAGTCTGTACGATCTTTCTCAAACTTGTTCAATTTATTCCGGCTGCCTGAAACCTGAGAATAATGATGCACACACAGATTTGGGCCCAAATTTATGAGGAGATGGAAATAGCCATTGACATTAAGAGGGGAAACTGAAGCAGGCCACAAAAGAAGGGATCCACGAGGAGGACATCCGGCCCAGGGCTCCCTCGGGAGGCTCAGAGACAGTTCAGGAGGTCACACAGCCCCACAGGCTGCAATGGGTATGGGGCCTGGGTTGGCATCAGGAAGTGGCCGGAAAGGCATTTACACCTTGAGGTTCAGCCTCCGGGGGCAAGTTCCCACCAGGCAATAGGTCGCCGGAGTCATCACCACTGAGAGAAAGCCATGGGGCTAAGAGAGAGAGGAGCAGAGGTCAACAAAAGTATCTAAGGTCTCACTCACCCAACACACCTGTGAGGGCCACACTATGGTGTCTGTCCCCATCTCTTTTCCCAGGGTGGTCAGGGACTGTCTCTGTCTCTCTGCCCCCCCCCCCTTTCTCTCTCTCTCACTTCTTGCTCTCTGGGTCTCTCTCCATCTCTGTGGATCTTTGCCCTCTTTGTGTCTCTGTCTCTCCCTCCCCTCTTTCTCTCCTCTACTTCCCACCACACCCCTCCCCAATCCTGCACGCACCTGGCAGCCCACTTCGCATCCTGTTCCATAGCAGCACACCCCCTGCGATGGCCACTACCACCAGCAATAAACCAAGAATGATTCCGACCACAGGCACAGAAGATCTGGCGGGTGAATCTGCAGCCAGAAAGTCTCATGAAGACAGGGAAGAAAGGAGTCGATGACTCCTCTCAGAGACCCCCAGAAGCATATATCTGAGGGTGGGTGTATGCAGAGAAAAGGCCCTGGGCCTCATGTGTTTCCACACTGAATGTAAGAACCAGCCACACAGTGGTGGCATACCTCTTAATCCCAGCATTTGGGAGGCAGAGGCACACAGATGTGTGGGTTAGAGGCCAGGCTTGTCTACATTGCAAGTTCTAGGACAGCCAAAGCTATACGGAGAAACCCTGTCTCAAAAACAAAAAAAAAGAAAAAGAGGAAAAAAAAAAAAAAAAGAACCTGCCACTGTGCTGGAGAGATGGCTAGAGCTGTTAAGAGCACTTGCTGCTCTTGCAGAGGATCAGTTTGGTTCCGACCTGAGCCCAACCCTCTATAAATCTAGCCTGGCGAGAAGGCTCAATGAGTTAAGGCATTTGCCCTAAAGCCTAGTGAGTTTGATCCCCAAGGTTAACACCCACAAGTTGTTCTCTGTCTTCTCAAGTATCCCACGACACAGGCTCACCTCTGCCTTCCCTTCTCACATAAAGAACGTAAGGAAATTAAACATATATGCATACTCTTAGATATAAATCTGAAGAAGAAGAAGAAGAAGAAGAAGAAGAAGAAGAAGAACAAGAAGAACAAGAAGAAGAAGAAGGAGGAGGAGGAGGAGGAGGAGGAGGGGGAGGGGGGGAGGAGGAGGAGGAGGAGGAGGGAGGAGAAGGGAGAGGGGGAGGGGGGAAGGGGAAGGGGGGGGGAGGGAGGGGAGGGAGGAGGAGAAGAAGGACGGGGAGGAGAAGGAGGAGGAGGAGGAGGAGGAGGAGGAGAAGGAGGAGGAGGAGGAGGAGAAGGAGAGCTATATTGAGAGAACACAGCCACACTGTGACGGAGCTCAGTGAGGACCTAATTGAGGAGGAGCAGTCACAGGACAAATGGCAAAGTTGGTGCTTCACCAAAGCCATGGCAAGAACTGTCAGGAGCAAAAGTGAATGGTCAAACACCATGAAGACCAGTAGCAGCAAGACTCGTGATCAGACTCAGGGGGACTGGCCACAGGGTAAATGGAGAATCAGAAGCTAGGAGCAGAAACAAAGAGGACACTGAGGCCAAAGGGACAGCCTCACCTAGGTCCACAGTGAGAGGCTGGGCCAGCCCCTCATGCTCCACTTGACATTGGTAATGGTGTTCATCTCCACGTTTGACCTCTAGCAATGACCATGCATGGAAAGATCCATCACCGTTGGGACCAGTGCTGCAATTCCCAGAGCCTGAGGCTAGCCCATTGCGCAGGAATCGAAACTTGAGCTCCGGCGGGTAGAAGGAGAAAGCAGCACAGGTCAGTACGGAGGAGCCAGAGTTGCCAGGACGGGCCTTCAGGCGCATAGATGGTGGCTCTGTGGGGACACAGGGAATGGGGTGAGCCAGCAGTTAGGCTAGGCTATGACCTCACCCACTCATCCCACCCCTGCCAAGCCTTGGTGTGAAACTTGTCATGAACAGACCCCACTTCCCTATTATCAGCACTGTGCTGACCCAGAGGGCTTCCCAGAGTGACAGACACCCCATCCTGCTGACCCCGCTACCACGCCCCCTGATTTTGGCGTATGTGTGGTATATTTGTGGATCAAGGACAGAGGTCAATGGCAGGCACCTTCCTCTCTTGCTCTTCGAATTTTTTCCCCCTTTCTTTTTCACTCTGTGTGTCTGGGTGATTTTTGGCCTGTGTGTCTGTGCACCACATGCAGGCAGTGCCCACGGAGGCCAGATGAAGACATCAGATCCCCTGGAACTGGAGTTACGGGTGGTGGTGAACCACCATATGGGAGCTAGGAATCAAATCCAGGTCCTCTGCAAGAACAGCAAGTGCTCCTAACCACTGAGCCACCTCTCCCACCCTCCATTTATTTATTGAGATGGAGTCTCTCACTGAACCTGGGGTTCACCCTTTCAGCCACACTAAGCGGCTGGTGAGGTCCCATCTCTGCCAGACCCATCCCTGCAGCTACAGACATGCAGCAGTACACCCAGCCTTTGCAAGGGGACTGAGGATCAGAACCCGGGTCTTCCTGCACAGCAAACACTGTGCTCAGTGTGTATCTCGCCAGGCACATGTATTTGTTTGTTTCCCAACTGAATTTCACTCTTAGTCCAGCCAAGCCTTGAACCCGTTATATGGATACACATGACTTTGACTTCCTTATCTTCCTGCCTTTACTTGCTAAGAGCTAGCTAAGAGACAGCAGCCATGTGCCCCCGGATACTGGTTTATGTAGTAAACCTCTCTAGTGCATGACCTGTTCTTGGCCCTCGGAACACATTAGTGTATACACAGAGCGAAGAGACATGGCTGTCCTAGCCGCTGTGATGGTGCGGGCCCATACAAATGATCCCAGCACCTGAATCTCTGTGAATACCAGGCCGACCTGTTCTACCTATCAATTCCAGGCTACATAGTGACATAGTGAGACCAAGAAAAGAAAGAAAGACACAAATAAATACATTGTGGCTGGGGATGTGGCTTAGTTTGCAGAGTGCTTGTCTGGACCTGGGTGAAATCCTGGGTTCAATCCCAAGCACACTGACATTGACTGTGCACCCTGGAGAACCCCTGTGATCTCAGCACTGCAGACTGGAGGTCAGAGGATGAAGAGTTCAAGGTTACCTTTGGTGAAATAGGAAGTTTGGGGCCAGCCTGGGCTACACAAGATCCTGAATCAACAGCAATAAACCCCTAAACAAAATGGAATCCATGGGGATCTGAGACCCCAGCAAGGCTGTGTGCACGGCAGAGGCGTTCCCTCCATGCAGGGTGGGTCTCACAATCTTGGTTCTGCTCTGATCCTCAGCAGAAAATAAGCTGACAATTTCTTAGGAAGAGGAAGCTAGGCAGCTTCCCTGAAAGAGGGGCCTCACTGGCATCTAAGAAAGACCTGCGGCACCGGCTCTCAACCACAGAGGACCGGACCTCAGTCAGCAGTTCTGTGTCCTGCCTTGTGCTTGTTATTGTTTTCCAGTGAGGATGACTTCCTGTGGGTAGTGCTGAGAGACACCCATGGTTCTCCTGTTTTCCAGTTCTGACCCTGAGGGTGCTAAGAGTCAGCCCAGCCTTGGCTTCTGCTTAACAGAAAAAAAAAAAAAAAAAAAAAAAAAAAAAAAAAAGGAAGCACCCTAGCCCCAGAAACTGTAAGCTGGCTGGCCAGGGCAGCAGGATTACAGTCTCACCCATCAAACCACAGAGGGAGTTGAAAGGTAGCTTGGGAAACTTAGCTAGGCCCCATCTCAAAATAAAAAGTCAAAAGAGGGCTCAGAAGAGCCTGAGGAGCAGCTTAGCAGCATTTTCTACAGAACTGAGTTCATTCCCAGTACCGACACTGGGTGACACTCAACCACCAGTAACTCCAGTTGCAAATGACCTGATGCCTTCTGGCATCTGTGGTCACATGCACAATATGTGCATGTACACGACCATATAAATTAGCAATAAAATAAATGTAATCAGAAAAAGTTTTAAAAATAAAATAAAATAAAAGAGGGCTGGTGATGTGGCTCAGTGGGTAGACACCTGCTGACAAGCCTGGTGACCTGAGCTCCATCCCCACAGCCTACATGGCAGAAGGAGAGATCCAGCTTACTAAGTCCTCTGACCTGTCTACACACACACACACACACACACACACACACACACACACACACACACACACACACAAACACAAACACACACTCACATGCACAAATAAACAAATACAAATAAGTGTAACTTTAAAAATATTTTTTAGGGATTGGGGATTTAGCTCAGTGGTAGAGTGCTTGCCTAGCAAGCACAAGGCCCTGGGTTCGGTCCCCAGCTCCAAAAAAAAGAAAAGAAAAAAGGATTTTTAAGTAAAATCAGGGCCAATGGTATGCCCAGTGTTAGAACCTAGAATCCCCCAGTGAGGGGCCGGGGTGTGGCTCAGTGGTAGAGCCCCTGCCTAGAATCCTCCAGTCAGAGGCTAGGGCGTGGCTCAGTAGAGCCCCTGCCTTGTATGTTTGGAAGGAAGGAAACAGTAACATAACCTTACACCTGGTAACAGAAGGCTATTATGAAAAACAAAGTCACATGTAGACAATGTATCAACTGTAGCCAGTGCCTGTAGAACTTGGAACCCTTGTCAAGGAGAATGTAAACAGTGTAGCTACTATGGTATTTCTCTTTCTTTTTCTCTTAGCCCTGGCTGGCTTCAGAGACCTCCCTGTCCCTGCCTCCGGAGTGCTAAGATTAAAGGTGTGTGCTCCCAACACAAGCCACCATGGTTTTCCTGAATAAATGAGTCCAGACCTGGAGAGCTGACTCAGCAGGTAAAATTAATAGTGAGTGGCTGCCCTTCAGGGGATTCGGGTTCAATTCCCAGCACCCACGTGGTAGGCAACTGCTAAGCATCTGTAATTCCAGCTCCTGGGATCAGATGCCTTCCTCTGGCCTCTGTGAGTACTGCATGCACATGGTGCACAGACATACATGGAGGCAAAACACACACACACACACACACACACACACACACACACACACACACACACACACAGAAGAAAAAAAAAAACTTTTTTTTTTTGGTTTAATGAGACCAGCCATCCTATTTGTGGACACTTAACCAGAGGTTGATATCAAGATTTCAGGGAACCATTGGCCCCTATTCTGCACTGTAGCACCCATCAAAACAGCCAAACTACAGAAATGATGTAAACCCCCTTGGCTTCTAGGATGGACAACTGTGCAGCCATAATTCCTCAGGCTGGGGAGATGGCCCAGTAGGGAAGAGTGTTTATTGCACCAGCATGAGGACCCAAGTTCAAATCCTTAGCACTTATGTAAAAATTTAAGGGGTTGGGGATTTAGCTCAGTGGTAGAGCACTTGCCTAGCAAGCACAAGGCCCTGGGTTCGGTCCCCAACTCCAAAAAATAGAAAAAAAGAAAAAAAAAAAAACTTAAGCATATCTCCGACTGTAACCCTGGCACTGAGGGTAGGGGCAGAGGAAAGAGGACCGTTAGGGGCCTGGCTAGATGCCTGTGTGGCTTCAAGTTCAGTGAGAGAATCTGGGTCAAGGAAATAAGATGGACAGAGACGGGAGAGCCACCTTCTCTGGTCTCTGTGCATGTGGATGGGTGAACACCCGTACATAGGTGTATAGCACATACATGCATACACACACACACACATAGATAAGTAAGTAAATGTAAGTTTTAAGGATGTTTTAAAACCTAAAACACGGCCCAGCGGCGGCAGCGCATGCCTTTAATCTCCAGCACTTGGGAGGCAGAGATGGATGGGTCTTTGAATTCAAGGCCAGCCTGGTCTACAGATCGCGTTCCAACACAGCTACTACACAGAGAAACCCTGTCTCCAAAAACCCAAAACCAACCAAAAGTGTGCTCAGTGGCAGAGCTCTTTCTTACCTAGCAAGAGAGAGGGTGTGAGCACAATCCCAAAGGAACCAATCAAGTGAGGGGGCAGAGTAAAAAGCAAACGGGGGTTGGGGCTGGAGAGGTGGCTCCGGGACTAAGAGCTTGCGGCTATTAAGAGAACTCCGATTCAGTTCCAGCACCCACACTGGGCACGCTATAACTACCAGTAACTCCAGCTACAGGGGATGTAACGCCCTCTTCTGGCACTCATGTGCACACAGGCACACAAGTACACATATGAAAAGTAAAGTACAAGTATTCTGTTTTTATTAGGTGCATGTATGTGTGTGCACGTGAGCATAGGTGGCCAAGGAGGCTGGCTGGTGGCTTCAGATCCCCTGGTCCTGGAGTTATGGATGTCTGGGAGCTGCCTGACTGGGAGCTGAACTCACATCCTTTGAAAGATCACTGTGTGCTCTCAAGCACCGAGCTGAGTCCAGCCTTAAGATTTGTTTTCCAGACCCAACACCCGAAGCTGTGCTCTGGCCTCCACACACATGAACACACTCACAACTCAAATCCAGACAGGATGAGACTTGGGTGGAGAAATGACAGACCTTTTTCACATCCAACTTGTTGGAAAGGAAAGCAAGAGGATCTATACGTAGAATGTAAAGCTGTAAAACTCCTCCAAATACACAGAAAGACCTAGGTCATCCTGGGCTGGGAATGACCTCCAAGCAAGATATACCAACAAAAGCACAGTCCTCAGAAGACGGCTCGGGGCTAAAGAGATGGCTTAGCAGTTAAGAGTACCAACTGGGGTTGGGGATTTAGCTCAGTGGTAGAGCGCTTGCCTAGCAAGCGCAAGGCCCTGGGTTCGGTCCCCAGCTCTGAAAAAAAAAGAAAAGAAAAAAAAAAAAAAGAGAGAGAGAGAGAACCAACAGCTCTCTTTTAGAGGTCCTGAGTTCAAGTCCCAGCAATCAAATGGCATCTTACAAGCATCTACAATGGGATCTGATGCCCTCTTCTGGTGTGCAGGCACACATGCAAGCAGAACACTTATATACAAAAATAAATAAATCTTTAAAAAAAAAAAACCAAACAAACCAAGATTTGAAGATACCTTTAAAAGAATAAAAGAAAAACAATCGAGGAAGCGTGTATGAAACACTTATTTGATGAAAATTTGGGTCCACAATATATAAAGAACTCTTAGAAGTTAACAAGAAGAAAAAGACATGGAAAATCCTAGCACTTGAGAGGCTGAGACCAAGAGGGTGACAAGTTTGAGGTCCCGTGGTCTACATTGTGAGACTCTGCCTAACTATAACAAACAAAAAAGAAAACACAGATGGGCACAGCAGCATACTCCTTTAGTCGTAGCACTCAAGAGATCTCTCTGAGTTCAAAGCCAGCCTGGACTACTGTCTCACAAACAAAACCAATTTGCTAGGTGTGGCAACACACTTCTGTCAAACCAGCACTTGGAATGGGGAAGAAGGATCAGGAATTCAAGACCATCCTCAGCTACACAATGAGCTCATGGTTAGCCTGGGCTACACGAGACCTTGTCTTTAAAAAAAGGTCCACTGGGATGTGTGAGAAGGGCTGCACTGAGGAGGATGCTGGGAAGGCTTTGAGAATGGCTGTGAAGATCTGGAGGAGGGACAGAAGAGAGGCTCACCCTTCCACTCCAGGTTCTGACGGCCCCTCTCCAGGTGGCCTAGCAGCCGCTCAGGACAAGAAGTTAGCAGGAACTCGCTCTCCTTCCTGGCCGCCTCAGGTTGCTTCATCCACAGATTACCAACGATATCTGTCTCCGGCCACTCCCCACTCCAGTTGCCCGTTCTTGGGTTGAACCGCATGAACTCCTCACCATTGAGGGCAAACACAGCCGTGGGCAATGAAGAATTATCAGGGGCCAGTTCACAGCCCAGCAGGCCCTGCAGTGTGAAGGTCCCTAGATGCCAACACGCAGGCAAGCAGACTCAGGAGCAAGGGCCAGCCTTCCTTTCCTCTCTTCCCTCAGACCTCGAGGTTCAGACCCAACCTTCCCCCTTATTCCTGGGGGTTTTTATCCTCCCACTCCAGACCCAGGACTCCAGCCTCCTCAAGCCCAGGCTACTATGGCCCACCCTCCTTTCTGACCATTTATTTGGTTCTCCAGGGTCCTGATGGCCTCCAAGAAGAGCTGTTCTTTGCTTTTCAGATCCGTGGTCTCCTTCTCCCAATACCAAGACACCTGGTTTTCCCATATCCAGGCCCCACAGGGGTCAGCCTCCTGCCGCAGGTTGTTGTAGGTCAGATACTGCTGAGCACCCAGCCAGCCCGTGGCCCAGAAAGAGGGAAGCCCCGTTGATAAGTCAGACACAGCTGCAAGATGATACATCAGTGGGGGACGGGGCTCTGCAGAGGAAAGAGGAGAGTCAGCGGGTCATGCGCTGCACCCCGCCCCACAGAAATGCAGAGTGAAGACTGGGCTCAACCTGAAGGGCCTTGATCCTACAGAGAGAAGGGGACAGACACCCAGGGAGGAAGACAGACAAACAGATGGACAGGCACAGAGATGACCCTGAGATTGTCAAGTGTATTTGACACAAATGCTCAAGAGTAGTTAGTTACGCACAGCGAGATTTCCAGGAAGGCCCGGACATCACAAAAAAGCCTTTTTATTGCCTCTTCTCCACTCCTTGTCTCTTCTTCCTGTCCCCTTTCTGACCCGCTCCAGGGAGGTCCTGGTGGCCTCTTACCTGCTCCCCAGGTCTGAGGCAGGAGGACCAATAAGAGGCTGAGGAGGACCCCGGGCTGGGACATCCCCATCCTGACAGGGCGACCCGGAGTGGAAGGCACACGTGACTCCTCTGGACCCCGCCTTGTTGATTCTTCACAAGGTCCCTGTGGACTCTTCGTAGACCAGGGCACTGGATGGTGGGATGGAGACCCAGTCCAAGACGACAGGAGTGCTCCTGTGTGAACTTTCACCTTCTCATTTGATCCACGTTAGTTAATTAATTACAGAACTAGACAGACCAAAATTTGTCTCAGACTTATGTTATTTCCTTTTCTCCTCCCTCAGACCTGACGTGCCAGGCCTTATCCTGTCCCTCATTCCCAGGGGCTCAGATTTCAGCCTCAGAAGCCCTCAAACCCAACCCAAGAGTCCAGTTCCCAGAATTCCTCCCTCAGACCCAGGAGTCAACTTTCAAGATCCTCCCCCAGACCCAAAACTCTAGGCCCAGCCTTCCTCCCTCAGACTCAGGTGCCCAGGATTCTGCTTTCCTCCCTCAGACCAGACTCCCCTCTCACCCGAAGGAGTCGAGGTCACAATGCTCCTCCCTCAGACCTAGGCGCCAATCCCCTTCCCTCTGACCCTGGGGTGCTGGCCCCTCAAACCTAGAAATCCAGGCCTTGGCTTCCTCCTCTGACCCTCACCCTGGGCCCCTCTTCCTCACAGAAGCCTGCTTCCCTCTTCACCTGCAGCCGATGGATCCTCTGCTCGGAGCCTCTAGTTCTTTTCTTACATCCTGTCTGTACACAGTTAGGACTGTGGAACTCTGAGGGAATCCAGCTCCACCCACGAGCTCTTAAGCACACCCCTGGGCCTCCGTCCAACCTCTCTGGAAGCCTCCTGGGGCAGTCGTCATTCGGCCTGCCTCCCAAAGCAGTTTCTGTGTTTACTCATTCTGAGCATTTTCAGAGTAGTCTCACAGTTCTGGAAAGGCCTGGGCACTGAATGTGGCTTTAAGACACCTCGGGATTTGTGGGCTGCGGGTGTGGCTCAGTCATGGCATAACTGCCTAACACGAAAGGCCTGGCTGCAGCCCACTCTCGGCTGTAAACCCGCTCTGTGGCCAGCACTTGAGTGAGGCGGTCCCAGCCCTGCCTACACACTCTGTGACTAGAGTCCTCCTCTCAGGCCCCATCTCCTACCCTGCCACCCAACCCAAGATCTTGCCAGGAAAGACACACAGACACACAGAGAGACAGACACTGACAGATGGGTAGGTTGACGGGTAGATAGAGAGCAAAGGAGACAGGGGGTGGGTGCGCACAATTCCAGCTCTGAGGCTGAGGCGGGGAGGCCAGGGGATCATGGCCGACTTGGGCGAATATAAACAGCTGAGAGGGAGCTTGACGGAACCATGAGTGGTCGACTAGCGGGTCAGCAGAAGGATCAGCAGGCGGAATAGACAGGCAAAGCAGGCATGGTGGGGCAGGCCTGGAACCCATGTACTTGAAAGACAGACGCGAGAAAATGGACAGTTTGGAGCTGAAGAGCTGGCTCAGCAGTTAAGAGCACCTGCTGCCTTTGCAGAGGCCCTGAGTTTGGTTCCCAGCACCCACATGGTGGCTCACAGCCGTCCATAACTCCAGTTCTAGGGGATCTGACAATTTCTTATCTCCCTGAACACCAGGCAGGAACGTGGGGCACATGTATGCACCCGGGCATGAATAAAATAAATCTAAAAAAGCCTTAGAATAGAAAGTCAACTGCTCCAGCCTGCCTTGACCTCCCTCTCCCCCAGGTCTGTACTGCATGCACGGGCATGTGTAGGTGTGTGTAATGGGGGTGGTCGTGGTAGCAGAGGGGTAGGGTAGATGTGTCTATAGAGAGAGTTCCAGGACAGCTAGGGGTACATGGAGAAACCCTGTCTTGAAAAACCAAACAACAAAAAGAACACTGGCTGCTCATGTGGAGCGCCTGAGTTTGATTCCCAGAATCGGCATAGATGCTCTCAACCATCTGTAACCCCAGCTACAGGGGAGCTAACTGAGGGCATTGTACTCACATGCACAGACACAGAGGAACAAGCAAATCCGGAAACTAAAAATAAAAAAGAACAGGTGTGGCAGCTCACGCCTTTCGTCTCAGCTCTCAGGACACAGAGGTAGGCAGATCCCTTGAGCTCAAGACCAGCCTGATCTACACAGTGAGTGTGAGTCAGGGGCTTTGTGTCATTTTTTAAAAAGTTAACAGCAACAACAAAAGCTATGAAGACCTGGGGCTTTGGTTCATTTAATGAAGTAAATCTACTTGCCAAGTTTGCAGAAGAACAGGGAGTTCAAGGTCATCCTCAATTACATAGTAAGTTTGAAGCCAGGCTGGGCTACAAAGGACCCTGTCAAAGGAAGGAAAGAAGGAAGGAAGGAAGGAAGGAAGGAAGGAAGGAAGGAAGGAAGGAAGAAAGGAAGAAAAGAAGAAGGAAGAAGGAAAGAAGGGAGGAAGAAGGAATGAGGAAAGAAGGAAGAAGGAAAGAAGGAAGGAAGAAGGAAAAAAGGAAGAAGGAAAGAAGAGAGGAAGAAGGAAAGAGGGAAGGAAGGAAAGAAGAAGGATTGGCAGGGAAGTGTTCATGGGAAGCCTGTCACACCAGAGTCTAAAGTCTACCGACAACTGAGGGTAAAGCCACAGTGAAATTAGCAGTCACTGTTGTGTTGTGACAACGGAGGTGACACCCTTCTATGGAGGGAGATTTCAAACAAAAATACTAACATAGCAATCAGCTACGCTGAATGGCCACCACCAAGACCTGACCTTTCTCCTCTGATACGGAAACCCCAAACTTCCCGAAAGTCTTACACATTGGCCCAGAACCTTTGTCCACAGTGAGAAGCTGACTTTCTTCCCTTGTGCAATCCTACAGTCTCCAGTTTTACCTCTTCAGCTGCAACCCTACCCCGAGCCTTCCAGGAGACACCCTGATTTCACTTAACTAAGAAAGAGGGGGGAGGGGTTGGGGATTTAGCTCAGCGGTAGAGCGCTTGCCTAGCGAGCGCAAGGTCCTGGGTTCGGTCCCCAGCTCCGAAAAAAAAAAAAAAAAAAAAAAAAAAAAAAAAAAAAAAAAAAAAAAGGGGGAAGGTCTGTCTCTTCAAAAACATACTACACTGAACAGAAGCCTCCAAGCCCTGTGTGGTCACAGGTGAGACACTTAGCGGGACTTTCCCTTGAGAAGCCTAGGGCCACGCTTGGGCCCTCCCCTTCAGTGCCTCTTTCTATGAAGGTCCCTGTGCATCAATCTGTGTCTGAATCCCTTCCAGGGCTGTGGAGATGGCTCAGCAGGTAAAGGCATCTGCTACACAAGCCTGATGATCTGAGTTCAATCCCTGGAACCCACACAAAGATGGCAGGAGGGAGGGAGGTAGGGAGAGAAGGAGGGAGGGAGAGAGGACACAAAGTTATCCTCTGATCCCCACATGTGTGGTATATCTCCCTTACCACATGCATATGTGCGTACACATGCACAATAATGCATTGGAAAATTTGGGCCAGCAAGATGGTTCACTGGGTAAAGGAGCTTGCTGCCAAGCCTAATAACCTGAGGTTGATAACCAGGACCCACATGGTCAGAGAGAACTGAGTCCTGAAAGTTGTCCTCCGATCTTTGCATATGAACTGTGGTGCACGTACATGCACAAAGTTAACTGTAATAAAAAAAAAAAAAAAAAAAAAAAAAGGAAACGGAGATGAGACCCAGTCTCAAGAAACATTTTTAGCACACACCTTTGATCCCAGTACTCAGGAGGCAAAGGCAAAGGCAGAGACAGAGATAATGTCTGAGTTGGGGGCCAACCTGGTCTACAGAGTGAGTTCTAGGACAGCCAGGGCTACACCAAGGAACCCTGTCTTGAAAAACCAAAAATTAGGGGTTGGGGATTTAGCTCAGTGGTAGAGCGCTTTCCTAGCAAGCACAAGGCCTTGGGTTAGGTCCCCAGCCCCAAAAAAAAAAAAAAAAAAAAAAAAAAAAAAAAAGAAAGAAAAGAAAAACCAAAAATTGCAAAAACTTCTAAAAGTTTAGACCACCTCTACAGGTCACTCACGTCCCTGCTGCCTCCCCCGTTCTGTGGCTAATAACCAGTAATCAATAACATACCACCGCTTTTTGTCTCTCAGTGCTGCCCCTGGCATGGTGTTTTGGTGACCCATATGGGGACATCTCTTCTTTATCTCTCACTCACTTCTTCCTAGGGTGCCTGAGGTCAGTTCTGAGTCCACCCCCTCTGGAAGGGGGGGCGCCCTAGAGTGAGTGACTTGAACTTGACCAGGCCACCCTAGGCCACTGTAACCTCAGGGGTACAAGCTGCCTAAAGAGCTCATTTCGACGCTTGTAAAGAGCCTGATGTCATCATATTTGCCTGTGACAGACCCTGGCTAAGGGACACTTTGGTGAAGGCCCACAGTATCCAGCTAGGGTAAAAGAACACTTTTCTTCCAATTCACCCTCAGTGTGGTTGATGGACAGCTCCACCAAGGGAAACCCCATATTGTCTTTTCTCTTCTCTAGCTGTTTTCTTTCCCCTTGTCTTGAGACAGGATCTCACGTAGCCCGGGTTTACCTTCAATTTCTACTTCCTGAGGGCTGGGATTATGAGGATGTACAGGTTGCTTCCTATTGCTATAATAAGCACAGCAACCAAAAGCAACTGGGGGAGGAAAGGGTGTATTTCGTTTTTCACATCCCTCTGTGATGGGAAGTGAGGGCAGAAACTCAGGCAAGAACTGTTTGTGGCCATTTGAGTTTACCAATCTCCCGTAGAGACCGCTGCAGCCTAAGCAGCTAAGTTCTTCCGGTGCCCAGATTCTACTTCATGAGGCCTCTTTCTCAGGGGACTCCAGTTAAAGACCCAGCGCAGTCAAGTGAGCCTGGATCTCAGTCCTGGTGTCAGCGAGAGTTCACCACCATCTAGGAGTAGCTCTTCAGCAGCGATGCATCTTCAGGAGAACCTAGTGAGTCTTGTGTCGCCTACGGGTTACCTTTGGGATGTGTGATCAGAAATTAGGGCCTGTAAATACAGTTCAGCCATTAAAGGGTAAGCCTTGTAAGGAAAACTTCCAGAGTTCGGTTCCCAGGACCCAAAGTTCATCTTTTCAGCTTGAGAATAAATGGGAATGGCTGTCACAACTGTGCTCTTCTGTAAACTCAGGACTCAGGAGGCAGAAGCAGTTAGGATCTCTGTCAGGTCAAAGGCAGCCGAGCTACCAAGGGCTACAAAGTGAGACCCTGTCAAGAAAGAAAGAAAGAAAGAAAGAAAGAAAGAAAGAAAGAAAGAAAGAAAGAAAGAAAGAAAGAAAGAAAGAAAGAAAAGAAAGGAAGGAAGGGGGAAGACAGGAAAGAACGTTGGGGAATCTGAGAGAATGGTTCACTGGATAAAGTATTTGGTAAGGACCTGAATTTGGACCCCTTACACACACATAAAAGCCAGGTACAAGACAGGATGGTGGTGCCTTTATCTAGCACTTGGGGAGCAGAGGTAGGCAGGTCTCTATGCGTTTGAGGCTAGTCTGGTCTACAGAGCCAGTTTCAGGACAGCCAGGGCTTCAGAGAGAAACCCTATCTCAAAAAAAACAGACAAACAAAGCCATCGACAGTGACACACACCTGTGTCCCCAGCACAGGGTGGCAGGGGCTGGGAAGATACCTGGAGCTTGCCGACTGACCAGTCGAAATGGTGAGCTCCAGGTTTAGTGAGGTGCACTGTGTTAGAAAATACAATGGGGGCTGGAGAGATGGCTCAGCGTTGGAGAGCACTGACTGCTCTTGCAGAGGTCCTGAGTTCAAATCCCAGCAACCACATGGTGGCTCACAACCATATGTAATGGGATCTGATGGCTTCTTCTGACATGCAGGCAGAATATAATAAATAAGTAAATCTTTAAAAACACAATCAATTACCTAAGGGAATTGTAACATCAACTCTCTGAGTTGCTACTTGCTTACTGAAGAAAGAAAAGGAAAGAAAATACAATGGGGATCTAAGAAGACACAGGGGCTCCCCACACACCCTTCCCTCACATCCTCTGAACACACCCTAAACAAACACATTCATACTCAACACTTGCAAAAAAATTTTTTTTTCGGAGCTGAGGACCGAACCCAGGGCCTCACGCTTGCTAGGCAAGTGCTCTACCACTGAGCTAAATCCCCAACCCCCACAAAATTTTTTAAAATTTAATTTTACTTTTTATCAGTGTATAATGTATATGTATGTACGTGTGTGTCTGTGTGTGTCTGTGTGTGCATGTGTGTCTGTGTGTGCATATGTGAGTATCTGTGTGTGTGTGCATGTGTGTCTGTGTCTGTGTCAGTGTCTATGTGTGTGTCTGTGTCTGTGTGTGTGTGCATGTGTATCTGTGTGTGTCTGTGTCTGTGTCTATGTATGTGTGTGTCTGTATGTGTGTGTGCATGTGTGTCTGTGTGTGCATGTGTGTCTGTGTCTGTGTGTGTGCATGTGTGCCTGTGTCTATGCCCATGTGTGTCTGTGTCTCTGTGTGTGCATGTGTGTGTGCATGTGTGTGTGTGTATGTTTGTGTGTGTGTCACCCAGCCATTTCATTGTCCTCCATAAGCTCGCTTATTAATTTATTAAACCTTTACTTGCAATTGCTACTGTGTGTGTTTATAAAATGTGTGTACAAGCATACATGCCATGGCAAACATGTGGAGATCAGAGCACAGCCTCATGGAGTTCTTTCCTTACTGTGTGTGAATTACAGGGATGAGACTCAGTTTACCATGCTTGTTCAGAAGATCTTTACCCTCTGAGCCATCTTCTGACCCCATCTTTCTTAAACCCTTTAATCTGCCTGTCTGCCTGCCTATCTATCTATCTATCTATCTATCTATCTATCTATCTATCTATCTATCTATCAGTTTTGAGGCAATGTATCACTACCAAGTCTAAAAAAAAATCCCAAGGATCAGCCTGATTCTGCCTCTACTATACTGGAATTAAAGACAAGCACCACAGTATCTGGCTACACTTCACTCCATAGAACATCTTCCCCCTACAAGGTGGTCAGGGGGTGACCTTTGGGTATGTGTCCCCTTCTTTGTGGCTGTCCTGTTCCAGCTTTTTTTTTTTTCTTTTTAATATTTATATATATGAGTACACTGTAGCTGTCTTCAGACACACCAGAAGAGGGCATCAGATCCCATTACAGATGGTTGTGAGCCACCATGTGGTTGCTGGGAATTGAACTCAGGACCTCTGGAAGAGCAGTCAGCACTCTTAACCACTGAGCCATCTCTCCAGCCCCTGTTCCAGCTTGTTATCCCTGGTCCCTACAGTCTCCTGTGCAGCCAGCACCACTGGACATAGTTTTCCAGTTTGGACTCTGTCTCTCTCCCTCTCCTCCCCATTTTTATTATGTTTGACTACAAGGGTGGGGCACATCTGCCATGAAGCACGTGTAGAGGCCAGAAGACAGCTTACGGAGTCGTCTTCCTCTCCAGGGGTTGGATCTGTGGCCTGAGTTTGGCTACTTTTTGGGTTCTTCTTTCTTCCATCCTTCTCCACCATTTTCTTCCACATTTTCAATCTCCTAACACTAGACAGGAGAGAAAGAAAAAAAAAAAACATAGAGAGGAAAGAAAAGAAATCCCTGAGTAAAGCCAGGGGTCAGAAAGGGGGCAACGCCATCATCAGACTACTCTCTGCTGATCAGGGGCATCGAGCTCCTTGGGCAAGTTTGATCTTCACTGTCAGGACATTTTCACTTCTTCTTGTTCCTTTGTGCCTGACTACTTAAGAAACCTCGACCAACTGTTATCAACGGCACCCAAAAACCATTCAACAACCCACCGCTCTTGGGGCCCTCTTAAAAAAAATCCCCAGAATTCCAAATGTCACACAATTGCAAAACCCTATCTGCTGCTGGCAAAATCAGGACCTCTGGAAGAGCAGTCAGCGCTCTTAACCACTGAGCCGTCTCTCCAGTCCTCTATGCTCTTTTTAAGGGGCCAAAATTCCAGCGTTTTCATTACAGGGGTCCTCAACATATCAGCAGGCTTAGCAGCAAGCACTTTTATCCACTGAGCCTTCTTGCCAGCCCCTCTTCCTCATCCCCTTTAAGAATAGCTTGTGTCTGGAGAAAGGACTCAGCAGTTAAGAGCACTGGCTACTCTTCTGGAGGACCAGGGTTCAATTCCTAGCATCTACTTGAGGGCACAGTGTGTGTAGATGCTACTGTGTGGCTCTTGCTGTCTTAGAACTCACTATAGAGTAGGCTGGCCTTGAACTCAGAGATCAGCCTGCCTCTGCCGCCTGAGTGCTGGGATTCAAGGTGTGCACCACCACTGCCTAGCTAAATAAAAACATCGAGACTAGCTTGGGCTCGTCTTAAGCTCAATAAGTAGTCCAGAATGACTTTAAACTACCGATCTTTCTGCCCCTGCCCCGCCCCTGCCCCTGCACCCACCCCTGCCCCTGCCCCTGCCCCTGCCCCTACCTCTGCTGGGATTACAGTGTATGCGCCACCAGGCCTGGCTGATGTGTTACTTGGGGCTCAATTCAGAGTTTCCTGCAGACCGGGGCACTGCCCTCCCTAGCCTTTCTCTTTCCTTAGTCCCTCAGGGAACACACAACTTTTGCCTCCAAACTGCACTGACAGGGTTAATATGAAAACCTCCCTGGCCTCTCTGTGAGTCTTCTCTCTTCTTGCTGAGCTAGGCTACCAAAAGAACACCTGTCATTATCTTGGCAGATCTTTCTGGAATGCTACACTCTAACTCTCAAGTGCTCGTGAGGTCCAAAAGTGTGCACAGGAGCCTTAAAAAAAAAACACAGAGTGCCTAGGACACTCGGAGGACATGGCCCTGCAGTCAGGGAGTGCGTGGGTAGGATAGTGCCTGCAGTCAACCGTCTTTTGAAAAGTTGGTAAATGTATGTGTCGCCGTTTTCTCTTACATAAATTGAAGGATTTGTTTTTTGTTTGTTCTTTGAGACAGGGTTTCTCTGCATAGCCCTGGCTGTCTTGAAACTCACTCTGTAAACCAGTCTGGTCAAAAACTCAGGAAATCCACCTGCCTCTGCCTCCCAAGTGCTGGGATTAATGGTGTGTGCCACCTCAGTCCAGCTAGATTAAAATAACAACAACAACAACAACAACAACAACAACAACAACAACAACAACGTTGGGCTGGAGAGATGGCTCAGAGGGTGAGAGCACTGACTGCTCTTCCAGAGGTCCTGAGTTCAAATCCCAGAAACCACATGGTGGCTCACAGCCATTTGTAATGGGATCTGATGCCCTCTTCTGGTGTGTCTGGACAGCTACAGTGCACTTATATAAATAAAAATAAATAAATCTTTAGAAAAATAATGTTTATAGACAGGCAGTGGTGGCACACACTTTTTTTTTTTTTTTTTTTTTTTTTTTGAGCTGGGGACCAACCCAGGGCCTTGCGCTTGCTAGGCAAGCGCTCTACCACTGAGCTAAATCCCCAACCCGCACACACCTTTAATCCCAGCTTTCCAGAGGTAGGCAGGTCTCTGAGTTCAAGACCAGCCTGGTTTACAGAGTTCCAGGACAGCCAGGGTTACACAGAGAAACCCTGTCTTAAAAAAAGCAATAGTAATGATAATAGTATTTATTCATTTTGTATCTGCCTGTGCCATAGCACATGTGTGGAGGTCAGAGGACCATCTACAGGAGTTAGTTCTCCCTTCCTGTATGTGGGTCTTGGCATTGAACTCACATCACCTGCCTTGGCAACAAGCTCCTGTACACACTGAGCCCCTTTGCCAGCCCTTTCCTGCTGATCTGAGGCAGAGTGTGTGTAGCCCAGGCCCTGATTCTTCTGCCTCCTCCCAGAGCTGAGATTACAGGCAGGCGCCTGCCACACTCAGCTTGTCTCCTGATATATATGTCAGAGGACAACTTTCAGACTCAGTCCTCTTTCCACCTTTCTGTGGAAACCTAATTTGTGGGGACCAAATTCATATCGCCAGGTTCCTGCGATCCACTGCCTTGTTACATTTTTAAAATTATTTCTTTGTTTTCTCTCAATTGAATTGCTGTGCTTGTGATTAGCTATAATTAGTGCAGATGTTTCTCTCTCTCTCTCTCTCTCTCTCTCTCTCTCCTTCTCTCTCTCTCTTTCCTTTCTTTTTTTCAGAGTTGAGGACCGAACCCAGGGCCTTGCGCTTGCTAGGCAAGCGCTCAACCACTGAGCTAAATCCCCAACTCCTCTCAATCTCTCTTAAGCATCTTTTTATCTTTGGGTTTTCTGAGAGAGGGTTTCTCGGTGTAGTCCTAACAGTCCTGGAACTCACTCTATAGACCAGGCCGGCCTCGAACTCAGGGCTCTGCTTGCCTTTACCTCTGAGTGCTAGGATTAAGGTCACCACGCCAAGTTTATTTTAGGCTCTTGGTGGATAAATTCCTGGGGGAGATGGGCCTTTAATTGCTGGAGGAGACATGGCTGTAGGTGTCTCTGGAGTAGGGGAAAGGCCAGTTAGTGGCTTGTGGGTGGTCTCATGCTGGGTGGAGGAGCCATAATTCCTGGAGGTGTTTGCTCTGACTATGGCAAGGCTGGGGTTCCCCATCCTGGTGGGTGCTGCGTAGATTTCCCGAATTGTTAGCAGAGAAGCAACCACAGCAGCTAGGGTAGTGATTCTTCCTTTTTTTTTTTTTTTTTTTTTTTTTTTTTTTTTTTGAGACAGGGTTTCTGTGTATAGCCTTAGCTGTCTTGGAACTAGCTCTGTAGACCAGGCTAGCCCCAAACTCAAAAATCTGTCTGCTTCTTTCTGCCTCCCGAGTGCTGGGATAAAAGTGTTTAAAAGTGTGTACCACGGGGTTGGGGATTTAGCTCAGAGGTAGGCGCTTGCCTAGGAAGCACAAGGCCCTGGGTTGGTCCCCAGCTCCGAAAAAAAAAAAAAAAAAAAAGTGTGTACCACTACCATGGGCTTGTTTTCTGGGACATGGTCTCACTGTGCTGAATTGCTAACTGGCCTGGAACTTACTATGTAGGTCAGGCCGGCACTTGGGAAGTCAGGCAGGCAGATCTCTATGAGTTCAAGGTCAGCCTGGTCTGCATAGATTTGGGCCAGCCAACAATAAAATTCATTATTTCCTCTTTAAGACTGAGAAGCCTGCATGAGGCCCTGGGTTGGTCCCCAGCTCCGAAAAAAAAAAAAAAAAAAAAAAAAAAAAAAAAAGACTGAAGCCTGTCCCTGGGTGTTTAGCAGAATTTAGAGACCTGAGCGAGTCAGTACAGAAGGACAAGGAGCCAGTCAGTATTTTGTCCCTTGCCCTCTGAAGTCATCCAGGACTCAGGAGCAATGGGGCCCTGTCATGGCTATCACAGCTCTGATAAGTCACCCGTCGGCCAGACTAGGGACAGAAGTTAGGCTCTCACCATTGTTCACGTCGCACATCCTTTGTGATTGTGTAGAAGCTACGCAACCAGCAAGACCCTGAGCCACCCTAGCAGGTGACACGCCAGTGACAAGGGTTCCTCCCAACTCCCACAGAACAGTCCTTAAGCAGTCACTATCGAGCTTCACAGTTAAAACGGTCTGTGGCTGGGAGAACGGTCCGTTCTCAAGCACTAGGACCTGAACTTGATACTCAGTACCCAAGTAAATAGTGGGGTGTGGTACACACCCACCATCCCAACACCTAGGAGGCAGAAGCAGAAGGACCAGCAGCTCCAAGTTAGCCTGGGCTACAGGAGATCCTGTGTCAAAATAAATAAATAAGTGGAGAGGCAGAGGCAGGTGGAGTTTTTCCACAGTGAGTTCTGGGACAGCCAGAGCCACACAGAGAAACCCTGTCATGAAAAACCAAATAAATAAGTAAATAAATACATACATACACCGACACACACATACAAACATACATACATACATACACATACACACATATAAACATACATACATACATACACACACACAAAGACATGCGCACATACACACATACACACATATGCACACACACATACACATGTATGCACACACATATACACATACACACACACACACATACACACACACACACACACTACACACACATTCTGCATTGCTGTCAAGTACACAGCCCCATTTGTCCTCTCCAGCCCGTTCCAGTACACAGTTCCTCCATACAGACCTCTGTCTACACTGAAACCCAGACACCTTATCTCCATTTGTCCTATCAAGTCCCTGAGGCCCGGGATAATGACAACCCGGGTCCTGAGCTCGGCCATTCTGGAATGTCTGTCATGTTAACTGGGGAGACTGGGTTTATCTGAAAAGCCAGTAAACGATGTCTGGACCTGATCGTACCCGATCTTGCCAACTCGTCGGCTGCAGTCAAGGTACACAGCGAGCCCTGTCCCTGTGGGTCTGTCTGAGCCCAGTTAACCTCCCACTCCCAGAAGGTCAGACAGCAGCTTCCTCCTTTCTGGTGGACATAACTGCCTTGTCTTCTAATGACCCGTAGGGAAACTCACCCACAAATACCTCCAGACTCTAATGAGTCTCCAAGGTTTTCTCTCACCACCTTTGCTTTCGTTTGGTTTGAGACAGGGTCTCTCGCTGAACCTGAAGCCCAAAGTTCTTTGCTACCCAATCCCCCCACCCCACCCCCAGTATTAGAGGGGGGATCTGCTCAGACTCCAGCAGCCCTTTTCTTTTCTTTCTTTCTTTTTTTTTTTTTCTTTTTTTAAGATTTACTTATTATATATGAGTACACTGTAGCTGTCTTCATGCACACCAGAAGAGGGCATCAGATCTCATTACAGATGGTTGTGAGCCACCATGTGGTTGCTGGGATTTGAACTCAGGACCTCCAGAAGAGCAGTCAGTGCTCTTAACTGCTAAACCATCTCTCCAGCCCGCCAGCAGCTCTTTTCAAAGATACTTACAGATGCCCTACTGAATGAATATAGCCTGTGAGGCCCTGCCTAGTTCCCATCCAGACATGGGGTAGTGGTGGGTGGGAGAGGTGGGAGCAGGCCCTAAGAAGTAAGTTTACATCAAAGTTAGTGCAGGCTGCTCCTCTCCCCCTCCCCCTCCCAGAGTCTGGCTGTGGAACCTTTCTCACTCTCAAAAAGGTGCAAAAAAAAAAAAAAAAAAGATCCTCTGCCACTTGGGCTCCATTTCTTTCCTTAGACCCTTTCTATGCTATAGCCTTTCTGCCTCCCTGGCTGCCTGCCTGCCTGTCTGCCTGTCTGTCTGTCTGTCTGAGGCATTAATAACTACTGATAAACTCTTCACTTTTTTTTTCTTTCTTTCTTTATTTTTTTTTCCCCAGAGCCGGGGACAGAACCCAAGGCCTTGTGCTTCCTAGGCAAGCGCTCTACCACTGAGGTAAATCCCCAACCCCTGGTAAACTCTTTATTCCCAGGTAATCCGCCTTAGTGTCCCTCTTGAAGTCTTTGGAACCTTTGCTGGGATCACGACGTGGGCTACCGTGGGCTATCATGCCAGGCTTTTACACGGTGCCGGGAATCTGAACTAACTGCTCACTCTTGCAGCGATTCCTACATCCCTACCAAGGGAGACACGTCCTCAGCTACTGTTTGTGCAGTTTCTAGATAACCAACACAGGCAGCCTCACGCCTAATAAGGACTCTTTTCTTTGTCTTAAGGTTTTCTCTCTTTTAATTTTGTGCGTATGAATGGTTTGTCTGCATGTATATCTCTGCACGTTGGGCATGCTTGGTGCCAATGGAGGCCGGATGTGGGATTCCTTGGAACTGTAGTCAAGGATGGTTGTGAGCCTCCATGTGGGTGCTGGGAAATGAGTCTAGGGTCCTCTGGAAGAGCAGCCACTGCTCTAAACTGCTGAGCCGTCTCTCCGGCCCCTGTTCCATTCTTTTTATCCAAAAGTTTATGTGTATGTATGTGTGTTTGTGTGTGTGTGTGTGTGTGTGTGTGTGTGTGAGAGAGAGAGAGAGAGAGAGAGAGAGAGAGAGAGAGAGAGAGAGAGAGAGCACACACAGTACACTGGAATGCCATGGCACATGTAGATGTCAGAGGCTAGCTAGCTCTTTGGAATTCTATTTCTCCTTTCACCAAGAGGTTCTTGGAGATCAAAGGAAGGTCGTAGGGCTTGCGTGGCAAGCACTTTTACCTGCTGAGCCATCTCCCTGGCCGAATGCTATTCTTTAATAAGCATACTTAAATGGTTGGAAGGGAAGTTTGATCCTGTGACCCATGCTTGCTGATAGCCAGTCCCGAGAAGGGACAACCCATATGTCAGACTTACTCCTCAGCAAAGTGAGACACCCATGTGGCCATGCCATGAGCTGCACAGGTGTCCTACCTGATAAGACATGAGTAAGAACCAGGCCACGGTGACAGAGAAACGCTATTCCAGAAGCAGCCCCAGAACTCTGCTGACAGTGTCTCTCCACTTCTCAGTCCTGCTTCTGCATCTCAGCCCAGCTAATAAGGCCTCCTTTGTCTTGGTGAATTCAGCCAGCAATGCCCTAGTGGCAGGAGAAATGTTTCCTACATTTTGAAGAAATAAAGGACCAAAATGTAGCACAAAGAACCAACAATGTTTAGTGGACAGAAATTCTTGCTGCTAAACCAATCCTGACGTCCCAAGTTTGATCCCTAGGAACCTATATGGTTCCTGACTAGCGAAAGCTGTCCTCTGATCTTTCATACATATACTATGACATATACAAAAATGAGTGTAATAAGAATTTTCCGGGGGCTGGGGAGATGGCTCAGTGGTTAAAAGCACTGACTGCTCCTCCAGAGGTCCTGAGTTCAGTTCCCAGCAACCACATGGTGGCTCACAACCATCTGTAATGGGATCTGATGCCCTCTTCTGGTGTGTCTGAAAACAGCTACAGTGTACTTACATATAATAAGTAAATAAATCTTTTTTTTTTTCTTTTTTTTCGGAGCTGGGGACCGAACCCAGGGCCTTGCGCTTGCTAGGCAAGCGCTCTACCACTGAGCTAAATCCCCAACCCCAAGTAAATAAATCTTTAAAAAAAAAAGAATTTCCCTGGGCTAGAGAGAGGGCTCATCAATGAACAGCACTGGTTATTCTTGTAGACGGCCAGTTTGGTTCCCCGCTCCACATAGTGCCTCTCAACCTTCTGTAATTTTAGTTCCAGGGGATGTGGATATGATGCCTTCTGGCCTGCTGGTGATGTACAGACATCCATGCAGGCAAAACAACCACTGGCATGAAATATATTTAAAAAAGATAAAGAAGGGCTGGGGATTTAGCTCAGTGGTGGCGCTTACCTAGGAAGCGCAAGGCCCTGGTTGGTCCCCAGCTCAAAAAAAAAAAAAAAAAGAACCAAAAAAAAAAAAGAAAGGGGTTGGGGGGGTTGGGGATTTAGCTCAGCGGTAGGCGCTTGCCTAGCGGCGCAAGGCCCTGGGTTGGTCCCAGCTCTGGAAAAAAAAAAAAAAAAAGATAAAAAAATATTTTAAAAGAAAAAAAAGAGGCAGGAGGATCTTCCAGGCCAGTCAAAAGTACAAAGTGAGTCCCTATCTCAAAAAAAAAAAAAAGAAAGAAAGAAAGAAAGAAAAGAAGGAAGGAGAGTTGGGGATTTAGCTCAGTGGTAGAGTGCTTGCCTAGCAAACTCAAGGCCCTGGGTTCGGTCCCCAGCTCCGAAAAAAAAAAGAAGGAAGGAAGGAGAAAGCAAGCCAGGATAATTATTCAAATTTATGGTGAAGGTTGGTAACAACAGGACAACATTCCTTGTATGTAGCAATACCTCGGAGAGGAATATAACATTATAACAAACTGTCCTTCAGGCCAAGCATACATGACCCCCGAATTTCTTACTCCTTTCCCAGCTGTGAACCTATTTTCTGGGAATTTTACAAACAAGACTATAAACTTTGTGTTCTGTACAGAAATTTCTTAAGTGCCCTGGGTCACAAGGGGACCTGCTGCGTCTTTATCACCATCGGAGGTCATTTACTGAAAAGAGGTGGGGGAAACTCTTAAATGTTTGCCCAGGGCCGGTGAGATAATACATGGGTAAAAGTGCTTACCATGCAAGTCCCAAGACCTGGGTTCAATCTCTGGAAGCCACGTGGTGGGAGGAACTGACCTCTGGAAGCCGTCTGACCACAGGCACAGACTAAAAATAAATCTAACAAAGATGTTGGTGTAAGGCACCTCACGGGGATCCTCTCTTGAGAAGCCCATAGCTGCACTCAGATGTGTATGGTTTTCTCTAAGTGTCTTTCTCAGTCAGTGTCCGGGCTTAAATCACACCATGCACTTACATACCCAGGCACATATGGATTTTTGTATTTAATGTCTTTTAAAAAGTTTTTATTTGGGCGCGATATGTATGAAACTTTCAGTTTTGAATGAGTAGATTTAGTAGCAGGAATGAAAGCAGAAGGTTCTGGTGAGACGGCACCACTGTCAAGCCTGGCTACCCATGCTACCCATGCTTGATTCCCAGCATTTAAAATGGGGCAAGAGAGACTCAGGTGACTCGTGAACATTTTTCCCCATCTCTGTGAGGAGCGTTGGAGGCCCTGAGAGTGTGAGGTCCAAGTGGAGGGATGTGGGGGAAACCTATCCCTGGCTCATGTGTGACTGTTGATGGTGTGTGCAGAAAAGACCAGTAGCTTTCTCCCAGATGTTTATGGCCTCAAGACCTCTCCCCTACAGAAACGGACCGGGCAGAGGTAAGCTCAAGCTACCTCCTTGTTCAACTGTGTGCAGTAACCCAGCTTCTCTGTTGAACTCTGCTTAAGAAACAGTGCATTCCGGGGTTGGGGATTTAGCTCAGTGGTAGAACGCTTGCCTAGCAAGCGCAAGGCCCTGGGTTCAGTCCCCAGCTCCGAAAAAAAGAAAAGAAAAAAGAAAGAAAGAAAGAAAGAAAGAAAGAAAGAAAGAAAGAAAGAAAGAAAGAAACAGTGCATTCCTAGGTGCTGCATTTTCTCCAGCAGAGAGCCCAGCCCATGCTGGACAGGACAGGCCTCCTCCACATGCACTCCATGGTACAAATAAGTATTCACTAAATAGCTGTAAAAACTGTTTTGCTTTTGTTGTTCAAGACAGGGTTTCTCTGTGTAGCCCTGGCTGCCCTGGAACTTGCTGTGTAGACCAGGCTGGCTTTAAACTCAGAGATCTGTTTGCCTCTGCCTCCTGAGTGCTGGGGTCAAAGGTGTGCCCTATCAGTGCCTGGCTAAAATTTTTTAAAAAGTATCCTGGTTTTGAGCTTGGGGTGTGTGGGGTGTGTGTGTGTGTGTGTGTGTGTGTGTGTGTGTGTGTGTGTGTGTTTCAGCTGGTAGAATTCTTGCCTTGGTTTCCATCCTACATAAATGGGGCATGGTGGAGAGCACCTGTCATCTTGACATTCAAGAAGTTAAAGCAGCATGGTCAGAAGTTCAAGGTCGGGCTGGAGAGATGGCTCAGAGGTTAAAAGCACTGACTGCTCTTCTCGAAGGTCCTGAGTTCAAATCCCAGCAACCACATGGTGGCTCACAACCATCTGTAATGAGATCTGATGCCCTCTTCTGGTGTGTCTGGGGACAGCTACAGTGTACTCACATAAATATAATAAATACATCTTTAAAAAAAAAAAAAAAAAAGCACTGACTGCTCTTCCAGAGGTCCTGAGTTCAATTCCCAAAAACCACATGGTGGCTCACAACCATCTGTAAAGAGATCCGATTCCGATTCTGGTGTATCTGAAGACAGCTACAGTGTCCTTATATATAATAAATGAATAAATCTTTAAAAAAAAACAAACAAAAAACTAGGAAGCGCAAGGTCCTGGGTTCGGTCCCCAGCCCCGGGGGGTGGGGGGGGAAAGTTCAAGGTCTCCTCAGAAACTTATAGGCTGCAAGGCCAACCTGAATTGAGTGGAACTCTTTTTTTTTTTTCTTTTTCTTTTTCTTTTTTTTTCGGAGCTGAGGACCGAACCCAGGGCCTTGCGCTTGCTAGGCAAGCGCTCTACCACTGAGCTAAATCCCCAACCCTTTTTTTTTTTTTTTAATGAGAGGCGGGAGTATTGCCACAGTTTGAGGATAGCCTAAGCTACATAATGAGGCCCTATTTCAAAACAAAACTGAACAAAATTAAAAAACAAAACCAGCCAGGTGTGGTAGCACAGGCCTTTAATCTCAGCATTTGGGAGGCTGAGGCAAGTGGATCTCTGTGAGTTCAAGGCCATTCTGTCCTATTTGGTGAGTTCCACATCAGCCAGGGCTATGTGGAGACCCTGTCTCAGAACAAAGACTGGTTCTGCACCCCATGTTGTCATTAGACTCCGCCCTTATCACAGCCCACCAGGAGCCAGGGTATCATACCCACCCACAATCCTACCATTTTGGAGGCAGTGGCAGGATGGCTATGAATTTGAGGCTAGCCTAGGCTAATCAGAGAATTCTCTGGTAGTCTCATTAACAGAGAGAGACAGCAACTGTCTCAAAACAAGACAAACACGAAGAAACAAAAAAAGGGGGAGCAGCAATACTGCCTGGCTGTTCTGCCCCCCAAAGAAAGTTCTACACATGGCCAGACCAGGCCACAGTGTGAGCTAGGCCAGGCCTGCCCTGTCTGCAGTGGGTGGGCCAAAGTCTGCTGTCACTAAACCAGGACCCTGTGCTGGGTGGTGGTGATGTACTTTTTTTTTTTTTTTTTTTTTTTTTTTTTTTGGTTCTTTTTTTCGGAGCTGGGGATCGAACCCAGGGCCTTGCGCTTCCTAGGCAAGCGCTCTACCACTGAGCTAAATCCCCAACCCCTGGTGATGTACTTTTAATCCCAGCATTTGGGAGGCAGAAGCAGGAAGTTCTTTGTAAGTTTGAGGCCAGCCTGTTCTACAAAAGCAAGTTCCAAAACAGCCACAACTACACAGAGGAACCCTGGCTACAAAACAAAACAAAACAAAACAAAACAAAACAAAACAAAACCATCCAAGACCCTGCTGAGAAGCTTTGCCTGGGGCCAGTTTCTCCACTCTGGTCTTCTCTACCAGACAGGATTTGCTACCGAATCTTCTAGGAGCATACTTAAATGACTTCATAGAGCTTGCTCTAAAAGACACAAGGTGTCATAACCATATGACCTGTGCAGCTACCCCGGGGTGCAACTACCTAAGGGTGACAGAGTGACCTACCTGCACAGCTGCTAGTATGGACATTTACAGACGAGGAGACCCAAGGCCTGTGGTTGAGTGAGTCACTCCTCAAAGGCTGGTGAGTGCAGGGGCTCAGTCTCAGAACACCTGGATCTTGGGGTGCCTCCTATTTCCCACTTCCAGGGATTGGATGTGCAGATATACACCCTTAAGGTCTTGCAACCAACAGGCAGGAAGTAGGTTTGACTCACTATATAGGAAAATCAAGGAGGAAGTGTGGGCTAGTGAGACGAGACGGCTCAGTAGGTAGAGATACTTACACGGCAAAACATCATGGCCTCCCCGTTTGACTTGTGGGGGCCGCAGGATGAAGAGAACTGAATTCCTTGACCTCCCCATGGGGGTCTGTGGCAGGCACACGCTCACATAAATAATATTTTCACTTTTGGAAGAGGTTCTCACTATGCAGACAGGCTGGCTTCAAACTCTGAGCTCCGCCTGCCTTTTGAGCTGTGGGATCAAAGATACGTACCACCGCCGGGTGTGGTGGCACACACCTTGAAACCCAGCACTTGGTGGGTAGAGTTTGAGGCTAGTCTGGTCTAAAAGCAGGTCCAGGACAGCCAGGGCTGTTACACAGAGAAACCCTGTCTTGTCAAACAACCGACCAAAAGAACCAAAGATGCGTATCATCACCCCTGGCTTCGTTCGGAACAAGGTCTCTTGTGGCCTTAAACTGCTGATCCTCCTCAAGTCTCTACCTCCCAAGTGCTGGGATTATGACTGCTTGCTGTTGGTGTTTATGAGGTGCTGGGGGAGGGTCCCAGGACCTTGTGCATGCTAGACAAGTCCTCTACCATGGAGTTACAACCCCAGCTCCTCACTGTCACATTCTAGGAAAGCACTACACCTTTGAGCCACATCTCTAGATTTAAAAACAAAAACAAAAAACAAAAACAAAGCAAAACAAAACAAAAAAACAGACAGGGGTTTTCAGACCAGAATGACCTCAAATGTGCCAATTCTGTCTCTCTCTCTCTTTTTTTTTTTTCTTTTTTTTTTTTCGGAGCTGGGGACTGAACCCAGGGCCTTTCACTTGCTAGGCAAGCGGTCTACCACTGAGCTAAATCCCCAACCCTCTCTTTTTTTTTAAAATTTTTTTATTTATATGAACACACTATAGCTGTCTTCAGACACACCAGAAGAGGGAATCAGATCCCATTACAGATGGCTGTGAGCCACCATGTGGCCGCTGGGAATTGAACTCAGGATCTCTGGAAGAGCAGACAGTGCTCTTAACCGCTGAGCCATCTCTCCAGCCCCACATCCCTAGGTTTTTAGTTTTATTCTAAGACAGGGTCTGTGTTGCCCAGACTAGCCTCTGACTTCTGACAATCCTGCTTTAGCTCAGCCTCCCTGACAGCTGGGTTACCACCCGTGACTGACCACATGTGATTGGAGCTGGAAATTACTTGGCAAATGAAAGCAGGTGTCTGTGATTAAAAGCCTAAGTGGGCTGTGTGTCACCTGACATCTCAGCACCCAGGAAGACAGGAGGTGGGGGGACCGATGCCAGTCAGAGGCCAACCTGGGCTGCAGACCGTCTAGGAACACACAGCAAGACCCTATCAAAATAATCTAAAACCACGAAGCCAGGGAGGACGCTTCCACCTGGAGAGGTGTAGCTGCACAGGGGTTTGACAAGCCAGAGTGCTGTAGGGAAACTGCTGGGCTCTCAGGCAGGGGACTTGTGTTCCTCAGGTGTGCAAAGAAGGCCCAAGACCACAATCTCTACTCCGCAGATGATAAAACTGCCTAAGGGTCGTCAGGGGTCTTTCTTTTCTCAGGTGTCCCCTCACAGGCTCTGAAAATTTGAAAGGCGAAGCCCCAACCACCCCTGGGAGGAAACAAGGGAGCTGGGCTGTTGTTGTAAACAGAGCCCCACCCGGAACGGAAGCACCTGCGGCTGGAGGGGGCCACACCTCTGAACAATTGGCTTCAGATTCCTCAGGGTCCCTGTCCCCTGTAGCTCTGAGGCTAGTCCCTCCTCTGCTGGGTGTCTCCACTCCTGGGTGGCTGGCAGGCGCCCAGCTTGGGCGGTGCCCCCTCCTGACCGGTCCCTGCCCCTTCCTGCTCGCTTTGATGCAGGCCCACTTCCTTTGACAGGAACCCCCTCCCTCAGCGGCCTGGTAAAAGGCAGAAGGCCGTGGTGAAGCGGTGCATTCCGCAGCATCTCTGCAGAGGACTCTTCTCAAGGCCCTGTCTCCCAACCCTTGTACCAGTGCTGTGCCTCAGACCCTGGTACAGGCCTGGGGGACAGGGACTTGGGGACCCCAGCAGCAGCAACTCCAGCTTCTCCTGCAGCCAAGGGACTTTTCCCCAGGTCTGTCCCCTTCTCACATATGGGTGTGTGTGTGTGTGTGCCTTGGGTTCTATTCTGAGTGGGTGTCCCATCACCCCCACATCCACACAGGCCAACCTTCTAAAGGGTTCCTGCCTTGGACATAAGCCCCAATGGGAGGCAATGACTACAGGGCTTCAAGCAGACCTTGATACTCAAGAACTTGCCCCTTCCTAGGTGTCTTCACCTGCAAGGTGAGTGTGGGCCCTGCTTACTCTTCAGCTGTGGGAAGACCAGAGGCCCCTAGGGAAAGCCCAGATGGTTCCCTGGGGCACTGAAGAGTTTAGACCTAAACTGAGGTCAGGGGCTCCACCCTCACTTCCTCCCAAGGGACAGGGCAGTTACCGGCTGTACCAGGTAACTGACCATGTCTACTTGGTCACCAAGATTTAGAGGTTCAGACAGACCCCAAGGGAATGAATGCAGTAGACACCTCCAGTTCAAGAAACCCCTCAGGTCTAAGCCCCGAAATCTCCTCTCTGATCCAGGACACAAGAGACTCCAAGTCTGTTCTGTAAGTTGGAAAATAACTTTTATTTGTTCTAGGGCATTGGCTAGAGTCCCCTCAGAACTTCTGGAACTGCTTCTTGGTGCCAGCAGCCTTGGTGACCTTGAGCACATTGAATCGAACAGTCTTGCTCAGGGGCCTGCACTCTCCAACAGTGACAATGTCGCCAATCTGGACGTCCCTGTAGGTTAGACAAAAAGTCTGCAGGAGGGGCCTCCCCAGTGATCCCTTCATCCAGAGACAGGCTGAGGGTGCCCACCTCCACTCCACCCAACCAGTGGCCATCTAAACGGTTGCTAAGACTAACACAAACTCCAGCTTCCACTTCCAGACACCCAGCAGCCGCTCCTCTTCCCCCAGCAGTCTATACACTCCTGGACAACACCTCTTTGCCCACAGGACACCCCACTTTGTTCTAAAGACAGCAGCATTTCACCCCTGGGGCTCTTCCTGACACAGGTACCCTCCAGCCTGGCCAGTGATTGTCAGAGTTATTATCCCAACCTATCAGAGAACCACGATCACCTGAAACAGGGGGACAGGTGCACAGACATGTTCTTGTGACGCTTCTCAAAGCGGTTGTACTTTCTGATATAATGGAGATAGTCCCGGCGGATGACAATGGTCCTCTGCATCTTCATCTTCGTCACAACACCTGGGAGAGGGCAACAGAAAGGGGTTAGCAGGTAGAAATCAGTTGAGTGGGGCTCCTGAGAAGCTCCATTTATGGCATCAGCTTTGCCAAGTGGCTGTCTCAGCAGTGCCCTGGAGGACATCTGAAGACCATCGTGAGAACAGACATCACCTGCCAGCACCCCTGGACTCAGGCCACCAAGATGGACCCTTTTACTTCTCACTCACCAGACAGGATCCGTCCTCGGATGGAGACATTACCAGTGAAGGGGCATTTCTTGTCTATGTAGGTGCCCTCGATGGCCTGTGCAGATAAGAAAGTGTGGTTTGGACTACCACTTCCTAAACAGAACCAAGGATGAAGCCTCAGGGTCCAAACTACAATTCCCAGGGGCCCTATGGGCAGCCACTCCGAAGAGGGCGGGGTGGCTATGCTCCCACATGTGCAGGGTTGCATGAAATCTCATCTGTTGGGAGGGTCCTGTACCTCCTTGGGCGTCTTGAAGCCTAGACCGATGTTTTTGTAGTACCGAGGGAGTTTTTCCTTGCCAGTTTCTCCCAGCAAAACACGTTTCTTGTTTTGAAAGATTGTAGGCTGCTTTTGGTAAGCACGCTCCGTCTGTAGGGATAATTTGGTGAGGTTACAGTTAAAGTTTGAGGAGACCAAAGATATTTTTCCTTCCAACCTTTTTACAACCTTCACCCCCAAACGCCCAATCTGGAGGGGCAGTGCTCCACGACCACCCCAAATCTATTTTAGCTTACACACTGCGTTCTATCAACCTCCACAGCTTGCAGAATTCGTGGCTGAGATCAGAATCAATGTTTCAGCAATACTGATTCTCCAAAACACACAAGTTCACTCACTCAGGAATCACATCTTATGTACTCGTGGCTGAGCTTCCAGGTACTCGGAAGGATGAGGTAGGATGGCAGGTTTAAGACCTGATCTGACTCGAGGCCAGGCCTGCGCCAACATTTAAAATTACAGCAAGCGTCGTCGGGGCTGTATTTCTGCGGTAGCGCACTTGAGCAGTGCGCACGAGGCCCGGGGTTTAATTCTCACCGAGAAAAAAACTGCTTAAACCTGTCTCCCCGGCTTTGCCCTCAGGACTCCGGCCCCTCAGGGTGCCCTCTTCCCTCCTCAAACTATCATCCGTTAGGGCCTGAGTTTTAAGGAATAACACCCAAAGCGATCAGACCCCATTACTGTGTAGAACCCAGACTTTCGATCCGCCTATCAGATGAAGGCATGCGCAGGCATCCTCGCTTCAGCTAATTCGTACGATAACAGAGACACAAAGGAATAAGCTCCACACTGAAGCGGCGGGGGAAAACAGCTAAATGCTCGAACCTGAATGTCCGCCATCTTCCCGGCAGCCTGAGGAAAAGAGAGGTAGGAACACACCCGGCTGCCTTATTCACTACGCGAGGTCCGGAGCGGAAGTGGCGTAGGATCAGCCCCTTGCGGAAGTGGGAGGTACTTCCGGCAAGAACACGCGATTCTAGTACTGTCCGTACGCCGCCATGATAGTGAAAGACTAAGGGGCGGGAAGAGAATCCTATCATCTCGCGAGATCTCAGGAGTCCATTGTCGAGCGTTCTGTCTGGGAGAGTGCATCACGTGGTATCGCGAGTCATAGGGCGGAGTAGTTTCTTCTGCAGCTGGTTTCACGTGGGATTTAGGAACCGCGTGGTGGTATTCAGTTTTTCAGAGAGAAAGGGCATCGCAGAGCGGATCTCAGGAAAATCAGTGAACTGCTTCACACCAGACTAACTGCCCTATGACGTCATGAGCAGTCAGTCGAGCAGTTTTTAGCTTTTTCCTTTTATTAAAAGTTTATGGGCATTGTGCTGACTAGCTCCGATTCTAAAATTGAATTTTTGCAGTAAGGTGTCCAAGCTGTGCTTGAAATCACGTTACCTACCTTAAAGGCTCAAGTAGCTAGAACCTTAAGTTGTATAAATTAACAAGGTTCATGTCTGTTGACAGTATCTCAGGTTTCCCATCCAGAAGCCCAGCTGGCAGATCTGTTGTACCTTTTGATGAGTTTATGTGTTGATTACTTTTGGAGGATTGTTACCTTAGGTGACCACTCCAGGTAATAATGAAGGATTAAGCCAGGACTTAAAAGTGGCAAAAGATTTTATCTGCCAAAGTTTCAAGTATTTGCAGTTTTAGCTCTGTAATAGCTGGGACAGTAAAAGTTATTTTCAAAATAGAACTATGTCTTGTGAATAGTTCTGAATGCCTTTAACTCCAGCACTCAGAGAGAGGCCTAAGAATTTCTATTTCTTTAGTTGGCCAAGTGCCAGGTCAGCTAGGGGTCATAAAACCTGTCTCGGGGTTGGGGATTTAGCTCAGTAGTAGAGCACTGGCCTAGCAAGCACAAGGCCCTGGGTTCGGGCCCCAGCTCCGGAAAAAAAAAAAAAACAAACCTGTCTCACAGAATAGGGCAACATGTGAAGGATTTGATGTTTGGAACAGAATGTTTAAGAAAACTGAGTAAGTCTACTGGTATCCCATCCCACCCCACCCAATACACAGATAAATCCCAAAACACTAGTCCAGGCTGGTTAACCTTTATCCGGCCTAAAGTTGGCCTCAATCCTTCTGATTAAATTTGCACTTAAGTTGACCTCTTCCAGATTCATACTGTCAACTATCTTTGCACCCCTTTTATCCTTGTCTTTACTCATTTGCTATGTCCTGACACTATTTTGGAGCGGACTTAATGAAACCATATAGAACAGGCCCAAGATCTGTACATGCACCTCTTGAGCAACAGGGCACATCCAATCACGATGATCAAAAAAAAGGGGCAAACCATGTGGCAGTGCACCATCTAACAAGTGCCCTCTGCCCTCCCTGCTTCTGTATAGGAGACGACCACGAAACACCAGTTTAAGTCAAATAATTTATTAGCACATAGAACCCTCCAGAAAAATATTGCCTTGTGGTCTGTTGGGAAGCAGCAAAGGCAGCACCTACATTTGGCCAAAATCTTCAGTGTGCACTTCTAAGTCTCAGCCCAGGTGGGCAGCCCTCATTTCTCATAGCTTCAGAATATGGTATTGGGACAGGTGGGTGGGGCTACTTTGAACACTGAAGATCAGGTCATTCCATGGTTATCACTTTAATGTAAAACTCAAGCAGATGATGGATGAGCTCTCACTCAGCTGTCTAAATGCACCCTCTACCTACAGGAGCAGTGACTAAGGACCCTTTGGTCCCCACATCCCTGGTCGGCGGTGGAGGAAGGGCAGGCCAGGCAGGCATGAGGCACAAACAGTCTTTATTGGGTTCACACCAAGAGTCCATTGGTCTTGAGGACCTCTGTGAACTTGCAGATTTTCTTCTCCACATTCTTTTCTGCCTGTTTCCTTAGCCTCTGTGGTTTGAAAAGACAAGTGTCAGAGATTTGTTGCTTTTGTCCCAGGGCCACCCCAACCCTGGAGCGCAGGTTCTATCCTCACCAAGAGCTGCTTTTTCTTCCGGTAGTGGATCTTTGCCTTTTCCTTCCGTTTCTCCTCCAGAGTAGCTGTCACTGCCTGGTACTTCCACCCGACCTCATGAGCCAGACGCCCCAGATAAGCAAACTGCAGGGGCACAAGGCTGTAAGGACATGGAATGTGCCCCAGCAGCAGAGTGAGCTGGAGGGCCTAGGGACCCTACTTCAAGGACTCATCCCAACATGGACGCTCTCCTGGCATCAGCTCAGCCTTTGGCATTATCGGCACTGTGGCATCCGAAGACCATCGTGAGAATAAACCATCATCTGCCAGTCTTGAGGTCCCACAAGTTTATTCTGTAGCCTAGAGCTTACCTTTCTGGTAGGCTTCAGCCGCACAACCTTGAGGGCAGCAGGGACCACCATCCGCTTTTTCTGTTATAGAAAAATAAGGGCTCAGAGACATGTTGGGTGCACTTGGTAAGAAGGCTGATGGGTCAGGCGTCTCAGCCAGTGCAGTTTTCATGAGGCTCAAACAATGTAGGTAATAGAACATCACAGACGCTAGATGCAGAGAGGCTGTGAGGCTAGGCCTGCAAGGCTCACCTTGTCATAGGGTGGAGGGATCCCATCCAACACCTTGAGGCGTTCCAGGGCAGCCTGGCCTCTCTTGGTCTTGTGCGGCAGCATGCCTGTGGGTGTAACAGCAGGCCTCATCAGAGGTGCTGAGAAACCCACCTGACCTCAGGAGCAGGGATAGGCCAGCCTCAGATGGTAGTGCATGTAGAGTTGTCTCATTGTCGGGCAACTCGAACATGAGTGGGAAACATCCTCATCACAAGCTGCCAGACGCTCCCCTGTCCTCCATGTCACCCATGGGACCAGCTTACCTCGCACAGTGCGCCAAAAAATGCGGCTTGGGGCTCGGAAGTGGTAGGGGCCTCGAGACGGGTTGGTGTTCATCCGCTTTCGGAGAAAGGCCAGATACTTTACTGTCAGAAGGGAAAGTATATGAGGATGAGGCCTTTTGGGTCCAAAAAGCAACTAAGGACCTGTTTGTCCAGGATCAGGTTAACCCCGCCCCCACCCCAGCCCTAACTCACACTTGTTTCTGTAGAAATTTCCAGAAATGTTGATGCCCTCACAGCGTACAACCACCACCTTCCGGCCTAGAAAGCATGGGGTTGGAGACAGTCAGGAAAGTCACTGAACACCCAACAAAGCCACAGAGCACTCATGGAATGCAGATCTGCTCCAAAATCATTTCTAAGCCATGAACCCCAAGTAAGCAGGGGCTGTAAGTCTCAGAGCGGTGCATGGGTTGATCTCACAGTCGTGAGACTCAAACGAAAGATGGTGATTATTGCTCATCACAGACTCTCAGGCAAATGTAGATGTTGAATGAAACTTACCCAGCAGTACCTGCTTGGCCACAATGGCCGCCAGGCGGCCCAGAAGATGGCCCCGGCCATCCAATACTAGAACCTGTGGAAACAGGAAGGCTTAGTAGGCTTTCCCTACTCCAAGTTACCAACCCCTTCACAGTGCCTCTCCCCACCAGGATGCCTATAACCCAGATGAACCACGTGTCCCAAAGGTACATTATAATGTGTACACAATATGACTTTTTAAAATGGAACTTTATGTTACCCTACCAGGCCTCAAATTTCAGGATAGCTGGGATCCACAGGCACACCATGAACCACAAAGAGTCTATCCAGACTTGGTTTCAGACTTTAGCCCATTGTAGAGTCCCACCAAATTCCCAGCTTTCTCACTAAGAGCAGACCTGTTCCTCTAAGCAGCACAAACGAACCTGTAGTTAGCTAAACTACAATGGCTGTCCTGTCCTGTCTGCAATTCTGAGCAGTTCAGAATGGTACAGCTCAAACTACAAGAGAAAACCATTGCACACTACCGTTTACATTTTTAAACAGCGTCATCTACTTCCTTAGCAACAACCTACCCTCAAGACATCTAAAAACAGCAGGAAAGACGCAGTTCAACTCCTGTCAGCCCTCAAAGTCACGAGGTTCCTCCCTCAGTCTGTTTTACAAGTCTGCTTCATCATTTCACCCCTTAATTCTGAACACTTAACACCCTCAAAAGGGCTACAAGCCCAAGTATTAGATGTTACAAAAACCCTAAGTCATGCAAAACAGAAGCCTCCCACTAACAAAAGTACAATATCAGGCATGAGCAATTCCAAGGTCCCCGCACCCCAATGCCGGAGATGAAACCTGTAAACGTTCTTTCCGGTGTTGGGAACCCGAGTCCCACTCCCGTCTTCCCCAGGAAAAACGCTACGTTTTCATCGCCCCATACCTAAAGAGTGCCGCGGCTGGTTATGCCCACGTTACACAATCCCCTCGCGTCAAAACGTTTGCTTAAGTCCCATCGCACAAGCAAAGTGGAGCAGTGGGCTCCCATTCCGCTCCCTCCTGGAACCCACCCCAACCCCACACCGCCCGGCGCGCAGAGTCCGAACCTGCCCCTCCGCCATCTTCGGCAGCCGCCTAGGAAAGGAAGAGGTCTTGGCGCAGGGTTTCTTATCCCTTGCTGCAGGGGCGGAGGAAGTGACGCAGATGGCTCGAACTGGAGGGTTTCTGTCTTCTCATTGGTCGAAGCGGTGAGTGCGCGCACACCGGAGGCGGGCCACTTTCATATTGTCCAATCAGACTATCGCATGAGTTGGATCTTGACGGCCATGACTGTGCGGGGCGAGAGGTCACGTGGTTCTCGAGGCGTCTTTAGCCGTACAAGGCCATCCAGCCGCTGCCGCCATATTTTGGAGGGATTGCACGTCTCCGTTCAGGGGTCCGTGATGTGGAGCGCCATTACTCCCATCAACGAATGACGGTTGCAGAACATGTGGTGGCCATAAGGGGGCGAGAATATTTCTTGGCCCGCCCTTCAGAGCTGCGTGTGTAACGGTCCCTCCCCTCAACCTCTTGGTGTGCTGAAAATTGCTGGCCTTTCCTGAGCCTAGGAGTTTCCTTCTGTCAGACAAGTCGGGGTAGTCTTTCTAGATGGAAGAGTATGAAGGAGATAAGGCCTTTCAGGTTCCTGAGACGCAGATGCACTCACTTGCTGCTGTACCCAGCTGTGAATTGTCTGAGCTGCCCTCTCTGCTGTGCACCTATAACCGCCCACCACCAAAGGAAACAACAAAAAGGCAGTAGATTGTTCAGTATGAAAGACTCATTTTGTCCTGAAAAATCTCCCTAAACATCCCAGCCTGAGTCGGTTCCTCCAGGAGGTTCCAACACTGTTTTGCTTACTTGTTACACTTTGGTGCCATGATTTTGGGGAATTGGACTGCTTCTGCTTCACATCATAGTCCTATGGAGCATTTCCCCGTGCTGACCCTGGGCTGCTGAAGGCTTCAGAAAACAAATAGAACCTTTTGTTGTCCGTTCGGGTTTTTGATACAAGATTTCTGCAATCCAGGCTGACCTTAAACTTAAGATCCTGCCTTAACTTCTGGAGAGCCCGTATTGCATCACGAAGCACCAAAAAACCAAGATTCTGAAACCTAAAAGGTCCACCCATTCCCTGTCCCATCCACAGATAGGCCTGGAAGAGCTGGTACCAAAAAAAAAAAACAAAAAAAACCAAAAAAAAAAAAAAAAACAAAACATTTATATACAAGTTCATGGGGGCAAGGACTTTGTACAGAAGGGGCGAGTGGGACTTTTGTTGAGTTCTGATGTTGTCTCCATCCTGGGGAGAGCTGGCTGAGGCAGTGAGGTCCAAGAGGAGGCCAGCCTCCACCCAACTGTCCCTGTGTCCAGGCTGTGCAAAACGTCTGTCAGATGACTCCGGCTTGGCCTCAGTATCCTCTGTAAAATGGGATCATCAATGGTCTGTCTGAACTGGAGTTCTCAGACTGCATTCTAACACTGACCTATGCCCCCCATCCTCTTTCTGTGAAAGGCAAGCAAATCTTCTAAGACTGAACTACACCCTCCCACCCCTTTACCCCCTCAACACTGCTTAGGTTAGCCTCAGACTTCTTTGCAACAATAGATAACCCAGAATTCCTGATCTTTCTGCCTCTTCTCCAGAATGTACAAGGGAGTACAGATTTGCACCACAAAAATCTGCTGCAAGTCTTTTTTTTTTTTTTTTACAGCCAGGCCTGGTGGCTCACCTATCTTGGAGGAGGCAGAAGCAGGTGGATCTCTGAGTTCCAAGCCAGCCTGGTCTACAGAGTGAGTTCCAGGTCAGATAGGACTACATGAGACCCCCATTTCAAAACCAAACGAGTCGTGGCCTTCAAGCTGGGTTAATGGGTAAAAGACCTCTGCTGCCGAGTTTGACCACTGGAGTTCCATCCAACACTGGAGGACCAACATGGTGAAAGAATGAGCTTCCCACATGTCCTCTGACTTACATACAGGTGCCGTAATACACTGTGCCCGCTCCCCGGGTGTAATTCTTTTTTCAGTTTATTTGGTGGGGGGAAGTCTGGCATAATTTCTTGTTTTTTTTGTTTGTTTGTTTGTTTGTTTGTTTTTTTTTGGTTCTTTTTTTTGGAGCTGGGGACCGAACCCAGGGCCTTGCGCTTCCTAGGCAAGCGCTCTACCACTGAGCTAAATCCCCAACCCCATAATTTCTTTTAAAAAGAGGAATTACTGTCAGGTATGGTAATACACACCTGTGACTCCAGCACCCCAGAGGTAGAGACCGGAGTATTGCCCCTACATTCCAGGCCATCCCAGCTACATAGACCCTATCTCAAAAATAAATAAATAGAGATGGGTTTACACACATGTACCGCTATGGCTGTGTGTTTCAGAAATGGGAAACTGCAAAATTTAAAAACTTAAATTTGGAAAATTTAAACAATCTAATTGTTTTAATTAAGCTGACAGGAAATCCATTTTGGCAGTGTGAATCTTAAGTGCAGATGACGTGTTTCTATAGCGACTGTGTGGCAGCTGCAGATGGGAGCCAGAGTCTCACATGTGCAGGGACCCTGCCACTAAGCTCCAGTGCCAGCATTTCTGTTTTCCATTGTTATTTTGAGACAGATTTTATGAAGTTTCCCAGGCTGGCCTTGAACTCACTCAGTAACCCAAGTTGGCCTTGAGCTCACTCAGTAGCCCAGGCTGGCCTTGAAGTTTTAATCCCTCTGCCTCAGCCTCCTGAATACTGAGATTCCAGGCACGCAGCACCATACCCGGCAGTTGTTTTTATTTTAAGGGGTGGAGGTGACAGAAGCGACCACACAGGGCTACAATGCATCCCCTTCTTCCTTTCTGTTTTTCTTAAAGTCAGTATCCTCCAGTTTCAGCATCTCCAATCCAGAAGCTCTGGAATTACACATGTCCATCGCCAGGCCCAGACAGTGTGTCCTCTGGGCTGGGGATGTAGCTCAGCACAGCATTTGCCTAGCTTGTTCCTTGTTTTGGTTCCCAACCCTAGCACCGAGAAAAAAAAAAGAAGAGAAAAGCCTTGTTGTATATAGCATGCCCGTAAGCCCAAGCTATTTGGAAGGTAGGGGCAGGAAGGTTCATTGAGGTGTTTAAAAAGTGTTTTAAGTCAGTTTGGGCAACATAGTGAGACCTCATCTGAAAAAAATAAGTGTCACTGAACTGAATGTTTTTGTTTGTTTATTTGAGACAGGAGACAAGAGTTCATTGTGTATCTCACAGTGGCCTTGAACTCACCTTGTAGCGCAGGGTGGCCAGACAGTTCAGCAATCCTCCTGCTCTGGGCTCCCAAGGGCTGGGGTTACAGGTGTAACCTCCACATGAGAGGCATTATGAGTGTAAAATATATTACATTCTAAAATTCGGGTGCTGGCAGGGGACCCGCCTTCTTCCGCCTCTTTGCTCATTCTCACAGCAGACCCATGAGCTTTCCCAGCCCTCCACAGCCTTGTGACTGTGGGAGCTCCAGAAACCCCCTGAGTGTTGCCACACTGAAAGTTTAGCAAAGACTCCCCTGCCCCTGACACACACACCACTCTCCTGAATCTCGACCCCTCCTGTGAGACATAGTAAGACAGCCCCCAAATCTTGGACCGACTCTCATCCCGAAGCCTGGCCATTCCAGGCTGCAGTGTAAGCGGTAGGGTAGACTCACCGAGAGAAGACCCTGGCTGAGTCAGCGACGCACAAGTCTCACATCCTAGGGATGGGAGGGGAGGGGCACCTGAGGCCCCCACAAGGTCAGCCACCTGCCACCCTCATCCCTTACCACCCACTCCATCCAACTGCCCTGGACACTAGGCTCACCCCAGGGCGGAGCTCCACCCTCCTTCTTGTCCTTTGCCAGCGAAGGCACCAGGCAGCAGCCAGCAGCACCACTGTGAGAGGCAGTAGCAGCAGGAGCCACAGCTGCCTGGGCTGAGGCTTTGGAAGCTCCGTGGCTCCTAGGGCTCCAGGACTCTCTGGGGGCAGCAGGGTGGAGGAGTCTGGGGAGAGAGAAGAGCCAGGTAACCGAGTGGGTTCATCAGAGCAAACATGGAAAGTCCTGGAGCGCTATGGGTGATGGTTCATGAGGGACCTACAAATAACAAGACCAAAACCTGGGGCACGAGGTAGGCCTGGCACACCGTGCCTTTAATAAGCCAGCACTGGGGAGGCAGAAGCGACAGGTCTCTTTGAGGCTAGCCTGATCTACATAGTGAGTTCTGGGACTGACAGAAACATACACTGTAACACTGTCTCAAAAATAAATCAACACTGGGGATAAAAGGTATGAGCATGGCTGGACACCATGGTCCACACCTTCAGTCCTGAACTCAGAAGGCAGAAGCAAGGGGATCTCAGCCTGGTCGGCATAGCAAGTTAGAGGCAGCCTGGACTATATAGACAGACCCTGTCTCCGCAGAACAGCATCAATAACAGTAAAAGAGAAAGGAAAAAGGTAATGAGCATGTCTGCTAGTATCGTTACCCAGAATCCTCTGCTTACTTAGTCCCCATCCCCTGTGGACAGGGCTGCCCTAGACCAACAGACTACAAATTCTGTTTCCTTCTCAAAGATAGGTAAACTGAGGCCATAAAAAGGAATGCCCCGTCCTTTCCTGAGCATCTGTGGCAATTAGCTTTTGCTAGGCAGGAAGAGACATTTTCTTCAGGAATGTAGCCTTGCTAAGATGCAGTGTAAATAACTCCTGCACAGTTCCTACAGGCAACCACCTAAGTGGCTTAAAATATAAAAAAGGAAGAAGAAGAGGGGCCATTGGGAAGGAGAAAGGGGATCAGTGAGACAGGGAGGCAGACAGGAGAAGGTAATGGTGACTGTGATGAAAATGTAGACACATATGAAATGTCACGAGACATTGCTATACATAATCAATATATGATGATAAAAACATGGAAAAAGGAAAGGAAGCCAGAAGTGTTGGCTTCATACCTGTAATCCCAGAACCCAGGACACTGAGGTAGGAGGATTGCTTTGAGTTCAAGGTCAGCCTAGCTTGCATAATGAGACCCTATCTCAAAAGAAAAGAAAAAAGGGTTGAAGTGGTGGCTCAGCAGTTAAGAACACTGGCTGCTCTGGCACTGGACCTGGGTCCCAGCACCCTCATGATGGTTCACAAGTAGCTCTAAGTCCAGTTCCAGGGAATCTGTCAGCCGCCCTCTTCTGGCCTCTTCAGGCACCAGACACACATTCAGTGCACTTACAGGTATGTAGATAAAACATTCACACATAAAAACAAATAAATCTTAGAAGAAGAAGAAAGAAAAGAGAAAAAATAAGGGAGAAAGCGCTTGTCTCATGTCCCGGCTGGTGGAAGCAGAAGCCTCTGGGAGACACAGTAGGCAAGGCTGTGAGCCTGGTGGCACCGGGGGACGCTGGGCTCTGGGGCTATTGTTACCCGGCTGGCACTGCACCTCCAGGCACCGAGAGAAATTCTGGCAGGCTTTCCCGATACAGGGCTTCAGAGCTAACAGCTGTGAGCAGGTGTCCTGCAGGAGGTGGGAGATGTTGGTCTGGACGAATCGAAGACATTCTGGTAGGGGCTGGGAGCAGGGAGGGACAGGTCATCACCATGTCACACCCGTGTCTCCACCAACCCAGGGCCCTGACCTTCAGAAGTCACAGAGCCAATGGGCCCAGGTCTCAAAGACTCCAGGGTTCTCCAGTTGTTAGGGGAGAGAGGACACCTTAGTAACAACCTTCTTCAGCTACTGAAAGCAAAGACCCAGTAACAGGTGACCTCAAGGCTCGGAGGCTCCAGTTCTACCTCTGTGGTATGCTGTGAGAAAACGAACTCCCCCTAAAAGACCTAGCAGAGGAGGCTGGAGAGACGGCTCAGCGGTTAAGAGCACTGATTGCTCTTCCAGAGATCCTGAGTTCAATTCCCAGCAACCACATGGTGGCTCACAACCATCTGTAATGGGATCTGATGCCCTCTTCTGGTGTGTCTGAAGACAGCTACAGTGTACTCATATATAATAAATAGATCTTAAAAAAAAAAAAAAAAAGACCTAGCAGAGCTGTTCTTCAAGGCCTGGGGAGGGACTTGGCGCTCTTTCTTCGTTACCAAGTTCTAAGGCTAACCTGGAAGGTACACGAGGTGACAAAATGTATCTCCGTATTGACATCCTCCAGAAGCTTTTGCATTTTAGACCCTGCCACAGTCTTCAGTTGCTCTATCCAGCGATGGGCCAGGAAGAGGCTCCATAAGGCCTTGCAGTGTTTCTCCTGAAGATCAAGAGCCCAGGCCAGATCTCAGGGAGAAGATGCGGGCCCAGATGACTAACAGGGGGCAGGCCGGGGCAGAAGGCAGAAGGAAGGAGGGCGGGTCCAGATGGTTTAAAGATCGGACTAGGTGGCAGAAGAGAATGGGCGTGGCCAGATGCTAAGATAAGTTGGGAGGGGCTGGGGCCTGAAAGAGGCCAGAAAGGGTAAGGAGGGTAGGCCTGACACTTTTATGATGCAGGTGAGTCAGGATCAAATTCCTGAGATGAGACCCGGGCAGACACCAAGGGAGAGAAGTGGTAGGGCTACAAGTCTGAAGACCCCGGACCAAGGGGCGGGGCCAGATGCCTGAGAGGGAGGGACCTACTACAGCCAAAGGAACAGAGAAGCCAATCTTGAGAGCTTGATGGGAGAATAAGATAGGATGCCTGGGTCCGGGGCCAGGGTGGGGTGGGGGTGGGTGGGGAGAAGGTCTAGATTTCTAGGTTTGTGGAAGCAGGAGCTGGCCCGCTAGCCTTGTCCCTGAAGGGTGGCGCATCTCGTGTCTGGTTCCCACCTCCATCCCAGGGCCCTCCCGACTGTGACTCACGTCCTGAAGATTGATGGCCACAGTGACTGGGTAATCTTTAAGCAGGTAGTCAGTCTATGGGAGAAAATAAGATGGGGCCTGACTGAAAGCAAGAGCAAATTATAGAGAGTTGGAGAAGCTGGAAACAGACCCTGAGAAAGAGGGACAAGGACAGAAAAGGGACAGGACTCACATAAAGAAGAAGAGAACCAGAGAGAGAGAAAGAAAAAGAGAGAGAGGAAAAGGAGAGGGACCAAGAGAGTAGCAAAGAGATTCACAGAGAGGCAGAGACCCACAGAGAGAAGCATCCAGAGAGAGGGACAGAGAGGAACATGGACCCAGAGTGGAAGCCAGAAATCGAGAGACCTAGAGAGAAACAGTGACAGACAGTACAACAGGGACTCAGAAAAAGAGAGAGACAGACAGAGACAGAGAAAGATACTAAGAGATCCAGAGAAGGGGATGACAGATCCAAAAAGAGAGGCACAGAGGCTCCACAGAGATAAAGTCGCTGCAAGAGACAGTGGCAGAGATGCAGGGTAAGGATCCAGTACAGCAGCCTGGCAGGGATGGGAGCCGGCTCACCAACTCGCTAATCCTCATGTGGAAGTTGGAGGAGATGGGACTGTGGCTGAAGTAACAGTCAGGTGTCCCCCGCAGACAAGGGCTCAGCAGCAGCAGCAACAGCAACAAGGAGGACTACAGGGAGGTCGTGTCAGCCACTGACTTCCATGCAGGGGCTCCCTGTATCCTGCTTCCTTCATTAACTGGGTGTCATCTTCTCTCCCTGTCTTGGCCTGTCCTGCACTTGGCTGGTGTGACAAACCTGTGTCCATCTTTTTCCACTTCATCCTACACCATCCTCTTTTTTCTTCCAACCCTGTCCCATGTCTGTCTCCCCATGCCTCCATCCCCTGCCCATTTCCCTTCTCCACCCAGTTCCATCACCCCTCAGGTATACGCACATTTGGGCTCCAGGCTGGCGCCAGCACTGTCATCTCGGCTGGGGACCCCTCATGCCTGTGGCAGGGTCTTGGAAGTGACAGAAGGGCAGACTTTGGACTCATACCCTGCAGCCCCTTCCCCACTCGTCCCTGTACCCCGCCGCCCCGCGCTGCCGCCCTTGATGTGGGTGCGTTTCCGCCGCCTGCTCCCCCAGGCTTCCTGCATGAGCCTCAGTGACGGTGAAAAGTCATCTCCCCTTCTAAGAACCCCGACCGACGTCCCCAGAATCCTCCCCACGTCTCGCACCCTGCTCCCTCTGCCCCGGAGTGGGGACCTTGGGACCGCCCCTCGGGGACCTGGAAAGCCATTCACCCCACGCACCAGGCTTGCCCCAGCTGGGTGTGGAAAGACCGAACTGGATGACAGCCAAAGACCGAAAGTGAAAGGAAGCTTTGGGGTAGACAGTGCCAGGGGTGAGTTCGTGCCCGGGTGGGACGCGCCACCTAGTGGTAACAAGTGGCGCGGCCGCAGACCTCAGCTTGGGCCCTGAACGGACCGCGAAGGGATACAGCTAGGCTTTCCAGCTTCGAAGTGTATGTAGAATGGGAACAGTCAGTCACCTCAGCTGCCGTTATACAGGCCTTGCTTCTACCATAAGGAATGTTGAGGTGGCCTCCTTTCTGATTTCCCTACTGCCTAGCCCCCAACTATTCCCTGGGGCACAGAACTTGAACCTCCAGCCTTTGGGTTCCTGATTCATTTGGGGATAAAAAAAAAAAAAAAATCCAGCCTTTCAGCAGGGACTGGTAACACAGACCTGTCACCCCAGTTACCAAGGACCCTGAGGCAGGAGGAATGAGTGTTGGAGGCTGGTCTTGTTTCAAGGCTGGCCTGAGCAATTAGTAAATTAATAAATTTTGAGACCCTGTCTCAAAAAGTAAAAAGACAGACAGGTGCACCGCGCAGTTGGAGAGCAGCCGCCTAGAATCCACCAGTGAGTCAATGGCAGAGAACTAGCTTGCTTGATGCCCTGGACCCAATCCATAGTCTCGCCTCACCCCTCCAAAAAAGGTGGCCACACAGAGCTGCACTACTTCACTCTGCTGCCCTGACCCCTCTCTGCTAATCTCATGCTATTAATGTTCCTTTCCAACACTATCTGTCCGTGGTGTGTCAGATGGCATTCTCTTGCCCAAGGGCCTTTGCACTAGCTGTTTCCCCAGAATGGAATATCTTCCCTCCAAGCTCCTGTGTTCTCCTCCATCTCATCCCCGTCCTTGCTTAAACACACAGGCAGAGGTTTCATGATACCTTTTCCCAAACTGCACCCCTTGCAGCACCAGACTCACCCTGCTTTGTCCTTATCACCATTTAACACACACATGGTTTCCTTATCTTCCCCATTGTCTTGGCTTCTTTTTTTTTTTTTTTTTTTTTTTTTGGTTTTTTTTTTTGGGGCTGGGGACCGAACCCAGGGCCTTGCCCTTCCTAGGCAAGCGCTCTCCCACTGAGCTAAATCCCCAACCCTGTCTTGGCTTCTTTAGTGGCTGTTTCCACCCTGCAAAGTCCTTGCACCCAGAACTATGTCTTCCCTAAACAGCAGCTACCCCAGAGTCTATCCGATGAATGTACTGGCAGGTCCCGACCTCTTCCCAGCTCACCGCTGCTGTGTAGCACAGGATGTGTCTAGGTTTGGGTTTTGGTTTCTAGGAGATAAATCCTTGGGATTCTCCAAGTATGGGGAGCGCCATCGTTTATCAGGGCTGACACCTGAACTGCACCTGAGTTCACACAGAGGCAATTCAGAAAGGATCAGAATGAAGAACATGGTGCATTGGAGGCAGGTGGACCAGGAGTTCAAGGTTAGCCTTGGCTACAAAGAAGACCCTGTGTCATATAATAGGCAAGATGTGGTGGTGCTACTTTTAATCCCAACAGGAGAGGCAAAAGCAGACGGATCTTCTCTGTGGGTCGCGGGTTGCTTATTCTTGGATTTAGGGTCAGCTTAGATAATGTATGGAGATCTCATCTCAAGATCCTGGGGCTACAGATATCATGGTGCTTGGCTAGCACACACAAAGTCCTAGATTCCACCTCCAGCATGGCAGAAACAAGACTAGGCAGAGTACGCCAGTAATCCAGACAAAATCATCCTTCGCTGTGAGATTGAAGCCAGCCTGAATCACATTAGACTTTGTCTTCCAAACAATCAACCCCCAGCTCTGACCTGCCCATCTATGCTCCTCTGTGCTCTGCACCCCCGCTCTGTGCAGGCCACGGTGAGCCCACTGAGCTGCTTTTTTTTCTTTTCTTTTCTTTTTTTTTTTTTTTTTTTTTTTTGGAGGCTGGGGACCGAACCCAGGGCCTTTGCTCGCTAGGCAAGCGCTCTACCACTGAGCTAAATCCCCAACCCCGCTGAGCTGCTTTTTTATAGCACCTCAGGGAGCCTGTCACATCCAGTCTACAGGTGTCACAGTGGTGCTGGCTTTGTCACTGTGAGAACCAGCCCTTTGTCCTCTGTAAGCTGAAGGTTTTCCTACCCTAAACTGGGAGATGAGTTAGTAAATGACACAAATACAAGGTGTCTTCTTTTTGTGCAGTTCTGGGGATTGAACCCAGCACTTCCCACATGATAGGCTGATAGTCGACTGTTGAGCAGACGCTCTCAGTGGCGTTCGAGGCAGGGCTCTCCTGCCTGTGTAGTTCTGTTTCTTCCTTAGTCCGTCTAAGCCTCTCCTGCAGAAGCCTAGGTCTGCTCTGCAAACTCTGGTGTGCCTGTTTGGTTTGCTTTGGCCAGTCACTGGAGAGTGGAAATTGAAGGTTACTGCTGGGTGAAGCCCAACGAGCTTGGGAGTGGGTGTGAGGGAAGTGCTGGCATCTCCAGGTGGAGCTTTAATGGAGTCCTACAACAGGCCTGGGATCTCAGCACGTGAAGGCTGGGGCAGGAGAATCACAGTAAGTTCTAGAACAGCTTGGGATGGTGAGTTCCAATTCAGCCAGGCTTAGTCAGACTCTCTTTTTTGAGAGTCTTACGAAGTACACTATGTAGCTCTGGCCTGGAACAAGATATATGAACAAGGCTGTCCTCAAATTTAAGGAGGCTCACCTGCCCTGCCTCTGGGATTACCACACCCAGCGAGCCTCTGTCTCAAAAACCAGAAGACCCCTGGGTTCGGTCCCCAGCTCCAAAAAAAAACAAAACAAAACAAAAACCCCAGAAGACATGGGACTGAAGAGATGATTGAGATTAAAAGTCTGTACTAGGGCCTGGGGATTTAGCTCAGTGGTAGAGCATGGCAAGGCCCTGGGTTTGGGCTTCAGCTCTAGGGGGGGCGGGGGGGGGAGGAAGTCCGTACCATTGCACAGGACCTGATTCAGTTCCCAGCACTCACAGTGGGTGCAGCTCCTTGGCATCCAATACTCTCTTCTGACCTCACGTGTCCATACCCGTTGACATCATTAAAATAAAGTCATGGGGGCTGGAGAGACGGCTCAGTGGTTAAGAGCACTGATTGCCTGCTTTTCCAAAGGGCCCTGGCTCAATTCCCAGCACTCACAAGGCCGGTCACAACTGTCTGTAACTCCAGGGAATCTGACACCCTCATTCAAAAATAAAAGGAGATCACTAAAAGAAAAAAAAAAAAGAGAGAGAGAGAAAGAAAGAAAAAGAAAAAAGATACGATGCTGCTTCCCCTCCAGTCCCACTCCCCTTCCTTGGGACAGGGCTTCTCTGTGTAATTCAGCTAAACTGTAACTTGACCTGTAGACCAGGTTGGCCTTAACTGAGAGATCCTGCCAAAACTGCCGTCTGTGCTGACTGGTTTTATGCCTATTTGACACAAGCTACAGTCACAAACTATAGGGAACCTCTATTGTCAAATGGCCTCCATAAGATGGGCTGCAGGCAAGCCTGTAGGGCATTTTCTTAGTGACATAGAAGGTTACATCCATGGGGAATGGTGCTACCCCTGGGCTGGTCATGGGTGGTTTAAGAAAGCAGGCTGAGCAAGCCACAGGAAGCAAGCCAGTCAGCAGCACCTGTCCAAGGCCCCTGCTTCCAGGTTCCTGCCAGGTTTGAGTTCCTACCTTGGAATGTGTAAGCTAAATAAACCCTCTCCTCCCAGAGTTGCTTCTTGTCACAGTGTGTCATCACAGCAGCAGCGACACGCACACACTATATCATGTTATCAGGGTCCCTGGGACAGGCTTTGTTCTCTTAGAAGCTGTCATGCCATTAGCATGCCAAGGCTTCACAAATGCCAACCAGATGGGGCTCCCAGCTTCACCAGCCATGTACTGTGACCTTTACTCTTGGCAAGTGACAGTCTGTGATAATCAGTTACAGCTCAGAAGATGGGCTCAGAGGAAGTTGAGCCTGATGGCTCAAGTCTGTCATCCCAATGGCAGGAGAATCAGGAATGCAAGGCCGTCTTTGGTGCCATAGCCATAGGAAGTTCTAGTCCACCAGGGACACACACACACACACACACACACACACACACACACACACACACACACACACACACACACTGTGGTTCTCGAAACCAAACCAAACCAAGCAAACAAACCAAACTCCAACAAACAGAACACCATCGCCAAACCATAAGATACAAGAAAGGAAATGGACTAAGACAGCTTCCATCAGCCTAGGGAACTGGGCAACATTAGTGAGCAGAGCGGAATTGGGGGGGGAGCGTTGACCATATGCAGTGAGTAAACCAGTTGGCCATAGCCCACAGATCCAGGTGACTGTGAAAGGCTAGGCTAGGCCATGGTGGTGGCTCTTCTCCAGCGTCTCTTGCCTGTGGCCTTCATGTTCAGCCTGAATGAACAGACACTCTGTCTTCTTTTGTGACCTCACATGGTAAAAAGGACTTGGCAGAGAAGATTAAGGAATAACACAGGGTGGAGATAGATATATATAGGTGGATCACAAGAATTCCAGATCGGGGTGAGATGGCTCAGCTGATAAAATGATTATAAAAAGGTTATAACTACTGAGTATAAATACTTGAGTTGATCCCATGAACCAACATGGTGAAGGAGAGAACTGACCCCGTGTGTTTTCTGTCTTTTGTGCATGCCCACATACATGCATACTGAAAAAACCAAAACAAAACAAAATACAAAAACAAAACTCCCCTGAAACTTTAATTTTTTTTCTTTTGAGACAGGGTTTCTCTGTGTACCTGGCTGTCCTAGAACTTGCTCTGTAGACCAGGCTGGCCTCAAACACAGAGGTCTGCCTGCCTCTGCCTCCGGAGTGCTGGGATTAAAGGCGTGCACAGCCACCACTGTCTGGCTTAAAACAATTTTTTGAAAGATTTATTTATTTATTATATATAAGTACACTGTAGCTGCCTTCAGGCACACCAGAAGAGTGCATTAGATCTCACTATAGATGGTTGTGAGCCACCATGTGGTTACTGGGATTTGAACTCAGGACCTCTGCAAGAGCAGTCAGTGCTCTTAACCACTGAGCCATCTCTCCAGCCCTAAAACAATCTTAAAAAAAAAAAAAAAAAGAGAGAGAGAGAGAGAGAGTGTGTGTGTGTGTGTGTTCCAGGTCCTACAGGACTACATAGTGAGATCCTGCTTAAAAAACAAAAACAAGGGCCTGGAGAGATGGCTCTTCCAGAGGTCCTGAGTTCAATTCCCATCAACCACATGGTGACTCACAACCATCTGCAATGGGATCAAACACCATCTTCTGGTGCGTCTGAAGACAGCTACAGTGTACTCACATACATAAAATAAATAGATAAATATAAAACAAAACAAACAAACAAAAACCCCACTGCTTCTATCCCACAGGCAGACGTCAGCCAGGTTGGAAGCACCTGACAGTAACCAGCATTCAGGTTGAGACACGAGGAACGGATGTGCAGATTAGCTGTTCCCTAAGATGAAACAGACCAAAGAGGGGGAGAAAAAAGCAAAACCACAAACCTAAAACCCAAACTAAAGGCTAAATCCATGGAGACCTGCTGTGATGGTAAGACATGATGAGTTTCGGCTCAAGGAAGCCAGGCCTTGCCTTGAAGCTGTGCCCTCAGAACCTGGCACAGCAGTGGTGGCCCTGGCCTGGGCTGACATACTAGGGCTGTGCTAGGATATAGACCTAGTCAGAGAGGGGACTTACAGGAAGGGGTGGCCCTGTGGCCTACCCAATGCTGGAATCAAGTATAAAGGGGACAGACAGAGCCTTCCAGGGACTTCCCTCTACCTCCTCCTGACCCCAGAGTGCTGGACGGGGCTAAGTTCCCTTTATGCATTATATAAACAGTGCTCTCCCAGGGCTGCCTACCGGGCCACACAAGAAGCCGCTGTTCCCACACCCTCAAATGTAGTCAAAGTCACTCAGTTTATTTGAAGTCATGGGAAATCTGAGAGAAAAGTTCCAAGCACTTGGTGTCCCTGGCATGAAAGATGGAGTGGGTGGCTTCGACCTCAGTCCCCCATTGGCAGCCACAGGGCCTTGGTTCGTGCTGCATGAAGACTCAGCTCCTGTTCTGACCCTTGGACTTCCACATCCCAGGCCCTTGGGAAGTCCCTGTTTACCCACACGGGCTTGAGGTTTCCTGCAGAGGCCCATTCCACAAACTGGGAGCCCTGGGATGGAGAGTACAAGATTAGTACTGCCAGTTGCCAAACAGCTGCTTCCTTGGCAACGAACACCTGTAAAAGAGCTAACAAGACCTGACAAGGCTGGGCATTTAGATCCTGGCCAACACTCCTTTTAGATGCAGAGGAAGTAGACCCAGTTCAAGGCTCTTGTCAATGGGGACTTCCCATGCGCAACAATGGTTTAGGAGGGGAGAGCCTTGGAATGTTGCTAGGGTGCATACCTTAGCAATAGGTCTCCCAAAAACCACCCTGTCTTTGGGCAAGGGAGGCTTTAGGCCCTTGAGCAGCAGTGATGCAGACCTTTAATCCCAGTACTTGGGAGGTAGAAGCAGGCAAATCTCTGTGAGTTCAAGACCAGCCTAGCTTACATAGTGAGTTCTAGAACAGGGGCTACACAGAGAAATCCTGTTCGAAACACTGTGTCCCCCAACCCCAATTGAAGACTCTTCCTTTGTCCTGAGCTTGTACGGGGTGGGTAGGGCCTCAACAGCTGTTGCTAAGGCATTCCTTCCTGTCAGGAACAGAGGTCCTTAGGGGATGAGGCCATGCTCCTAGCACAGAAGTCTGTTGGTGAAGGTTAAGTACCCTCAAGTACCTGGGCTGAGCCAAAGTACCACATGGCCTGGACATCCTGATGTAAGGCCAGACAGCGGGTCAGATGGTCCCGATCTCCTGTCACTACGTTCACCAGGCCAGCAGGAAACAGAGCAGCTATATCCTAGGATGAGAGAGTGGGACACCCAGGGTTGAACATGTGGCAGGGTGAAGAGTGGCCCTTGTAGGGCAGTAGCTGTAGGGGCTCATATAAGGAATAGGACTTAGATGGGATGCTGAAATTCAAGTTACCATGGTTACCCAGGAGGGAGGAGGCCAGCTGAGCTCTGGAAGACCCAGAAGCAGTAGGCAGGAGGGGAAGCAGGTGATTTTACCTGACAGACTTCCAAGGCCAGCAGAGGACATGATCCACTAGGTACTAAGACCACAGCGTTGCCATGGGCCAGTGCAGGGGCTAGTAGTGACACAAAAGCCAGCAGCGGCCACTCATCTGGGCACACCACAGCCAGCACTCCTAGTGGCTCTCGAAGCCGGAGCACAGGGCCTCTCAATCCTGTTACCTACAGGGACAGATGACAGACACATCAACAAGTTCCCACAGGCCTCTCTATTGCCTGCCCCATTCTCCCACATCTGACATGTTCCTATTCCACAGTAGCTCCTATAAAGTGTGACCAGGGGATGCTCGTTCAGGGCCTAAAACTCTGGATTCCAATGCCCACTCATCAGCATGAGTTACTTAACCTCTCTGGGCCTCTGGGCCTTGAACCTGCCATTCTCCTGCCTCAGTCTTTGGAGTAGCTGAGATTTGGGCCTGTGCAATCAGTGTGTTTTGAGGTATTGCAGAGGGCTCCACCATGCTAGGATGGGCAAGTGTTCTATCATTGAACCATATTCCAACACTTGCTTGTGTCTGGTTTGTTTTGAGACAGGGCTCCCTATGTAGCCCAGGATGGCCTCGTACTCAGAGATCTGCTTGCCTCTGCCTTCTGAGTACAGGCATTAAACACAGGCGCCACCAAAACCCAGCTTGATTGATTGATCGATTGATTGATTGATCAATCGAATGAGTTTTGGTTTTTCAACATTCTGGGCAGTCCTGGCTATCCCGGAAGTCACTCTGCAGACCAGGCTAGCATCAAATTCACATAGATCTACCTGCCTCTGCCTCTTGAGTACTGGGACTAAAGGCTTGATTTATTTTTTAATTGTTTGTGTGTGTGTGTGTGTGTGTGTGTGTGTGGCACAGTTATGTGCACTTGTGAGTGTTAGAAGGAAGCGTGAGGTCTCTGGGAGCTAGAGTTACATGAGGTGGTAAGGCTTCTGGCCTGGGTGCTGAGGTCAAACCCATCCCCTGCAGGGCAGCTCCTTACTGCTGGGATGAAGGCCACCATGCTCAGCAATACCTTTGTTTTTTCGATGCAGGGTTTCACTGTGGTCAAGGCTGACCTTCAACTTGTGATTTTTCTGCCTCTGTTTTACAAATGTTGAGCCTGGGCTCTGGCTCTTGGCTGGTGTCTGTCCTATCAGCTGCTTAGATCTGTCTCACCTGTAGTGTCTGGCCTTGGTCCTGAACCCGGGTGGCCCATGTCTGGAGTCGCCTCACACTCAGCTCCACTTCAGTCTCCGCAACCGTAGGCGCCGCTCCGTGCCTCTCTAGCTGTGCGGCCAGGACTTGCTTCCTCCGCTCCAGAGCAGCCGCCAGGGCCCACAGCAGGCTTGCTCGGGCCCTTGGAGACTGGGCTCCCCAGCTGTGGGCAAACAACGCAAGTTAGGGGTAGAGCCTGACCTTAGCTATTCCCAGATGGCCACCTCTATCCACAGACTCAACCTAGGGCTCCAGTCCCAAGCTTACTCCCACCCTAGATACCCTTACCTCTGGGCTTCCATTTGACCCTCTTACCCAGGGGCAGCCTGATGAGCGGCCTCCACAGCACCTCGGATATCCTTGGCTCCACCCTCAGCTACATAGCTGGAGACTTTGCCCGAAGAATCTTTGATGGGCCTGGAGCTCTGGGTCCCAGGAGACTGGAAACGGCCCCTGACAAACAGCCCATAGGGAGTTGCTGGGCTGCAGAGTGGGGTGGGAGGAGGCTCTGAGTCCATGTAGGCTACTGGCAGGTCTACTACACTGGTTGGACCTCCCAGTTACCAGGAACCTTCTGGACTCAAATTTCTATTCTCATGAGCGTCTAGGAGGATTCAAACACCTGCTGCCATGAGCCTCTGGAGGCTTCTGAATTTCTACCCCATGAGTTTCTGAGGTCATCTAAAACTCTTAACACTCTAAATTCCTATTCCTATGAGCATCTGGGTGCTCCCCGAATTCTTGCTTCGGGAAAAACTCAAGCCATTAAGTAGAACTGAGATTCTCTTTACACTTGGGGTTAGGATCTAGAAAGCTGCACTAAGAACTGAGACCCCGAGACTGGCTGTAACCTCCTCCTCCCTCGGCCCCTCCCTCTCACCCTTAGGCTGCCAGGCCTCAACAGCTCACCTCGGCCCTGTTTCTGGTCCAGACGGCAGGCTGGAGGACACGGCAAGGCCAAATGTGTCATAGTTGAGACTCTCACAAAGGAAGGACTCCCGGTAAGGTGTTCCCAGGAGCTGTAGGTACTCATATAGGCCCTGTGAGAGGTGTGTGGTCACCAGGAGGCCAGGTGGTACTAGGTGAGGGGTACTAGGTGAGAGGTATTAGGTGAGGGGTATTAGGTGAGGGGTACTAGGTGAGAGGTATTAGGTGAGGGGTATTAGGTGAGGGGTACTAGGTGAGAGGTATTAGGTGAGGGGTATTAGGTGAGGGGTACTAGGTGAGAGGTATTAGGTGAGGGGTACTAGGTGAGAGGTACTAGGTGAGAGGTATTGGGTGAGGGGTATTAGGTGAGAGGTATTAGGTGAGAGGTATTAGGTGAGGGGTACTAGGTGAGAGGTACTAGGTGAGGGGTATTAGGTGAGAGGGAGTCGATGAGGGGTAGTAGGTGAGGGGTATTAGGTGAGGGGTATTAGGTGAGGGGTATTAGGTGAGGGGTACTAGGTGAGGGGTATTAGGTGAGGGGTACTAGGTGAGAGGTATTAGGTGAGGGGTACTAGGTGCGAGGTATTAGGTGAGGGGGTGAGGGGTATTAGGTGAGAGGTATTAGGTGAGAGGTACTAGGTGAGAGGTATTAGGTGAGGGGTATTAGGTGAGGGGTATTAGGTGAGGGGTACTAGGTGAGAGGTATTAGGTGAGGGGTATTAGGTGAGGGGTACTAGGTGAGAGGTATTAGGTGAGGGGGTAGGGGTATTAGGTGAGGGGTACTAGGTGAGAGGTATTAGGTGAGGGGTACTAGGTGAGAGGTACTAGGTGAGGGGTACTAGGTGAGGGGTACTAGGTGAGGGGTACTAGGTGAGGGGGTGAGGGGTATTAGGTGAGGGGTATTAGGTGAGGGGTACTAGGTGAGAGGTATTAGGTGAGGGGTACTAGGTGAGAGGTACTAGGTGAGGGTATGAGGTGTCAAGAGACACAGAGGCGATGGGCACTCACATCTGGCCCTCCATGCCAGGAAGACCCACTCTCCTTGTAGCCACCTGTAGGCACCGCAGGGTCTCGGAGGCCATGAGCATTGATCCACACTGTGCCGACCTGGAGCCTAGGAGGCAGGAAAAGACACCAGGGGAGGGGATGGAAAGCTGGGTAAGGGGAGGGAGACACCTGAGTGGGAGACAGGGCACAGGCAGGGGAGTAAGGACCAACTAACCCATAGCCCAGCTCCAGGGCCTGCCCTAGCCTCTCACTCCACACACTGGCGCTGCCTCCCCGGGGTGTTCCATTGGCCAGGGCCAGGGCCTCCTTGACTGTGCGGAAAGGTGAAGCCATAACCACAGGCCACGGCACCTAGGAAGGACAGGTGTTAACTGGAGAGCAAGCCCTAGGGTCAACACTTTACTCATTTAGGAAGTCCTCGTATTTCCAGCCCCCGGTTGGTCACAGGGTCACTCAAACATTCTAAGGTATGGGGTGCTGCCCACAAGTTACTGAGGATGGAAGGGCGGGGCAGGATGACTGCGGTCTCAGGGGCCTCACCTCAGCCTGGGCACATGGGGCTGCTGGAGGAAGACCAGAGACCAAGGTTGGAGAGAAGAAGGGGCTGTTGGAGGGCACATCACCAGCTTGGAATACCTGGGGAGGAGGGGACATGGAGACAAATCAGATGCCTGTCCTCTCTAGACCCAGGGACACCACTCAGCCTCCTCCTGCAGGCTCAGGGGTCCAAGCCCCAGGCTCCCCCCTCAACCTGGACATACAGAACCCTAGCCTCTTCCCTCAGACACTGAAGGCCAGACCCCAACTTTCTTCTGCAAACTGAAGAGGCAGGCTTTAGTCCTTCTCTCGGACCCAGGCATCTAGGGTCTGGGACCTTCTGACTCTGACATAGGAGCTAGCTAGTCAAAGTCTAAGACTCCATTGTGCAGTTGGGGCTCACCTGTCCACCCTGGCTTTGGGCCTCATCCACAAAGCTCTGGGCAAGGTCTCGGGCAGCAGCTCCTCGAGCCCCCATGTCCACAGCCCCATCTAGTCCTTTCCCGCTCCGTATCTGTGCCATCCTGGCCTGGAGTCGCTTCATAGCTTCATCCCATACAGATTCCTGGATGAGGAGCCTGAGTCCCCCCTGTTGGGAAAAGGCATCAAAAATGGTCAAAATCAGGGGCAACCAATATAAGAACAGGTTCCCACAGAGGCGTGGACCTCAGGGAGGAGGAGCAGCAGCAGGCAAGAGATGCACTGCAGAAAATCCGTGACTTGCCCAGAATGGTGGCATATACCAAGAACCGCAGCAGGATTAGGAGTTCAAGGCTAGTCTGGGCTACATAGTGAGTTGGAAGCCAGCCTGGGCTACATAAGACCCTGTTCCAAATAATAAAAATGCCCAAAGACCAGAAAGTAAAAACAAGTTGGGAACGAACACCCATGTATTTGGAGAGATATGGTGGGCCCTGGACTTTGGGGACATGAGCATATAGATCTTACCAGGCTGCGGTCTGACCAGACGGCATCTACAACACCCTCCATAGCTGAGTCCACATCTGCTGAGTCTGTTAGCAGCAACAGGGACTCTGTGCCCAGGGCCAGGCCCAGTTTGGCTCCCCTGCCTGCTAGAGTCTGTCGTAGAGCACGTCCTTCCTGAGGGAACCCATGGGTTTCAGTTGTGACAGGAGCCTCTTGGCCCTTAGCTGTGCCCATCCCACTCCCATCCCCAAAGATACCTCCACAGCGCCACAGAAGGCCACCTTCTGCACTCCAGGTTGGGAGGCCAGGACAGGCCCCAGTGAGGCAGGGCCACATACCACATTGAGGATCCCTGGGAAGGAGCCAAGCTCCCCTGCCAGCTGAGCCAGGAGGAGAGGTGTTGGGAAGGATGGGGGCACAAGGGCCACCACAGTGCAGCCTAGGGGAGGGGAACAACCAAGGAACCTTAAAGTCCAGCTCTCTTTCTTCAGATCTGAGTCCAGACCTCTACCCTCCTCCTCAGACCCCAACCATCCTCTGAGAAAAGACAGGGGGAGGGAACCACAGCCCTCACCTACCCATAGCCAAGGCAGGGCAGACCCTCCACATCATGTCCAAGAATGAGAAAGAAGTCGGCAGGATGAGGCCAATGACTCCTACAAAGAATCCATAATGAGGGGGATGGACGGGTTGGTTTACTGGGTCAGGAGGGCTCTTTGAGGGCCTACAGGTTCTCACCCAAGGGCTCCCAGTCTGCCAGTGCGCTATCCTGCGCATGTGCCTGGAGGGCATGGTAGTGGAGCAGTTGCTGCGCCAGTGGCATATCCCCATCTCGAATTTCTCGAACAGCCCGCCCAGTGACCAGGGACTCCAGGGTCCACAGCAGGTGCTGGTGCTTCTGAATAACCTTGGCTAGCCTTTGGAGGATACAAGGAATTGGTCCATGCTCAGAGCAACCTGGACTATAATCCCCACAGACACTAGGGGCGGATCCATAATTTATCAGGGACAGCAGGTACCAAAGCTGTATGGGAAATGTAGTTTAGGAGAGTGTCAAAACTCTGTGTGGATGCTGTAGAACGGTCCTGGTCACTAATTACCAGCCAGGACCAGAGGTAACTGGGGACTTGAATCTGAGCCTCTGATTCAATTGCATTGTGGGAAATGGGATCTTTATAGCTGACCCCATAGTCTGATGGAAGCAGGGAGCTCAGATTCTAATGAAGTGCTGAGAAACAGGGCTCTAAGATGTTCTGAAACCACTAGTCCCAGTGAACTGGGAGAAACAAGGGTTGTTCTGGCCACTGAAGCACCACATACATTCAGGTAACATGAACACTCAAAAGGCTCTCAGGAAGCGGAGTCACTGTTTCCAGTCTCCTGTGAATCCTGAGGGACAAGGCCCATCTCTTCCTCTGTGGACCTTGCCTGGGCTTCCTCACCGGGTTAGATGTTGGCCCCGAGCAGTTCCAGGGAGTTGGCTCCAGGTCTTGAATGCTATCCTTGCAGCTTCCACAGCTGCAGAGATATCCTCGGCCTCTGCTTGCAGGCAGTTGGCCAGGTTTTCTCCTGCCAAGACAAGATGGGGGAAGCCTGTGTCAGAAGTTCCCTGTGCATCTCAGGCCTTCCTCTAGTCACTGGTCACTGCTCTGACCGAGCCCTGCAGACAGGAGTCAACTTTCTTTTCCTTCTTTCTCTGATTTTTAAACCTTTTGTTTGTTTGTTTTGTTGATACAGGGTTTCTCTGTGTAGCCCTGGCTGTCCTGGAACTCTCCCTGTAGACCAGGCTGGGCTCAAACTCAAGGATCTGTCTGTCTCTGCCTCCTGAACACATTAATGCTCAGCTGTGTTTTTAAACTTTTACTTACTTAAAATTAGTTATGAGTGTTTTGCCTGTATGTATATATGCCTGTATGTATGTATGCCTGTATGTGTGTGTGTGTATGTATGTATGTATGTATAGGAGTCAGAAGACGTCAGATCATCTGAACCTGAAGTTACAGGTGGTTTTGAGCAGCCTGGTCCTGACATGGGTACTAGGTACTGAACAGTACTGACTTCTAACCACTGAGCGGTCTCTTCACCCCTTCTTCTCTTTTTAAAAGTGTCTCACTATGAAGCCATGGCTGACCTGGAATTCACTCTTGTATTTCAGGCTGGCTTCAAACTCATGATCCTCCTGTTTCAGCCTCTGGATTGCTGGGATTAGAGGTCTGAGCCATTATACTAGGCTTGAGGAAGGGAATTTAGTAAAGAGGGGCTTCAGAAGCCTTTTGGGGCACTATAATTACTGAGACGGTCATCAGGAGAAATGAGAACTCCCATCCCCACCACCATCAGTGGTTGTTCCTGCACTCAGGGGCTTGAGCCTAGATATCAGGGATGGCATGGCTGACACCCTGAGAAAGGTCTTTGTTCCTCCTGAATGACTGGACTCTTCAAAAACCTGTGATGGGATCCTGGCAAGGCGCTGGATTCCTGTGTTCTGGCTTCAGCCACATCCCATTGACATAGTGGCCCAAGAGGCGATTGTGGGTGTCCAGCCAGGCCTGGAGGAAGAAAGGAGTTTGGAGAAGAGCAGATGAGGCAGCTGGGGCAGCTCAGCCCCTTGCTCTCCTTGAGGGGACATTTGCACCCTTTGCCCTCAGCTCACTCTTCTCCTGTGTGCCTTTTGTTTTTGTTTTGGGCAGGGCCCTAAACTATCAAATTATACTTCCAGCCCATTTGTTTGTTTGCTGTTTGTTTTACTGTGGTTAAAATGTTATCTGAAACTCATTACGTTAGTTGGACTGCTGCTACAGCCTATGCATGTATAGCCTGTTACAGGCCAGGACTCAGGCCAGCATGGGCTACAATGGCAAGAACTTGGACTCTAATTTTTCTCTGTTTCTTTCTTTTTCAGACAGGATCAAATGTAATAATAGCCCAGGCTGGTTTAAACTCACTGCGGTATCATGAATGAACTCCAGATCTTCCTGCATCCATCCACTGTGTGCACTAGTATGCCTGGCTTAAGTGTGAATATATATGTATATACACATATACACACCACACACACCTCACTTCCATCCTCAGAGAAGTGACTTTGTTAGTTTTGTTTCCGTGGAAACATATTTGTCAGTGGTGTTTCTGTTTATTTTTTGGTGCTGGGGATGGAACCCAGGCCTTGAACATGTTAGCCAAGAGCACTACTGTTTTGTTTATTATTAATAACACTAATATTATTATTATTTCCATTTTTCCATTTTTCTCTTTGTATCGCTGGCTGTTCTGGAACTAGCTCTGTAGACCAGGCTGGCCTCCTGCCTCTGCCTCCTGAGTGTGCGCCACCACTGCCAGGCAGAGCCAGGGGGTTATAACTCTGTCTCTGGTAAACCACCCCCATGCCTGGGGAGAGGGAACAAATACGCATAAACAGCCAGCATCACCACTTTAGTTCCTCCTGTGACCTTGGCTTCAGCTTCCTCTCCAGGCACACATGCTGCTTTCTCTTCCTCCTTAGATTCTGCTGAATTAAATCCAACCTCTACTTTCCATTCTCAGATGCTTTCCCTTATCCCGACAACTGGCCTCTCATTCTTTGTTTACTTTTCTTCCTTAAAGCAAAATGGGCTCAGTGTGCACCACGTGCCTATAACTCCGACACTAGAGATGGAGAGGCAGGAGGATTGCTACTGTAGCCAGTCTAGGCTACCTAGGTAGACTCCATCTCGAAACAGTGCATGGTGGGGAAGTACGTCAGGCAGCAAAGCAATTTTTTTTTTTTTTTTTTTTTTTTTTTTTTTTTCGGAGCTGGGGACCGAACCCAGGGCCTTGGGTTACCCTGGGCTACCACTACCACTGAGCTAAATCCCCAACCCCTCGATTTTTTTAATTTATTTTTCTATTTATCTATAAGCACACTGTAGCTTCAGACACACTAGAAGAGGGCATCAGATCCCATTACAGATGGTTGTGAGCCACCATGTGGTTGCTGGGATTTGAACTCAGGACCTCTGGAAGAGCAGTCAGTGCTCCTAACTGAGCCATCTCTCCAGGCCCAGCAAAGCAATTAATAAAAGAACCTGAGTTCAATCCCCAGGATCCATGGGAGAAAAGTGGACCAAGGCACACACATTTGTAATTTGTGTTAGGAAGGTAGAGGAGGAGGATCCTAGGAGTTCAAAGAACAGCCAGTTTGGCCTACAGAAGGAATTCCAGCCCAGTGGGAGAGCATTCAAAAGAAAGAAGGCTGGAGCAGAAGAGCGACTCCAGAGCTTCCCTGGGACTCCTCACAGTTGGTTTCACAGCCACCTGCAACTCCAGCCCTGGGGATCTAACCTCTCTGCTGGCCTACCTGATCACTCATAAGCATGTGCACATGCATACATACACATAATCATAAATAACAAAAAAGAAATCTTGGCTGGGGTGGGGCTGCACACCTTTCGTCTCAGCACTCGGGAGGCGGAGGCAAGAGAATTGCTTTTGAGTTCCAGTCAGACTATCTACACGGAGCATTCCAGAACAGCCAGGAAGGATTACATAGAGAAACCCTGTCCCAAAGAGCAAAAGAAAAGGCAAGGGGCTGGAGAGATGGCTCAGTGGTTAAGAGCACTGACTGCTCTTCCAGAGGTCCTGAGTTCAAATGCAAGCAACCACATGGTGGCTCACAACCATCTGTAATGGGATCTGATGCCCTCTTCTGGTGAGTCTGAAGACAGCTACAGTGTACTCATCATATATATAAAATAAATATTTAAAATCTTAAAAAATAAAATCATTCAAAAAAAAAAAAAGAAAACCACATAAAAAAGAGAAGAAAAACTGTCACCCAAATGTTCCAAACTGCAGCGTCCAAGAGGACAGAGCCAATTTTGGAAGTGGGGCCATTGTGAACATGAGCTGGGAACTACACTCATGATTGACAGTTAATGCTAGGACAGTGTTAGTTATATAAAGCAAACCTTATCTGTTAGAAATAAAGACTCAAACATTTATGGGAGCGTAGCACAACAGCTGGCATTTGTGTAAACTGCTCTTGAAGGGAAGAAGGAAGCGGCAGCAAACACTGGCCTGCATGTTAGTTGTCAGAGCCGAGTGATGGATACATGGGAGTTCCTAATATCAGCTGCTGTGGAAAAGTTGGAAAACAAACTCCCACAAGAATGTCCACAGGGTCCTGGCAGGCCACAGCAGCAGGAGCGGAGCGCCTATTGGACACCAAGAGCTTCAAATGTCCCCAAGTAGCCCAGACAATTGGTTCCAGATGAGTTTTGTCAGGCAACTGGAGCCAAAAGCTTGCCAAACTTTGGAATTTTATTTTCAAGAGAAATTAGTATCCAGGATGTTTAGATGGAATTAATTGTACAATAAATGACATTTCCAAAAACAAAGCCCACGCCAAAGAAAACATGTTTTCTGGTTGATGAGCTGCCCATAGAGGGTAAACCTGAGACCTTTGGAGGAGTAATGGGGGCAACTGATGAGGGCGCACAGAACCCAAGACATGGTGACAGGCCTGGCTCCTTCTCTCATTTTTTGAGACTGCTTAGCTGATTTGGAACTCTAACTCTCCTGCTCTGGCCTTCCAAATGCTGGGATTACCGGTTTGTCCACCATATCTAAACTTCTGTTTTTCTTTTTCTTTTCTTTTTTTTTCGGAGCTGGGGACCGAACCCAGGGCCTTGTGCTTGTTAGGCAAGCGCTCTACCACTGAGCTAAATCCCCAACTCCTCTAAACTTCTTTAAGCTGTGTGTACTGTGAGCAAAATTATTCCCCTCATCAGCCTTGTGCTCTGTCCCTAAAATAACAAAAATAATCCCCTCTCTGCTGTTCTAAGGATTAAGTAAAATCGTGGGCAGCAGAGGTTGGCACAGTCCATCCATCCATGCATCCATGCATCCATGCATCCATCCTTCTGCCTATTATTGTTGCTTCTGGGCACAGCACCTCTAACCAGCTTCCAGCTGGGGTCTCCGAATTGTCCCAAATCCTCTAATAGTTCAGTACCTCTTAACTGACATCTCCGTGGTTGGAGTCTCCACTGCAACTGTTTGTCCAGGAGCATAAAGCCCAAGCAACACTAGGCTCCATCTCATCACAGCATCCATGTCAACGGATACCTGGTGTCTATCTCCCCCTGGACTCTCCATGCAGGAACACTACTCAGCCTGAAAACCAGCTACCAGGGTTGGGAGCCTACTCTTCTTCTTTTTTTAAAGATTTGTTTGTTTTTTTAATGTATATGAGTACACTGTTGCTCTCTTCAAAGACACCAGAAGACGGCATTGGATCACATGGCAGATGGTCATGAGCCACCATGTGGTTGCTGGGAATTGAACTCAGGACCTCTGGAAGAGCAGTCAGTGCTCTTAACCGATGAGCCATCTCTCCAGCCCAGGATCCTACTCTTAACCAGCATCTTGGTGACATCTCTTGATCTTGATGAGTCAGTCTGACTCTATCTTAGGCTTGAAAGCCTCTTATAGGATAGACTAACTAGTTCTTTCCTGTTTATGATTAAACCTCTGTTTCTCAAGGATTGGGCTATGCCCCACCTGTAACCTTAAGTACAAATGATTCTGTACTGCCTGTTCCAGGAAACCTCAACCATGCCTTGGTTTTAAAAGGATATTACAATCATTTTGCAACCCTGCCTTTGTTTCAAAAGGTCGTTAGGCTACCATTTTAGGAACACCTTGCAATATTGTCCTTGCTTCAGGAGGTCAATAATATGCTTATGTTTTGCTCCTGTAACCCCAAATCCACCATTTATATCCCCAAGGTATAAAAACCTTGTCTTCCTCACATCCAGTACTGACTTCTAGAACTCAAACTTATTGGGGAGGTAGCTTGTGTACTCAGATTAAAAAAGCTTGCATAATTACTAGTTTTAATTACTTTGGCCATGATGATTTGGGGTCAGTGGTCTTTCTCCTCGTACCTTTGGGATTAACACTCTAAACTTTAGAGTGCTGTCCTTCCAAAGGTGGAGCCCTCCGTAGTTCGAGGACTCCTCTTAGAGTCTAAAGACTCTCCAACTTCCTTAATACCCTGCCTGGATGCTGGGAAGAATTTCTGGGACCATGGGCATTCTGATTGGCCCTTGGTTTGAAAGAAAATCCCAGGAACCCTAATAAATTCCCCTAGGACTGCAAAAAGGTTCTGGAACCCTAAGTCAGGAGGCTCTTCTAAAGGAATAATAGAAATGAAATACGAAAATAGAAAAATCTCCCAAAGAAACCCATTAAACTGGGGGAAGGAGGGGAAGAGACAGGGGGAGACAGAGAGGAAGAATGAGAATCTAATGGGCCAGAAGGATCAAGAAAACTCATGACCTTCAAAGGAGCGGGGGATCACAAGAGCACCGTAAGGATATTCGGAGAGGGGCAGCAGTCACGGGAAGTTTTGAACTAACTTGGAGTTCTGCAAGTTCTTGTGAGCCTCCAAAGTGCCAGGGGCCGAAAGGAACCACGGTCTAGCAAGAAGTCTCACGAGGACCACGAGAGATATGGGGATTTAGTGACCACCCTTTCCTGAAGGGTTCTGGAAAAACACTACAGCAGCGTTCAGGACCGTAAGTAAGAACCCCGAGGAGGGTCATCAAGGCCCAAGGCCAGTCGCCTAGGCCAGGCTTCCAAACCTTAGCGGGAATCACGCGCGCCCAGGGGGCGGGGCTGCCGAGAATGCCGCAGGGGATGACGGGAGCCCGTGCGCCTAAAGCGGCCCAGAGGATTTAGGGACTAGGCAGCCGCCGCAGGGCAAGCCCTCACCAGTGCGCATGCGTGGCTCTCCGGCACCGGTCCGTACTCCAGCGTCGTGAAAATCTCACGGGTAGAGGGCTGTACACGCGTAGCCGCCATCTCTCGCCGAACGCCTTCCGCGAAGGACTGCTGAACGTTCTACCTAGAGGAACTTGGAGGTCCGAAGGGCGGCACCGCCCACTCCAATCATTGGGGCGGGGTCAACAGTAGGGCGAAGCAGCGAACTATAGGATGTGACCCGCCTACTTTAGAGTCACAGGATGCCGGCTGCGAACCCTGGGAAATGTAGTTTCAGAGAGAACAGACATGGGTGGGGTCCCGCATTAGCAGAAGGGCTTCGGCTATTGTAACTTTGACTATTTAAAAAGAATAGTTTTTGGTTTTATTTTATCTTTTTGAGACAGGGTGTCCCTGTGAAGCTCTGGAGGTCCTGGAGCTAACTATGTAGACCTGGCTGGCTTTAACTCACAGAGATCCACCTAACTCTGCCTACTGAGTGCCGGTATTAAAGGCGTGTGCGAGCACACCGGCTAAAAATATTATCTTTCTTTGGGTGTTTTCCCTGAGGTTCTTTGCGCTGTGTGTCTGCAGTGCCTATGTAGGCCAGAAGAGCGAGCCCACTGGCAGTTGGGAGCGACCATGTGGGTATTAGGAGCTTAACCCCAGATTTCTCCAAAAACAACATGTGTTCTTAATTGCTGAGCCTTCTCTCTCATGCCCTAATCCTTCTCTTTCTTGAAAAGAAGCAAACAAAGATTACTTTTATGTGCGTGAGTATTTTGCTTGCATGTCTGTACAACACGTACATGCAGTATCCCAGGAGGCCAGAAGAGGGCGACGGATCTCCTAGAACTGGAATTACAGAGGATTGTTAATCGCAATTTGAGTGTTGGGAATCGAACTCTCGTCTTCTGGAAGAGCAGTCAGCACTCAGCGTTGAACTATCTCTCTAGCTTCCTCTGCCTCCATAATTTTTTAAAAGATTTATTTATTTAATGTATATATGAGTACACTGTAGCTGTCTTCAGACACACCAGAAGAGGGCATCGGATTCCATTACAGACGGTTGTGAGCCACCATGTGGTTGCTGGGAATTGAACTCAGGACCTCTAGAAGAGCAGTCAGTGCTCTTAACCACTGAGCCATCTCTCCAGCCCCATAATTTTTTTATAAACAAAATATTATTCATTTTGTTCAAAAAGGGCGGATAACACCATTGAGACTAACTGTGTGTCGGACCCAGAGCCTAACACATGATAGACAAGAGCAGGAGACGCTAAAGCTTTCAAAGTAGCAGTCCTCTCTGCACTGTAACGCCTGCAGTGAGGGAAGGGCGGAAATGTAGGTTTAATTCAGGAAGTGTGTCATTTCGCGGGCTTGCTCAGTCCTTACTCTTGATTGGTTGGTTAGGAGGGCGTGGTTTCAGCTCTTTAATACAAGTGGTTCGTGTGGGTGCCTGCTTTGGATGATAGGGCGCTGAGGTGGGTTTAACGGTGGCTACTTCAGTTCCTTGGTTATACAGACGCCGGAAGTGTGGCTTTCAATTACGCATCGGCCCAACAGGACCGATCAAGAGACCTAACCGACTTGAGGACGGAGCCTTCATCATAATGAAATCGTAGATCATTCTCAGGGCAGATTTTAGTATTCTGGGTGGAGTACTTTGTGTACTCGACTGGTAGTGGTGCACGCCTGTAATCCCAGTACTTTGGAGGCATCTCTGGATTCGAGGCCAGCCTGGTCTACAAAACATTTCAGGTCAGCCAGGAAGGACTACACAAAGAAATCCTATATCGAAAAAACACACAAACAAAAAGAATCAACTGTGACCTTACAGTAAACTGGTTTCGTTTATCTGGAAAAAGTTCTCCACGTTTTGGACGCCTAGGACTTTTTCCTAGGGCCATGGCGGACTCGAAGTTACTAGCACCAGAGCTAAGCGACGCGGAGTCGATGGGCGAAGAGACAGTGCGGTTTCAGGAGTTGCTGCTGAAGGTGCGGGCTGACTGGTGGGAACCTGGCTATTTATGGCTATTTAAGGATCGATCTATTATTATTTGGCACGCAGAGGCTTCCGTTCCCAGAATGCCCTATGGCATCAAGGAGACCTATGGGAATTGTAGTTGTTTGGCTCGAGGTTTCCTAGATTTTAAAAGAAAGGAGTTGGGGTGATCTTGGGAGTTCTTATAAAGATAAAAGTGGGCCTAGGCTGTATAATACCCTATGTGATCCCGAGCTATCACATATGAGTTGTCCTATAGACGTTTGAGAAGCAGATGAGGGGATTTGACTTTGCAGACTCATCCTGATGGTTGTTTACCACCCCCCCACCCCCACCCCCCAGGCTTCCAAAGAGCTCCAGCAAGCCCAGACAGCCAGGCCAGAATCTACACAGATCCAGCCCAAGCCTGGTGAGAAATAAATTTAGATAGAAATGTCTGTGTCTAGATAAATAGTTAGGTAGGTAGGTAGATAGGTAGATGGGTGGGTGGGTAGGTGGATGGATGGATGGATAGATAGATAGATAGTAGAAAGAAAGATAGGAAGATAAGAAGAAAGAAAGAATATCCCATCCCGGGGAGGATGGGAGACCCTGACAAAGGGTCAGTAGAAACTGGAGGCAGGAGACACAGAGGATGAAGGTGCCAGATCATAACTGGGGACAAAGGCCTAGAAGTAGTTATGTGAGTGGACAGGCAGGAAGATTACCAACAAATACTGGATGGAAGACAGCAGAGTGGGAAGTGGAGATTCAAAGTAAGAAAGAGTCAGGTGCCTGAGAGAAGCAGAGAGGAAGAGGAAGATGGAAGGCAGAGCTCAAAGTGTGAAAGCAGGGCCTACTGACAGGTAACAGTGCTTGTCCCTAAGCCTGGTGAGCTGAGAGAACTGATGTGAGTGTTGGCCTCTGACCTTCACTCCAGTCATGGCGTACTCGCACACACATGCACACATGCACACATGCAGGCTAGGTGCATGCACTTAAAAGAGGGAGAGAAGGGAGTGCCTGTGATCTACAGAGGCAGAAATATCCCAAGTCTGGGGCCAGCCTGAGTACTGAGTGAGAGACCTTGTCTCAAAAAAGGGAGAGGGTGGGTGAGAACGGGACAACTCAGGGACAGATGGCCAAGATAACTGTACTCGTGCAGGTTTCTGCATAAAGACCAACTCATCGGAAGGAAAGGTTTTCATCAACATCTGCCACTCTCCCTCCATCCCTCCCCCGGTGGACGTGACTGAGGACGAACTGCTTCAGATGCTGGAGGAGGACCAAGCTGGCTTCCGAATCCCCATGAGCCTGGGAGAACCACATGCTGAGCTGGATGCAAGTCAGTGCCCTCAGAAGACACCAAGTCTGTTCCCCCAACATTGTTTTCCTCAGGAGCTTCCAGTCAGCACTGGGAGGAAGAGGGGTCCAAACGTAATTCTAGTGAGAGTGATTCAGGACTGCCCTGGGCTTCACTGAGGTTGAAGGTGTCAGAGGGTTGTGTGGAAGAGTACCAGTCTGATTTGAAGAGTTACTTAGGCAAAGAAGAGAGGGTCGTAGGCAGATGACAAGTGAACTGGGTATGAGCTCACTCTCTTAATCTTAGCTCTTAGGATGCTGAAGCAGGAGAACTGCTGAGAGCTAGAGGCCAGCCTAGGCTACATAGAAAGATGGCCCATGTGTGGAGGATACAGTTAGTTGATGGACTAAGGATCAGGACAGACTGGTGTATGGACAATGGGAGGGCTCTAGAGTAGAAGTGGACATTCCTTAGGGTGGCATAGAGTGAGGGGAACCTTGGAGCTGTTGGGGAGGGGCAGTACCTGCCTCATTGGTGCAGTCTGCAATCTGGGTATGAGCCTAGAAGCCAAGAAGAACCTTGTCTGAGTTGGCCGGAAAGTGTATGCTGCCTCTCACTTTCTGTGTCTTGAGTCTCTGGTCCTTGGGTAAGTTTTCCTTATGGGTATTCCATGGAGGTTATGGGGACCTCATTCCCTCTCTGTCTCCACAGAAGGCCAAGGCTGTACTGCCTATGACGTCGCTGTCAATAGCAACTTCTACCTGAGGATGCAGGTGGGGTGCGTGGCAGGGATGAGCCCTGGGCAGTGTGCTCCCTCCAGCCCCTCCCGCACCGTCATGTCTCCTCTTCCTCTCACCTCAGAACAGTGATTTCCTGAGGGAACTAGTGGTCACCATCGCCAGGGAGGGCCTTGAAGACAAGTATGGCCTACAACTAAACCCCGGTGAGTAGCAAAAGGCTTGGGTGCCTTACTTGGGAGAGGTGAATCAGTGTGTCAAGTGGTTCCTCGACTAGCTTTCAGGAGGGGTGAAGCCTCTTAGAATAAGGGTGGAGCCAAGATGGTTCAAGGCCAAGAGCCTACAGCGTGTGCCTAGGGGAGTTTCTTGGTGCATTCCCCAGGAAGGGTGGGGCTAAGGTAGGTGGGGCCCCCTAGAATCAAGCTTGCTATGGTCAGAGGGGAGCACCACCTGAGGTGAGCACTACCTTAGTGATCTTTGACTCTGTACTGTCAGAATGGCGCATGCTGAAGTACCGGTCTTTCCTGGGCTCCATCTCACAGCAGAACATCCGTTCCCAGCAGCGCCCTCGGATCCAGGAGCTGGGGACCCTGGATACCCATGACTCACTCGGAACCCGGCACGGGTGAGCCGCTGTGTACATCTGGGCACATCTGGGTTGGTTACTGTCCTGGGACTGAATAGCGGAGAAAGGGACTGTAAGCCAAGTAGAGGACCACCCTTAGTCTGCCCTTGTTCCCCTGCAGCCCAGATCGGCCTCACCTGAACCTCTGGTTGGAAGCCCCTGACCTCCTCTTGGCTGAAGTTGACCTTCCTAAACTGGTGAGTGCAGGCTCTTTAGTCAGCGTAAAGAGCTCGTGGACACCCTATGGCTGAGGCAAGAGGTCTAGGGGCCAAACTCCTGGGTCTGAAGGAAGACTCTGGGGCCTAGACTCCTGGTCTGGCTTATATCTCTCAAGGCAGTGATGCAGTTGCCTCTTTTGGCCCAGAAAAACGACAGCTGCAGATGCTGCTATCCTGGGTTTGAGTTCCGTGAGACTTAGAATTATTGTCCTTTGGTTTTTTTTTTTCCCCCATTATTTTGGTGCTGGGATTGAAGCCACAACCATGCATGCTAGAATCTTGTGGACATAGCTTCCCAGTGTAGGGGGTGTGGGCTGACTGTACCTTATCACCAGGATGGAGCCCAGGGGCTGGCACTGGAGATCGGAGAGAACCGCCTGGTGGTGGGAGGCCCCCAGCAACTGTATCACCTCGATGCCTGCATCCCCCTGCGGATCAACAGTGAGGCAAGCAGGGCTGCTTTTCACCACAGGAGAAAGGTGCCTGGAGGGGCTTCAGGAAGTGCTGGAGTGTAGGGACCTGGACCCCTGGGTGTGGGAGGAGGTGTGGACCTAAAGTCCTGGGCTTTGGGGGAAGAGGGAGGAGAGCCAGCATCTGGAGCTCTGGGTCCTGAATCTTCATTCTCTCTTCTTTCTCAGCAACTGATGGTGTCCATGCCCCTCCTGTCAGCGTCCTCTTGACCAGAGTGCCCTGCATTTCCAAATGTGGAGAAGATACTGGTGTCTTCTCTCAGTGAAATAAACAGGTTTCCAGTTTTCTCCAGCTTTAGATAGTGATTCATGGAGGGGGAAGGGAAGAGAACACTGCTCCAACTCAGTGTCACCAAAGTCTCTGTCTCTTTCTCAAGGCCCCGGCCTCCTGAGCAGTGTGGCTCCTGTCTTTACTGTCTCCCCTGGGCTCCAGAGCCGCCCCTGCTTCTCTCCTATCCTATTTCATTATCCCGACGAGAACATGGAGGCTTCCAGGCTCACTCTGGCCCCTCCCTCCTAGACAAGACTCTTCCCTCACTGGCATCCAGCAGTCTACAGAATAATACCACCTCTCTTGCTTCTCCTAGTTCTAGTGCCATCTTCTCCAGAATGTCCTGTGGGAAGTTGTTAAATGGCCATCCCTGGTACAGTGGATCTCTTGGGACTGGGGCTTGTGCAGTGAAACTCAAGCAGTGTCTGTAGACTCTCCTGCCTCATCCTCTGTCAACCGTCCATTCTTGGTGTCCAGCTTCATATCACAGGCACCCCCAAGTTGAGGTCCCTAATCCCCAAGCCTCACTCCCTCCTGCCTCAGCATGTCCTGTTCCCCTTTTTAGGACACTCCCATTCTACCCCAATGTCCTTTCCCCCGAGGGGTGCTGGTGCTATGCATGTAACCCAGGGTCACCAATGCCAAGTGTATTCTGGGCAGGCATTGGTGGCACTCACCTTTAATCCCAGCACTCAAGGGACGGGGCAGGCAGATAGCCGAGATTGTGGCCAGCCTGGTCTACAGAGTGAGTTCCAGGACAGCCAGGGCTACACGGAGAAACCCTGTCTCAAACATCCAAACCAAACCAAACGAGCAAGCTAGGCATACATTTGTTGTACCACTGACCTACACCTCAGGGCACCCCCATCTGTTCTTTTATTTGTTTGTTTGAAAAGAGGTCTCTTGTTGTCCAGGCTGATTTGAAACCTCTCATGAAATAGGATTTGCATTTATAATCCTCCTGCCTCCCCTAAAGTATTGGGATTTCAGGTTTGCCCTATGCTGGTTTATATAGTTGGGGACCAAACCCAGAATGTCATTTATGCTACGTAAGTACGCCCCAAGCTGAGGCCCTTCCCAGCCACCACCCTGTACTGTAATATATACTGTATTGGTAAGTTGTCAGGTGCTGTTTGTACATTTATGAATATATGTGCACTATTTGTGTGGTTGGTTGTATAGCGATCACAAGGTGTTGAATCCCAGAACTGGAGTTACCATGTGGGTGCTGGGAACTGATCCTGGAACTTCTGTGAGAGCAACAAGAATTCTTTTTTTTTTTTTGGAGCTGGGGACCGAACCCAGGGCCTTGCGCTTCCTAGGCAAGCGCTCTACCACTGAGCTAAATTCCCAACCCCGCAACAAGAATTCTTAACCACAGAGCCATCTCTCCAGTGCCCAAAGCCACAACCTTGTCTCAGACTCAAGCACACTTGTTTCAAACTCTCTGTCTTGGGTCAGGCTGGCTCCTTCTTCTGCTGAGGGAAGAAGGAGAATACAAACAGTTAATGATATTAAAACCGTTGACCTGGGCATCCAGATGTGGGGGTAAAGCCACTTGCTGCTGGGTCTGATGCCTATTCCGGGAACTCATATGGAAGAGAACAAACGTCGAAAGTAATATATATGTACACACACACACACACACACACACACACACACACACACACACACATATGAGAGAGAGAGAGAGGGAGGGAGGTTTAGCTACTGCATGGTATGTCCCAAATATATATGTAATTTTTAGGATTATTTTCTCGAGATAAGGTTTTTCTGTGTAGCTCTGGTTTTCCTGGTCCTGTAAAGCAGGCTGACCTCAAATTCAGAGATCCATCTGTTTTTGCCTCCCAAGTGCTGGGATTAAAAGCGTGTGCCACGGGCTAGAGAGATGGCTCCGTGGTTAAGAGCACTGATTGCTCTTCCAGAGGTCCTGAGTTCAAATCTCACCAACCACATGGTGGCTCACAACCCTCTGTGACGAGATCTGATGCCCTCTTCTGGTGTGTCTGAAGACAGTTACAGTGTACTTATATATAATAAATTAAAAAAGAAAAGCATGCACCACTACTCGTGGCTTATGTGTAATTTTTAAAGATTAAGCACAAAAGCCTGGTATGGTGGCTTAATCTGGGCATTTGATCTCTGTGGGTTTAAGGCCAGCTGGTCTAGAGTGAATTCCACGACAGGTAGGACTATGTAGAGAAGACCCTGCTTAAAAAGTGAAATTAAATAAATAATCCAAGATTGAAAACATTGCCACATAACTGCTGAGATAAGTCGATAAAGTCAGGATGCCTGTTTAGTGGCCAGACATGGTGAGTTTGCCTGCTATAACATTCTCCGGAGGCTGAGGCAGGAGTTAAGTTCCACGCTAAGTCTGTACAACAGCCAGATTTGTCTATCCTGCTCCAGCGTGCGAGCAAGCAAACTGGCGACCCCTGTCCACGTGAGGGCGCAAGGAAGCCTTAGACTCTAAGGCTTCTTAGCTAAAATTATATCTCTTAGAACAGGCAAATAGAAACGTGGGGTGATGGGAGTGGGGTGGGGTTGGGAAGCGCCGGACTGACTTCCAAGCGCAAAGGCCACTGGGGCTTGTAGTCCAGACTGAGGGCCTCCCTGGGCAACCTAAGGTCTAGTTTCCAGGTCCTGAAAAAGCTTGAAGACTGGGTGCGTTCTTCCTTTCTCCGTCGCCATGGTGATGGTGCGGGCGACGGCCCGGGATTTGGCAGCGGCAGGGCCCCCTTCCCACTCCCTCCTCCTCACCATCTGCTCCTCCCTCACACCTGGCCGCGAGCCGCGGACGCCTCCTCCGCACGCAGTCCCGGGCTCCACGGCCACCAGGTGGCGCGTCTGCGCGGCTCAGCCTGCTGCCCTCCTCCCCGGGGACGTGTCAATCAGACAGAACTGAGACCCTCCGCGACCGCCCGCCGCTCGATCGACTTCGCTGGTCCCCTCCTGAGTCGCATCATGAAAATTTAATCCCAAATGCATTTGTAGCCTGACACGGGGAGAGGGAGGGTGGCGAAACCAACACCCTGCTAAGGCCTAGAACTTGAGGTGCACTAGGAGAAGCGTTGGCTTGGCGCGCTTCAGAGCCACTTTAGAGTTGGGGTTATCCCCCAAGGGACGGGAGTGGAGTTTACCAGTGGAGAGAGGACTTAGTGGGCGGAGACAGATTGTGGAGCCCGAGTGGAAGTCACCGCTGGGACACACTTGGAGGAAGGAGCCAAACTCAAGGGGAGGAGTCAGATTCCAGAAGGCAGAGACAGAACATAGACAGCAAGTATGCAGGAGTAGGGGGACATATTTGGGGGCGGGGACAGAGCTCAGAGGGAGGAGACATGACTCGGTTGATGGGACCCAGACTCTAGAGAGTATCATAGAGTCTAGGGAACCCGACGTATTCTAGGGAAGTGCGGAGGAAACTGTGGGGCACGAAGGGCAGTAATGGCGTAAGGACAAGCCTATTGTATCTAGTAGAGTTCAAAAGGATGAAAGGAGACGGAGTTGAAACTCAGGGAGAGAAAGATTGGGTGCAGATAAAAAAAGTAGAACTCAAGGGGAAAAGTGGAATACGAAAAGCGAGAAAGTCAATCCACCCGCACAGCGGGCAACCCCAGCTCCTCAGGAGGCTGCAGCAGGATCAAAAAGGGCAGCCTGAACTACAGAGCGAGAACTGGGATTGTAGTTCGGTGGACTTGCCTAGCATGTGTGGGGCTCTGGGTCCCATTCCCAGTATGGCCAAAAAAAGAAAAAGAGGCCGGAGAAATGGCTCAGCGGTAATAGGCTGCTCTTCCAGAGGACCTGCGTTCAGTTCCAAAGACGTACATGGCGGCTCACAGCTCCATTTGCAGGGGATCTCGTGCCATCTCCATGCTTCCAATGCCACTAGGCATACAAATAGTACACCGATATATAATATGCCAGCAAAACACGCATACCTAAATTAAACTTTAAAAAAAAATCTTTTTTGGAGACAGTTTCTCTGTGTAGCAATGGCAATCCTGGAAGTCGCTGTATAGACCAGCCTGGCTTTGAATTCACATAGATCCGCTTGCTTGCCTCCCAAATGCTAGAATTAAAGGCGTGCAGCGCTCAAAAATTTTTTTTTTTTTGAGAGAGAGAGAGAGAGAGAGAGAGAGAGAGAGAGAGAGAGAGAGAGAGAGAGAGAGCCAAAGGTCTGATGGGGAAGAGAGCTCAGAAGGGGAGAGATCTGGGAAGGAGAGACTCAAAGGGCTTGGAACCTGCAGACTATTTGGGGAGTGTTTTATAGTGGGGAACGAGGCAAACTCAGAGTTCAATCCCAGGGACGTGGTCTTGAAATGGACAGGTGGAGGCTCTAGGATGGGAGAGCTGAGGGAGAGAGGGTCTAGCCTGCAAGCCAAGTGACATAAGGACTGGTCTAGCATCTCCAGGTAGCCTGTTGGAAGGAGAGGGCGGGTCCTTCTTACAAGGGGTGGGGCCTCGTTGGGTGGGCGTGGATGCCCCGCCCCGCCCCGACGCTGAGTCCGCTACAGCCCTGGGCAGCGGGCACTCGCAGCCTGGTTCCCCCCGAGCGGAGCTGCGGGGCCGGGCCGGGCCGGGGCGGACCCCGGGATCCCGGACGCGGCCGCCCGGGCCCGCGGGCGGGGGGATTGGCAGGGGACCCGCGTGGGCACAGCCACCATGGAGTTCCGGCAGGAGGAGTTTCGGAAGCTGGCGGGGCGCGCCCTGGGGAGGCTGCACCGGTGAGCCTGGTGGGGTTCCTGGGAGGGTAAGGATGAGGATGCCCCTTTTCCACCCGAAAGCAACGAACAGACGAAGAAGAGAGGCGACACCCAGGCACAGTGTGGGGAGGCCCACCCATCTGTTCAGGATTCCGTCCTGTCGGTGCTGTCCTTCCACCCTGCCTGGTTCATCATCGTCCCCCACCCCCACCCCCGCACCTCACCCTACCTTGGGCTCGACTTTTCTTTGGGATTGCGTACCCCTCCCTATTCCCTGGATCTTCTTGGTCTTTTACTTTAGATATGTCTCCTATCTCTGGGTCCCTCTTCCCTCTGGGTGTCTGTCCCCTCTCTCTGATTAGGAGCCAATGCGGCCGCCCACTAGCTGTCCATCAGTCCTGACTCTGACTCTTGCAGTCTCCGGCCTCTCTCTTTCCCCGGACCTCTGGTCCCCACTTTGATTTCCGTCTCTCTCAGCATCTCTGACTACTCTCTGCTATCTTCCCACCCTGGCTCTCTCCATCTCTCCTCTTTCTCAGGTTCTGTCCCTCGAGGCAGTTAATCTGGAGCTAAAGCGGATTGGGGCTGCTGGTTCTTGTCCTTGAGGGGGGTTAAGCTGAGAGGGAAAAAACTGGGGTATCCTAGCTTCCGGGGGTGGGGGTGGGATGAAGGGAGTTTCAGGCCACGGAAGCAAATTAAGCTTGGGAGTAATATGGACTTCCCAAGGGATAAAGCTAGAACCGGGTGAGATTTGCTCCCACCAAGGGCCATGATTCTAGTGACCCCGGTGTCCCTTGAGGTAGCCTGGACACCTCCCAGCCTCTCACCCCCAACCCCAGCTCTGGCTCCAAGTCAGAGAAATTACTCAGCTCTTGAGAAGCCTAAAAATATCTATACACAGTGCGGGGAGGAGATGGCCTCGTGGGCATGGTGCCCTCAGACCCTGCTTCCTCCACACAGGACTCGGGTCCACCTTTGCGTGTTCCTCAGCCCATCTTACTGGGCCACCTGAGTCTAATGCTAGTGTGATAGCCCGGCTTGCTGCAGCTCACCTCCAAAGTTAACCCTACCCTCTAGTAACAGGAGAGGGATGAGGGTGGACAGAGGTGCAGTGTGGTCTGTGGTGGTGTTGGTGTGGGGGAGCAGTGGAGGGGGAGCTGAGACAGCTTCACCTCTTCCTATTCCAATTCCCAGCCCCTCCCCACCCTTTTTTCTCGCCTCCTTTCACGAGTTTCTCAAAATACACCAGCGTGAAGTCAGGGGAGTTAGAGAAGGGTGTGCTGGTGGAGGGGGCTGGGGGGGTGACAGCAAGAGGCAGGTGCTCCTCAGGCCCCCTCCCTCAGTCTCTCCATCTCCCCTCTGGGTCTCCAGTCTTGCCTTCTCTTTCTGAACTCAGAGACCCCAGAGCCAGGAGAAGCAGCAGAAAAGGGGAAGGGGGCAAGCCTTTATTTGCAAACAAAACCCAGAGTTTCCTTTGACAGTGGGGGTTATTAATGGCACACATGTCAAGCTCTTTCCCAAGCCCCAAACCCAGCTAAGATCTACAGATGCTCCTGGAGGTGACTGCTGTTGGCTTGGGGGTGGGGGCTCTCGGACCAGGTAACCCAGGGTGACATAGGACAAAGTAGAGGAGCCAGGAGCCAGCCATTGCTGGCTTCTTATAGCCAGGCTCAGGGTAGGACATTGCTGGGGGCCAGGAATGGATCTGGCCCACAGAAGGAGTGTGACCTTGGACCTGTGAGATCTGTTTTTGGAGTCTCAGTTTCCTAGTTCTACAGTAGGAGAGCAGCAATCTGCCAAGGCGTAGGGGGACAGAGACGCAGGAAATGGACAGATACCCAGGGAGTAGATGAGGCATGGTCTTCCTTCGGGGAAACACCACCCTAACCTAAGGGACACAGTTCCTCAACAAATTCTTGTCCTAGTTGGGGTCATCAGAGAGGAGATAGGCGTTTTCTGTGACTCTTGTTATTTGAGACAAGGTCTCCTGCAGTCCAGGCTGGCCTTGAACTCTCAATCCTCTTGCCTTCATCCCCTAAGTGGTAGGATTATAGGCTCACACCACCGGGCCACACTCGAACGTCCCTGTATGTGTAGTGTCTGGCTTTTAAATTTTTTTTTTTTAATTTTGTGTGATACTCAGAATCCTATTTGAAAATCTTGCGTGGCTTAGAGAAACCTGACAGATATCAGGGGTTACACTCACACCTATAGTTTCATAGTCAGTCAAATATCAGAAATTAACCCAGAACCAAACTCCAGTCTCACTGGCCAATGCTCTGTGGAAGGGAGCAGGTGGGGTCCTTCCTCCATGTTATTTACTCTGGGGGCTTTGATTCCCAGCTCCTGGGCTGTGTCCCCTCTACCTTTCTTCTTTCTCTTGGTTCCTCTATCCCCTCTCTCCTTCTATCCTCAGGACCACCTCCTCCCTCCCTCTCTCTCTCTCTCTCTCTCTCTCTCTCTCTCTCTCTCTCTCTCTCTGAGACAGGCTCTAGGCTCTGGCCCAGTAGCCCTGGCTGGCCTAGAACTCACGGAGATCCTGCCTCTTCCTTAAAGTACTGTGGTTAAAGGTGAGCACCACCATGCGGCTTGTTTTGTTTCATTGAGATAAAGTCTGGCTTAGCACAGGCTGGCTTCAAATTCAGATGACCTTGAACTCCTGATCCTCCTGCCTCTGTTATGATTACACGTGTGTGCTAATATAGTTGGCTTACGTAGTGTTGGGGAGGGAACTCAGACCTTCCTACATGCTAGGCCAACTGGGTCACATCCCTGCCCTCCCTCACTTGCTGTAGCCCAGGCTGGTCTTGAAATTGCAGCAATGCTCCTGCCTCAGCCTCCCTGGGTAGCCTTGGCTGTCCTGGAACTCACTCTGTAGACCAGGCTGACCTTGAACTCAGAGATCCACCTGCCTCTGCCTCCAGAAAGCTGGGATCAAAGGGTGTGTCACCACCACCACCACCGCCCGACTCCACCCCATTTCTTTCCTGCCCCTCCCCACCTCCTTAAGTCTCAGTACGGGGCTGTCGCCTGTGTTCTTTGGTCCTCCCCCCTCCCCCAGCCCGTCTGGCTGTTCTCTCCTCCCCCGTCCCCGGCTCCCTCGCCTCCATCTGTTCTCGCCCCTTCCTGGGAGCCAGCCCGATCCCCTGCCTGCCTACCCGCCTCAGAAGGGCCACACTGAACACTAAATGTCCCCACACTTCAGGCACTTCATGGCCTCAGATCATTCGTCCTCAGTGTGTCCTCATCTCTCCATTTTTGAGCATCTGAGGCGCTCTCCGCTCTCCTCACAAGTGTGTCTCTTACTGCCTGTCTGTCAATTCCTACTCTGTCTCCCTTTTTCTCATTCTCTGACCCTCTCTCCCTAGGTTCTGTCATCTTCCCACTCTGGATTTCTTACCTCTGGGTCACCATCTTTAATCTCTCTCTCTCTCTCTCTCTCTGAGTCTTCACTAGGTCTCCCCGCCCCAGTCTCTGCCCCCCCCCCCGTGGTTCTGCCCCACTCCCACTCTCCATAGCTCTTTGTCTTTCATTGCTGCTGCAGTCTCCCCACCTCTCTGGTCTCTCTCCTCCGGCCTCCAGGTCAGGCTCTTCGGTCTCCAGCAGCCTCTCTCGGGCTGGGAGGCAGCCCCTCCATGAGCCCTATCCATCATCACAGGCTCAATCCTGGATGCAGATCGGGCGGAGGCGAGAGTCACGCTGGGGAATGAATGCGCCAATCTCCCTACCAGGGCCATCTGTCCCTTGCCAGGACACCAGCTATCACTCCCCCTCCCTGCCCCCTAGGCTGACAGTCTGAACTCCAGATTCCCCCGGGATGGATGCTTAAGCCGGACTGCTGGATTCGGCAACCCACGAGGGAGTCCCCCAAACCACATCTGTGGGAATGGGCTTCAGTCGGCGTTAGCTGGACGTCAGCCCCACATCTGGGACCTGGAAGCAGGGCAGGGCAACCACAGGGGGAGATGGAGGGGGAGGGGGTCGATATATATAGCCGAGATGGCTCGGAAGCATCTGCTCTGTTGACACCTTTGCGCAGGGCTCTCTTTTGTACCTTTGCTGACTCAAATAGACTCGGATCTGCATCTGCTGGAGGGGGCTGGGGACAGTCTTGGAGCCTTGCGGTGGGGGCTTGCAGGCATCTGCTCTTTGATTCCAAAGAGTTGTGTAGAATCTATAACTCCCTGGTGGAGAGAGATGAGAGAGGGCTGCGGAGAAGTCGACTGGAGATCTTGACCCCAGAGTTGAGGCAGGAGAGCGCCGGTGGCAGGAGAAAGCTGGTGGCCTGGACTCCTGGGACTGGAAGGAATTCGGACTCAGATTTTGGGTCTGGCCAAAGACGTGGGTTTTGCCATGCACTCCTGTGTCACAGGGAGGAGAAGGAAACCTGAGTTCTTGGACAGAGGGAGGGAAACCCGGTTCCAGAGATCCCTGCGTCATAGCGAGGGCAGCCAAGAAAGGTTAAGCCTAAGACCCCTGTGTCACCAGGAGGAGGGGCCTAGACTGCTGAGTCTTTGCTTCTCGCTTCCCTGCAGGTTACTGGAGAAGCGGCAGGAAGGCGCGGAGACATTGGAGCTGAGCGCCGACGGGCGCCCAGTGACCACGCACACGCGGGACCCGCCCGTGGTGGACTGCACTTGCTTTGGCCTCCCTCGCCGCTACATCATCGCCATCATGAGCGGTCTGGGTTTCTGCATCAGCTTTGGCATCCGCTGCAACCTGGGCGTGGCCATCGTATCCATGGTCAACAACAGTACAACCCACCGTGGGGGCCACGTGGTGGTGCAGGTAGCTGCTTTGCCGAGCCCTGCTCACAGCCTGTGGTCCAGGTCGCATTCCTCCCTAGTTACTACCCTTTGGTCCTGTCCATCTGTGCCTCATTATAGATCTGACCCCACTCCCGGTTCCTGGCTTTCTTAACCCCCGCCCTTATATAAAGGAAGCTCCGCCCCCTTTCCATTCCAGATTACGGAAACGACAACAATAGCATTAGGTTCGCTGCTTATGGCCCCCTTTGGACCTTCTAGCCCTTTCACTTACGTTTATGCCTCACGTTTATGTTCCCGGATCACTTGAATAATTTCACTGCTATCTCAAGCTCTTTTCCAAATTCACCTCTGCCTATGTCCACCTGATTAGTTCTGGCTCACACCTAAAGCCTTGTCCAAGCTTAGATTTATGCTATTTTAACTTGACTGGGAAAAGAAAAAACAAATCTTGGTTTGTACTATGGCTTACCTGAAACCCTGTCCTTTGCTCCATTGTAATTGGGGACTCCCCTAATTTAGTTGCTTCTTGGCCCTGCCTAGACCCCATACAGGTCTGTCCACAAACAGGAGGCAGTCACCCCCACAGTTGGGGATATTCAGGGAGGGGATACTGAGGTAAGCAAGCAAGTAGAACCAAGCTTCTAGGCAGCAGCGCCTGTAGCTACAGTGGTAGGGTAGGCCCTAGCAGCATAGAAGGGCGGAGCTCCACTGAGCTCTCTGATTGGTAGAGGTGGGTAGAGGGTGGGGCATCTTGTTGCTGATTGGCTGAGGTGCTAAGTCTGTGGGTGCTGATTAGTGGACGGTAGAGTTTGGAGGGCATCTAGTTTGATGTGTATTTTGACCCACAGAAAGCCCAGTTCAACTGGGATCCAGAGACTGTCGGCCTCATACATGGCTCCTTTTTCTGGGGGTACATTGTCACTCAGATTCCTGGAGGATTTATCTGCCAAAAATTCGCAGCCAACAGGTACAGTGGTGGCGTCTCAAGGTGGCAGAAATTGCAGTCGTATGTGGTGGAGCCGGGGGGTGTGGTCGTGTGTTTGGCTCTGGGAAATTGGGAGGGTCTTGTTTGAGGGCACATCTTGGAGGTGATCTCCAGTTCTGTGAAATGCAGGGCCTGTTGTGGGCAGGACGGGGGAAATCCTAGGAGCAGTGGAAGGCTGAATGGCTAGCACCAAGCAAACACCTCACTATATTTGGCGTGGCTAGACTCTTTTTTCCCCCCACCTTTCTCAACAGGGTCTTTGGCTTTGCCATTGTGGCTACCTCCACCCTAAATATGTTGATCCCTTCAGCAGCCCGTGTTCACTATGGCTGTGTCATCTTCGTGAGGATCCTTCAGGGATTGGTGGAGGTAAAGCCTGCCCCATAAGCCCTGCTCCCCTCTCTGACCTCACCTCTTCTTGTTGACCTCCGTGCTCCCTCCCTAGGGGGTCACATACCCTGCTTGCCATGGCATCTGGAGCAAATGGGCCCCTCCCTTAGAACGGAGTCGGCTGGCGACGACAGCCTTTTGCGGTGAGAGGAAGGGGCTGGGGACCAGCACTTGTGTAAGTGGGGGCTGAGCTGTGATCTCAACTTAGGTGTGGCAGAGATTTCAGGGATGAGGATCTACTCTCCTGTATCTAGGTCTGTTCTCTACCCTCATTGTTTCCTCAGGTTCCTATGCTGGGGCAGTGGTTGCCATGCCTCTGGCTGGGGTTCTGGTACAGTATTCAGGATGGAGTTCTGTCTTCTATGTCTATGGTGAGGGACTCAGATGCATGGTTCTGGGTGGCACTGGGGCTGTCTGAGCAAGTACAGATGTCACCCTACACCCATCTCCCTCCTGACCCCCCTCAGGCAGCTTCGGGATCTTTTGGTACCTGTTCTGGTTGCTTGTCTCCTACGAGTCACCTGCACTACACCCCAGCATCTCCGAGGAGGAGCGCAAGTACATTGAGGATGCCATCGGAGAGAGCGCCAAGCTCATGAACCCTGTTACGGTTGGTCATGAGGCTACCGTGACTGGGGTGGTGTGTGTGTGTGTGTGTGTGTGTGTGTGTGTGTGTGTGTGTGGCTCAAAGGACTGCCAAGCAAAAGGCTGGGGACAAATGGTGCAGAGGCAGGAGGATTGTAAGTTCAAGGGCAGGCTATAAAATGAGTTCAAGGCCGGGCTAGGCATTTGCTGAATCTTTGTTTCAAAACTGAAACCTGGGTTAGAGGTTTAGCTCAGTGGTAGATCATTTTCCCAGAATCCCCTAGTGAGGGGCTGCGGGGGTTTCACAATGAAAGAGTTCCTGCCTAGCATGCATTCCTATTGAAAAAAAATGAAGGGGAAAAAAAAAAGAAAATAACTGGGCTAGTTTCCATATTAGATGGGAGTTTAGGAATGGCAGGTACTAGGTGGGTGACTTAGAGCCACCCAGGAAGCCTGGTTAAAAACAGCAGAGGGGATTAGAATGTGAAGTTTTGCTAGATATTGCTGTGGGTGTGGCTGACTTTGGGGAGTGATTGAATGGACATTTTACCGGGCTCACCATTTATGGGTTATCATGACACCTGAGGAGCCTTGGGGAGTCAGGACCCATCCTTCGTCCTTGCAATGCGACCTTAAGGCTGGATTTTTAGAATTCCTAAGTCCCCAGAAGAAACGTGTGGCCCATTCTAGAGGCTTCAGTGAACTATCTTGGGGTCCCTGAAGGGACACAAAGTTCCCAAGTCCTGGTATCTGTCTTAGCACGGTCTGCTCTCCCCTCCTCTCCCCGCCCCCCACAGAAGTTTAACACACCCTGGAGGCGCTTCTTTACCTCCATGCCGGTCTACGCCATCATTGTCGCCAACTTTTGCCGCAGCTGGACTTTCTACCTGCTCCTCATCTCCCAGCCCGCCTACTTTGAAGAAGTGTTCGGCTTTGAGATCAGCAAGGTGAGGGTGCAGGAGTAGGGGGCTCCATGGGGGTGAGGAACAGGGTGTCTGCATCCCGAGGCAGGTATGGAGGAGGGGGTGGTGGTCACCCAAAGGGAGAGGCTGCCCATTCCCTCGCTCTCACAGGTGGGACTGGTGTCGGCACTGCCTCACCTTGTCATGACTATCATCGTACCCATCGGAGGCCAGATCGCCGACTTCCTGCGCAGTCGTCATATAATGTCCACGACCAATGTGCGAAAGCTGATGAACTGCGGGGGTGAGTGGGTGGAGCAGAGTACAAAGGGGAGGGCTGGTGGGCGGGGCAGAGACGGGGTCAAGGGCGTGACCGACCAGACCCAAAGGGAGTAAGGGCGGTGTGCAACAGTTTCACCAAGTCAGGTTTGGAGACCACCATGTGGAAGGGTAGGCAGACCCGGATGGTGTAGAGAAGACACCGAACTGGAAGGATGGGACCTTCAGGTGGTTAGGTAGACCGGACTTAGGGAGTGGGGAGGGCTGTGGATGGGGGACCTGAGGAGACAGGCGACTGGACATAATTGACGTTTTAGAGAAACAGGTCATGGGTGGGGACATTGGAACACCAGCCTGTGAGTGGGGACCTCACAAGATCAGCTGAGAGTGGGGTTCAGGAGCCAAGGAGAGATGAGTGGGGTCTTGAGCTTCCTTATGAGAAGTGACTTTTCAGGGTTCAGAGATGGGGTGTTGGGTCACAAGGCGGGATCACAATGACCTCTTTTGAGGCAGAGCAGCCAAAAGGCATGGATTAGGTTGGATCTTGGGGAAGCAGGACCCACTCTAGTTTAGTAGGACCAGGGTCAGTTCTGACTAGAAGGGGTCGATAGAAGCGGGTCGGGGTGAGATCGAGACTGCCAATGGCAAGGTGGCCAACGGAGTCACAACGGACACTTGGGAGACATGACCCTCCTCAGGTTTCGGGATGGAAGCTACGCTGCTGCTGGTGGTCGGATACTCACACTCCAAGGGCGTGGCCATCTCCTTCCTGGTCCTGGCTGTGGGCTTCAGTGGCTTTGCTATCTCTGGTGAGAACCTCAGATGGGCAATTTTGGGCACTGAAATCAGCTCGGGCCCTGAAATGGTTTTCTCAGGAATTAGAGAGATGTCTGAGCGGTTTAAATACTTGCTGCTCTTGCAAAGGACCGGAGTTTGGTTCCGAGCGGCTACCATACTTCCAATAACTCCAGCTCCAGTGGGTCAGGCGCCCTCTACTGGACTTTATGGACACTGCATGCACACGTTCACATCCTTGCCCCATCCCACACACATTAGTAAATACAAATTTTTGAAAAATCTCAGAAAAGCAGGGGTTGGGGTGGTGTAGCAATTCAATGGGTTATCTGAGTTGGGGATTTGGTATGACATCTGCTACCTTGATACCTCACCAGGGTTTAACGTGAACCACTTGGACATCGCCCCTCGATATGCCAGCATCTTGATGGGCATTTCCAATGGCGTGGGCACACTGTCTGGGATGGTGTGCCCCATCATCGTGGGTGCAATGACCAAGCACAAGGTTAGCACAGCCCTCCAAGAGAATGCCTGGAACCTTCTAGATAACCAGTGTTCCTCCTCTCTTTCTGTCTGTCTGTCATCTGTCTGTCTGTCTGTCTGCCTGCCTGTGTGTCTATCTGTCTGTCTTTCAAAAATTTATACAGCGTTCTGACTGCTTATATGTCTGGAGGCCAGAAGAGGGCACCAGATCTCATTACAGATGGTTGCGAGCCCCCCTGTGGTTGTTTGGAATTGAAGTCAGAACGTCTGGCAAAGTAGCCAGGGCTCTTAACCTCTGAGCCATCTCTCCAGACCCTCTTCCCTCTCTTTTATCTTTCCTTTTTTTTTTTAAAGCATCTTTTTTTTGGGGGGTGGGGTTCTTTTTTTCGGAGCTGGGGACCGAACCCAGGGCCTTGCGCTTCCTAGGCAAGCGCTCTACCACTGAGCTAAATCCCCAACCCCTCCTTTTTTTTTTCTTTCGAGACAGGATTTCTCTGTGTAGTCCTGACTGTCCCAGAACTCACTCTGTAGACCAGGCTGGCCTCAAACTCAGAGATTTTCTTTGAGCTCTTAAAGAAATCTATTTTTATTAATTTATTTATTTTTATTAACTTAATGTGTGCGAGCTGATTTGTGGCATGGAATGGTATAGAGGCCAGGGGACAACTGTTGGTTTCCTCTGCCCATCACTGGATCCCAGGGATAGAGCTCAGGTCATAGAGTTGGCAGCACTAAACCTGCCGAGTCATCTCACCAACTTTTTTTTGATAAGAGTCTCACTGTGTAGATCAGGCTGGCCCTGAACTCACAGAGATCCACCTGCCTCTGCTTCCTGGCTTCCTATTTGTTTTAAGTTGTGTGTATGCATGTGAGTGCTGAGCCCACAGAGGCCACTTTGAGCTGCCTCGTTTGGATGCTGGGGACCGAACTTGGGTCTCATGCCAAAGCAAGCAGTAAGAGCTCTTAAGCTCTGAGCCACCTTTCAACTCCCAATATATGCATTTTTGAAGACATGTAGCCCGTACTGGCTATCCTCCTGCATCACCCTGCAGAGTCCCTGAACTGATAGCTGTGCATCCATCCCTCTCTGACCTTCTGCCTTGTCTGCCCCCCAGACGCGGGAGGAGTGGCAGTACGTGTTCCTCATAGCCTCCCTGGTGCACTACGGAGGTGTCATCTTCTATGGGGTCTTTGCTTCGGGAGAGAAACAGCCGTGGGCAGAGCCGGAGGAGATGAGCGAGGAGAAGTGTGGCTTTGTTGGCCACGACCAGCTGGCTGGCAGTGACGAAAGTGAAATGGAAGACGAGGTTGAGCCCCCGGGGGCACCCCCCGCACCTCCGCCTTCCTACGGGGCCACACACAGCACAGTTCAGCCTCCAAGGCCCCCACCCCCTGTCCGGGACTACTGACCACGTGCCTCCCACTGGTGGGCAGTTTCCAGGACCTCCACTCGATACACCTCTAGCCTAAATGGCAGTGTCGAGGAACCCCACTCCTCTCCTGCCTCAGGCTTAAGATGCAAGTCTTCCCTTGTGCCCAGTGCTGTCCGACCAGCCCTCTCTCCTTCTCAACTGCCTCTTGCAGGGGTGAAGCTGCACACTAGCAGTTTCAAGGATACCCAAACACCCCTGAGAGTTGTTCTCCGCTTGTTCCGCCTGTGTGGTTTGAAATCTCCCCTTTCAGGGCTTTATTTGGATGGACAGTTCAACCTCTTTCTTGTGGTTTTGAGGTTTCACCCCCTTTTCCCAAGACCCCAGGGATTCTCAGGCTACCCCGAGATTATTCAGGTGGTCCCCAACTCAGAAAAATTCATGGTCGTCCTCTATGAGTTCCAAGGCTCGCCTAACCACTCTGCATTTTCCAAGTTGGTTCAACCAACCATCAACGCCGCCATTCCCAGGACTGATTCTCACCAGCGTTTCTGAGGGAAAATGGCGGTTTCAAGTCCCCCCCAGTCTTTTCTTCTCTCATCCCCTCACCAGCACACTTTGCCGGGCCTTGTCCTTAGCTTAGTACAATCAATGTCCAGGGAAATGGTCGAAATGGCTCTGCTCACCCTGTGCTCTTTTTCTGACTCAGTTTTCAGGTCTAAGTAGTGGCTGCTCAAAGCTATTAATTCAGTGGCTCGAGGCCACCTCTTCCTCCCTGTGGTGGTTTCAGGATCTCCCTTTCTTCCCCAAACCCGTGCACTTTATTCTCCTGGGTGGCTTTAGACTGCCCTCGATTTCTCAGTGGCCATTTGTTGTGTCCCTCAGGGGCTAAATGATTCCAAATCTGGGGTGCTTCCCTTCACAGACACCCCTCTTTCAACGTAGAAATCTGGGGAGGGGGGGTATGTGAGAGAAGTTACAGAATCCCAGGAAAGGGAGCGGGGCTGGGAGTAGAGGGTTGTTCCTGGGGCAGGGTCGTGTCTTGGTGTCTGTCTCTGTGACCGTAAATCCTGCCCTGCCCCACCCCACTCCCAATAAATGCTTTGGTGTACAGATTAGGTTGTCACGTGATGCGGGTCACACGAGCCCTCATCCCTCCGGCCCGGGTGTGCAGATCCCAGTTTCCCCCTTGCTTTAGTCTGGACCCCAGCTTTCCGCCACTGCCCTGGACCTCAGTTTTTGTCTCTCCTCCTCGCTCCTCTGGACCCCGGGTCCCCTCGGCCCCTCCACCAAGCACCCAGGCACAGATTCCAGTGGGCGAGGTGGTTTATTGGGAAGTTCTGCCTGGCTCTGGGGTCCCTCTAGGCGTTGAAGCTGGGCCGGGTCTGCAGCTCGGTCCTCAGACGAAGTTGGGGGACAGCGCGGCCGGCGACAGGGCTTCCAGGCGCTGCGGCCCGCGAGGCGGAGGGGGCAGCTTGGGCGGCAGCGGGGGCGTGGGAGGTGGCTGCTGCGTGGCGATGTGCGAGGGCACCCACGCATCCGGGGCGTAGAAGTAGAGATCCAACGGGTCCTTCGGGGCATCCAGGTGCAAGACTGCAAGGACAAGGGCACGTCGGGTGGCTGGCCAATGGGAGGGTTTGTAATCGTGTGTGTGTGTGTGTGTGTGTGTGTGTGTGTGTGTGTGTGTGTGTGTGTGTGTGTGGTGGGGGGAGGTGGCAGTGGCGGGCGAGCCTGGATTTGGGGGTGCTACAGAATTGGGCAGGGCTTACTGTCTTGGGAATCTGAGCTACACAGTGAGATCCTATTACAGAGAAGGAGGAGGAAGTGGGAGGAGGAAGAGGGATAATTGCAGATGTAACAGGCTGGGACCAGACCTTGGACAGGGGTTCTTTAAAGGGTGCTCTAGGTCAGGCAAGCGAAAGGTCTTTCTAGGCTGAGCGAGCACTCACCTGGTTCATCTCCGCTGTTCTGGAGCCGGTGGTGTGCAAAGGACCTGTGTCTGGACGCCCGGCGGTAGAGGCACCACAGCAGGAGGAAGATGCCAATCAGCATCCCTGTCCCCGCGAAGAACAGGCACAGAGCCCCACCGACGGAGCCTCGTGGGCGGCTGACCAGAGTCATCCCTGAGGGATGACACAACCGTCTAAGCTGAGGGTGTCCTCCTTCAAACACGGGAGTCCAGACCCAGGCCTCCTCCCTCAGATCCAGGAGTTCCAGACCCAGAGATCCAAATCCAGCCCTCCTCCTTCAGACCCAACTCTCTTCCCTCAGACCCAGGAGTTCCAGACTCCCCCACTTTATACCCAGGGATACAGACTTACTCCTCCTCCCTCAGACCCAGAGGTCCAGACCCAGCCCTCCTCCCTCAGATCCAGTCTTAGCCCTCAGGCCCCTCACCGGTCTCTTTCACTCGCTCCACCACGATGATAGTATTGACTGTGTCTCCTCGGCTGTGTCTCTCAGGGGCCTGAGGCACGGCAGGGGCTACCTGATTGGGGTGCTCTAGAGGAGCAGGGGGTCCTGCAATCCGTGCTGAGGGGAGAGGGATATCTGGCCCTTTAGGGCCTGAGTTCTGGGGAACATGTAGCTCTTTGGTCCCTAGGGAATCTGAGGTGGACAGGCCAGGGGTGGCAACTCGGCTGGCTGTAGGCACTTCTGGGCTGGGACTCAAGCCTGGCTCACTGGGAGTGGTGGCTTCCTCCCTGAAGGTTGTTGGTTGGGTGGGAAGACTGGAGGTGGTTTCTGAGTCAGAGGTCACAGCCATCTCTGTTACATTTTGGCTGGGGGCTGGGGGGAATTGTGTTTGGGGGGTGTCAGTGGGATTGGAGTTGTGGGTGGTGAGAAAGGCTGACTGTGGACTTTCTGAAGGGTCAAGGTAGGTGATTGGTAGTAATGCAGAATTTAGGTTTCTGGTGGCACCAGGGTCATAGGTCTCTAGGGATTTGGGGCTGAGGAATTGGGTGGGGCTAGGACTTGGTATCTTGGGCCCTCCACCAGCTGAGAGTTTGGGGGTATCTCCTTTGGAGATTTCAGGGGATTCATGGTGTAGAGCTGGTGTGGGGTCAGTGTGTACAGTCTCAGGAGATTCTGAGAGTGAGGTGTTGGAGGGATTAGGTTTGGGGGTTTCAGAAGATTCAGACTGGGAACTTCCAGTCAGGTTTGGTTTGGGGGTCTCAGAAGGTTTAGCAAGTGTTGCTGTCGAGGGGCTCATTTGTGAAGTACCCTGGGATTCTGCAACTGAGGTGAGCTGGTCGGGCATGGGAGTCTCTAGAGAAAGGGAGAGGTTGGGTCTGGGGGTCTTCTGTAAGTTTTTTTCGGAGCCGTGAGGGGAAGCTGAGGGCGGTGTCCGGGAGTGCTCGGGAGAACTGGCTGCAGAGTATCCTGGGGTAGGTTGATCTCTAGTGACATTTTCTAGAGCACCAGCGGGCATCCCAGAAGGCGGGAGCATCCCCTGGATATCAGGGCCCACAGGCAGAGAGGCTGAGGGAGCTGCCCTGGAACTCAGACCATCAAGGAGAAAGAGGAGGAAGAAGAAGATGGGGCTGAAGGGCTGCATGATTCTGAGGTGCTTATAGCTGTGGAAGGAGTAGGCAGGAAACAGTCAAGGCCAAAGCATCTGGAGCTGCACCCACTCAAACACCACGCCCACTCAAACACCACGCCCACTCAAGTACCACGCCCATTCCCAGAGGCCACACCTACCGGCTCCCAGAAGGACCAGATCTGTCCAGGGACCCTGGCAAAGGCCAACAGCAACTCCCTGGAGGCTGTGGGATGGTAACCAAGGATACAGGAGTTCAGGGATTCCTGGGAGTGGTAGTACGTTTCCCAGTGGGGTCCCTGAAAAACTGGGACATGACACCTTTCTAAGGTCCCACAAATGTTAGACTCCACCTTCAGAGGGTGTCAGATGGCCAAGGGGACATAGGACAACCTTCTCCCAAGGTTCTTAGGAGGCCAGGACTGCAAAGGCTTTAAAACCTGAGGAGGATGAGAATGAAGAGCCAGGGCCCAAACTCAGTGAGAGGGAGGAGGAAGACTCCGCAGTCCTGAGAAGCAAACTGTTGGGCTCTGAGTCCCAGAGTGGAGGGCAACGGGTCTCTGTCTTTGGTTCTTGCCAGAAATTAGGTACTTAAGAGATTTTGAATACTGGGGCCTACAAGCAGGGCTAAAGGGTTACAGGGGAAAGGACATGGGTTCACGGACCACGGGTTAGACAATGATGTCTGGATCTTAGAGTTCCAGGTCTTCAAGAAATAGGGATGTGGAGTGTGGACTCCTCAGCCTGATGGGGATGCAGACAGGACAGCGGGCTCAGGCCCGTTTACAGATGATGGATCTAGGGGCCCAGTAACTCCTGTGGTGCAGTGGAGATGGAGGAGTGAGCTTGGGGTGGGGGGACAGGGTCATTTGGAGTCATGGGGTCTCTTACCTGTTCAGTGATGTCCAAGACAAGGGCAGATGATCAGCTCTCAACAAAGAGGTAGGCAGGGAGTGCTGCCGAATGGCAATGGCGCTGGAAGGAACAGGCACTAGGGTCCCAGAGGCACACAGGTGACAGGTGACGCACCTGGTCCCCTCCCTGGGGAATCCTGAGAGCCTAGCAACAGGCTGAGATACTTAAAGGGACAGAAACACAGGACCTCATGGATGGGTAGAAAAGGAAGTTAGGATTGAACCAAGCTATGACCTCTTTTCAGCCACAGTTTGGCCTGGTATGATGGTATAGGCCTATGATCCCTGCTCTTGGAAGGTGGAGGCAGAGGGTTATGAGTTCAAAGCCAGCTTGGGTGACATAGTGAGACCCAAGACAGCTTGAGCTACAGCAATTCTAAAGCAGAAATAAAATCCAACCAATCAAATATACACACACAAAATAAACAAACAGAAAAACAACCCCAAACTATCAACCCAAAGACAAAAGCCAGGGGTGGTGCTGGCGCATACCTTCAATCCTAGCACTTGGGAGGCAGAGGTCGTTGGATCTGAGTTCTAGGCCAGCCTGGTCTATAGAGCAAGTTTCAGGACAGCCAGAGCTACACAGAGAAACCCTGTCTCAAAATACATAGTAAATAAATAAAAATAAATGAGTCCTATGTCCTCTCCCACTCCCCCCACTACATCTGAGGATCTAAATCCCCGGTACTTTTCCACTCTAATTTCACTAGGCCATACTGTTCTCTTCAGACTGAAGAATCCAGGTTTTTAGGATGTAGGAGTGGGGAGCTCTGCCTTGACCACCTTTCTGTCTGGGATTCCAAGTTTGGTCCCTCATCTCTGTGGAGGTAGGAGTCCAGGCCCCACTCTACCTCCCTTGCCCACGATACAGAAGGAGGGTCTCTCTCTCTCTATTCCCCCCTCCTCTTTGAGACAGTATTATGTAGCATACACAGGCCCCAAATTTGCAGTGATTCTATTTCTGCCTCCTGAGTATACGACACCATGGGGTAGCCTTGGGCGCCCCCTTGAAACATGCCAGGTACAAAGGTTGGCCCTAATCTTCACCATGCCCCCATTTCCCTTGTAGGGAGGGGTAAGACTCGTCCCTGTGGAAGCCCAAGGCCTCCTGTGTCCCATTTCACGGTGGTGACTTCACCTGTTTGCACACTACCACCTCCTCTCTCTCTCCTCCCTGGCTCCCTTGATGGGCCTGCTTGTCCTTTCCACATCCTCTCCTCAGCCTCTCTTCCTTCATGCTATTCCCTCCCTAGGCACCATCTTCGCCCTTCTGTCTGGAGGTTATTTCTTCCCCGTCCTTCTCCCTTGTATCCCTGTGCTCTCTTCCCTGCCTCTCTCTGTGTCCCCGACTTGTGCTCTGATGGTCCCCCTCTCCAGCCTCTATTTTTATCCCTCTGACACACCCCTTGTGTCCACCTCTCTGTCTGTCCCCCCTACCCCCCTTCTTCAGTGCTGGCTCTGGGTCCCAATTAGTTGGTGTTGGCCACGGCAGCGCAGGGCCCCACCAGGCTTCTCATTACCGCTGGCGGCTCCTAATGAGCGTGGGGTGGAGTGACCCCGCGCCCCCAGCCCAGCCTGCGTCACTGCCGCCGCGGGGGCTGTGAGGGTATATAAGGGGGGCGTGAGCATAGCTGCCCGAGCACACTGCACGGTAGGGGGGCCTGCGGGAGGCTGGTGGCGGGGTTGGGCCGTGGGCTCTAGGCTTCTGGGTGTGATGGTGACATTGAGATTCTGTTCCCTGTGTCCACAGGTGATGGAGACCTGCCAGATGTCCAGGAGCCCTCGAGAGCGGCTGCTGCTGCTTTTGCTGCTTCTACTGCTTGTGCCCTGGGGCACTGGCCCTGCCTCAGGTGTTGCTCTGCCCCTTGCTGGTGTGTTCAGGTAGGCGTGAGATCCCGGATACCCAGGGAAGGGAGGAGATACCCCCAAGGGAAGGCGAGATACCGCACGCGGGGGTTGGGAGGCAGGGGTGCTTAGCATCAGACTGCAGTGGGGACCCTCGGTCGCCTGTGGGGCCTAGCGCGCAATCACTGCATCTCTATTCCCGCAGCCTGCGAGCCCCGGGCCGTGGCTGGGCGGACTTGGGTACCCCCCTGTCTCGGCGCAGCCTGGCGCTAGCTGACGACGCGGCTTTTCGGGAGCGCGCGCGCCTGCTGGCCGCCCTGGAGCGCCGCCGCTGGCTGGACTCTTACATGCAGAAGCTGTTGCTACTGGACGCGCCCTGAGCCTAATAAAGAGCCTGTCACACTGCGACTGCGCCTCCTTGCTACGCCTCTCTCTTGTGGGTGTGTGGGGAGGGGCCCCACCGTCTTACTGCAACCCGGACCCTCCGCGTCCTCGCTGGTTTCCTCCTCCTCCGGGTTACCTCTTGGCTTGTCTCGAGTCTGTCTTCTCCGCTTTCCCTCGCTGTTCTGCTCTCCTTTCGTCACAGTTGAGGGGTCCCTGCCTGATCTAGCTCTGTTTTGGCCTGTTTTTCTTTGGGGGGGTTATTTTCCGAGACAGTGTTTCACAGTGTAGCCCTGGCTGTCCTGGAACTCACTCTAGACCAGGCTGGCCTTGAACTCGAGATTCGCCTGTCTCTGCCTCCTGAGTGCTAGGATTAAAGGCAAGCGTCATCCCCCTGCTGGGTCGAGGTTTCTTAGGGGTCTCGTGTTTATCAGCTGGGGGAGGTATCCAGGAGTTCCGAGCCGGGCCGCTGCAGGTGCGGGAGAAGGCAACAGAGCCCGCAGCTCCCGGAGGCCGGGTCCCCGACGACACCAGTCCATTCGGAGAGCCCGCGGAGCAAGCGGACCGCGCCCTGATTGGTCTGCAGAGGAGGGTGGGGTCACGGAGACCGCCCTCCAAAATTTGCATTTTCTGGAGGCGGACCGAGTCTTCATTGGTTTTTATGCTGTGAGGGCGGAGTTGCCTCCTGCTGCTCTCCCTTGGTCTACCGCGCAGAAGCGGTTGCCAGGCGGCGCTTGCTGGAATCCGGGGTTTCGCGAGGCTATACCTCAGACTCTGAAATCCCGAGTTTTGACCCGTGTCTCCACCATCAGACCGCCTTAGAGCTCAGGGTGCGGCCAAAGTGCTCACCTTCTCCATACACTTCCTCCGCAGGGCCCTTTTCTGACTACCACCTTCTTCCAGCAGCCCCCTTCTCCTGACGGCCAGTCCTGGCCTGTCCTTCCGCACAAGCATCTGTCTGATTTAGTTCCATCCGCCGCTCCACACGTGGTCTTGCTTTCGAGTGTCTGTTCTGCCCTTCACATCCCCCTTCTGGGCACTGGGAACAGCTTTTGGGGCTAAGGCCCCAGGCTGAACCTCTGTATCTTTCTCCGAGCCCCCAGCGCCCCACTGCCAGCCTGCCTTTCCTGACTCTCCTTCCCATGGCTGAGCTGTTCAGATGACTGAGTGTTTAACATGTAACATCCTCCCACTGCCGACTGTATACCAACTACACTGTCTCTCAAAACCGAAAGCAGGTGGCACCTTTTTGGAGAGTTATCTAAGCAGCTCCAGGGGCAGCCCCAGAGAATATTGTGCATTCGTGCTTGTGTAGGGGTTGTGTGTGTTCTTGGGTGGCACCCACCTTGGTCCAAAGGCTCAAAGAGGCTCCTGGCATTGTAAACCATGGAGCCAGTGTTAGTTCTTGAGTGACGCCGAACATGCAACAAGGTCCTGGCTTGGGGTGCTTATGACCCATTCAGAGCAGTCTGGCAGTGCGAGGGCTCAGAGGCTGCAAGCCTCTTGCTTAGCCCCATGTTTGGTGAAGTTGCCACTGAGGAGCTGTCAGAGAAGCTTCTAGCTTGCCTGCTCACACACATTCTGACTGACCTACGGCCTCCCTTGCAGCAGTCTGCTGCCTCAAAGACACAACTCCGGGACGGCAAGCTCTCCCCAGCCCTGCACTGTGATGAGGCTACAACAGCAGCCTCCAAAGCAGGAGAGGAGGATGGAGAAAGCCTAGGGACCTTGGGGCCCCTCTTAACTCAGCAGAGGCCCAGTTGCCCTGCTCCCTCGAACTTTGGTGAGGAAATCATCCTGTGCTCAAGTCATGACTGCGAGATTTGCTATTGTTAAGAAACAGGAGAAGCCAGGAGAGGCCATGGTCACATAACACAACTTCGGGATGTGGGCCCGGTGCTGACAGCAGTGACAGCAGGCAGTACAGTGGTGGAAATGGGTGGCTGTCTACTGGGAAGGGCCTCACACTGGTGGCGGCTGTAGGTAGTAAAGCTGCAGGTGCGGCCAGGTGGGCGGTGGGGACTGGCTGAGCAGCAGAATGGAGACCAGCAGCAGCAGCAGCAGGCCCAGAATGGGTGTGGGGACCAGTGGGTGCTGGCTGATTCTGGAGGGAGGCAGGAGAGGCTGATTGGAGAGACCAATCCCAGGAAGATTGGTCTCACAAACTCGTGGCACCCCCACCCATCCACATCTGGGGACATTTGAAGGGCACACCTGATCCCTGGGGTGTGCCGGGGACGCAGACAGTGCTGGGTCTGTGATCGTCCAACTGGCACCAGCTCTCTCACCACCGGCATGAGGGCTTGTTGCATGTCTGGCACAACATGGCAGCTGGAGGGCAGAAGGGAAAGATGTTACTACTAGGCTTGGTCTGTTTTAAGTCCCTTCCAGTTCCCAACTCTCTCTCTACCTCTTAGGAGAGCTTCTTGGGGCAAGTTTCCGGTGAGGGGTTCCCAGAGGGCTGGAGGGGTCAGCCTGGGTAGAGAAAGGACAGAACACACCCACTCACTGAATTTGCAGTCCTTGGTCAGCGCTGTGGACGTAGACTACACAGGAGGCATGTGTCCCTGGTGAGGGACGACAGCAGCCTTCCCTTCACTGGGAGAGTGGACAGGGCAAGCACAGTGCCTACGCAGCAGTTAAGAGGGTGAGAGCCCTCTCCTTCCTCCCACCTGATCTTGTAAAAGTGTCTAGCCCCCAGGGCAGTGGTTTACAAGCATGTGTCCCTGTGCTGGGCACACATGCTGTGGCTGAGTGGCTTCCCAGTGCCAGCCAATTCCTGAGGGCTCTGCCAGCCTGTTGCCCCTCCTCCTGTCTCTGGAAGGGCTACCTGTTTGCCAGTCAGGGTCTTCCAATGCCCACATCTGCTCCAAATACAATGACCAGCAGTGACAAACCAACTAGCATGCCACTCCCAATGGCTAGGATTTGCATCCACTCTGCCTGGCCCTGAACTGAGAACAGAGAGAAGAGCTGGGCTTCCTCAATGAAGGGCCTCAGTGTGACAGGACAGGTGAGGACTCTACATTCCTCAGCAGACCCTGGACTCCTCTCATCAAATCCCATTATTGTCCCTTGACAAGAGCTGGGCTGAGAGCTCTACCTGTCCTGCCACAGAGAAGGGTGGAGGAGTCTAGGCCCAAGCAGTTTGGCCAGATCGTTGAGACCACAAGTTTCTTTTTTTTTTTTTTTTTTTTCTTTTTTTTTTTTCGGTACTAGGGACTGAACCCAGGGCCTTGCGCGTGCTACGCAAGCGCTCTACCACTGAGCCAAATCCCAACCCCAAGACCACAAGTTTCTTGTTGGGTGAGTATGTGGGAGTCTGTGATGCAATTGGGGTGACATCTGTGAGACCCCAGCGTGTGGAAACTGCAGCCTGTCTATATGTAGCTGGGGTCTCCAAGGAATATTCTGGCTGCCAATTGCCTCCAGTTTCCCCCTCCCAACCCCTGCTTCTCATTAGCTGCACTGAGGGCCTTGTTATCTCCTGACCAAATGATTTTTCTGTCAGTTCCCGAGGAGTTCAAGCTTGGGGCAAGATCTGGGATTAGTTCCTCGGTTTCTGGTGATAGGAAAAGTTCTAGGATTGCCTACCAGGACCCAGCTCTCCTCTTCTTCCTCCTCTTCCTGTCTTCTGGACAACCTATAGCAAACAAAGTCACTGGACATCCTGCCTCCCCAGTTCTTTTCCCATTATCAGAAATTTTTTTAAAAAGCAAAATTTGGAGTTTGTGACCCCTAAAAGGCTCAGAAGCCCTTGAACAAGGCATTCCTAGTTGTCTCCTTCCAGCTGAACTCTAGGTAGAACCAAGGCTCCTGCTTGCTCCCAAACCAGATACCCTAGGGTGTGTGAACCCTGGGCACCCATTTGAGGGTGCTGGTACTCTGTCATTTCTCAGCCTTGGTCTTTCAAGTCTTGTTAGAGACTGGGTATCCAGCTCCCCTCTCCCAGCCCCAGAACCTTACTATTTGGGCTCTCCCATGTCCAAATCATTTCTCTGGTGTGTCAGTGACACCCCCACACCTCCAAGCCTATGCTTCAGGGACAGCTTTGAAGCTAGTATTAAACTTCAGAGGCTGGATGGCTCCCCAGGTGCCCCTGACACCAGCCTATGCCTCACGAAGGATCAGGGATCTAACCTTGAAGCTGCCATCAAGCCAGCAGCCTTAGGCTCCCCGCTGCTCCCAGCCCAGTCCCACTATACACTGCTGTGAGATCCCCTGAGATGCTCACGTGGGTTGGAGGGTATGTTGAGTCCCCAGCCTTTTGCAGTCAGGCCCCAGCCCAGTCCCATTTTGGGCTCCAGTGTTTGCCGCCCTGAAAATGTGTTAGTAGCAGTCCTACGCAGGGGGCGTAAGTCCCATCTTCCCTCCATCCTGATGACGTAGGAGGAGGTCACATTGATCAGAGCCCTGAGCCAGCCCAATCTCAGCTCTGCCCAGACAAGTCCAATTAGAGGTTGTGTAGGGGCCTCATTAGCTGTGGCGGCAGGAGTCTGGAGGAGGGGGGCACCACAGGAAGCTGAAGGCGCTGGGACTAGACATCCAGCACTTTCCATTCTTACTCAAAGCCTGAGTAAGGCCTCATGATACACCATCATCAGTCACAGAGCTGGACTCCCAGGACCCATGAGGCTCACACCACTCCCTTTATGGGTGCCCAAGACTGGGTCTTAAGCCTTTAGGGTCTTCCAGGGCTGGGAAGCCTCAAGGCCCCCATCAGCATTTTCCCAGCACCTCTTGCTCCTGTGAATCCAGTCTGATCCTTGGGGTACCTCCCAGAGCCCCTGATCTCCCTAGGGTCCATGTGTCCATCCCTTGTTGGAATTGCCAGGGTCAGGATGTACTGAGGGCAGGCCCAGGGTTCTGAGGCAGTCACAGACTGGATGGAGGAGGGGGATGTGACTCCTGCGGGGTGCCACCATCCTTATCTTCTGACAGCCAGAACTACATCACTGTGACAGAGGAAGGACTGTTAACCTGCTCCTTACCTCAAGCATGGAGTTCTGCTTCCTTCTAGAGCATGCACTGGCTCTCTCTGGAGGTCTGTCTGCAGAACATCAAGATTTGGTCTCCTGGACTCTAGGCTTCTGACCCAGTTCCAGCAAGGTACCCCCTACCTGAGGTCTAGATTGGTGTAGATGGCCCCCAGGGGTACAAGCTTCTAAACTTTCTGTGGGCTCCCTCTCAGCACCCACAAAAAGCCAGATACGCCATAGGTACGAACTCCTCAGAAGTAGAGATCAGTGTTCCCAGGATGTCCCCATCTACCAGCCTGAGTCAAGAGGGGGCTCAGTATCTTCTTCCCTCTTCCCTCTCGGGGTGGGTCTCTGGATGTCCTTGCTCATTGTTATTTTGCTCTGAGAGTTTTGTAGCCCAGGCTGGCATGAACTCGCTAGGTTACAGAGGATGAGGATGACCTTGAGTTCCTGCCCTCCTGTTTCTACTTCCTGGGAGTCGGGGTACAGCTGTGGGGCTTGCCTATCTTTTTGAGATAGGATTTAACTCTGTAGCTTAGGGTGGCCTCAAACTCATGGCAGGCCTCCTGCTTCAGCATTCCCAGTTCTAGAGTTGCAGTGTGAGTCACCACTGTCCATCCCTAGTGACTGGTGACCTCCAGGTTTGTGCACCTGGCTACTTCTGGAAGCCCTGGATGTCCTACAAGATGCCACCTCACCTATAAACTTAACATCTTCCCTCACCTCCCTTCTTGGCACTGCCCTTCTGCCCTGTCCCTACCCTGCCCACCCTTACTCGAAGTCAGAGACAAACCCTTTGCCGAGTCACCTCCTCATCCAAGTCACCTGAGCATCCTGAGACCACTGTGTGGTATGTTCCCAAGGGTCTCGGGTCCTAAGACAAGGTCACTTTCCGTCTACTGTCCCCCACCTGGAGCAGACATCCCTTGCCATCCCAGGCCAGCTGCTACCTAAACTGGCTGGCCCACTTGGGGTTCACTTGCCTTGGGTGACTCACCTATGTACAGGGACAGCTCAGGAGTACACAGGGCTTCTGCTCAGTGGTGGGGTACTTGCCTAGCATAGTGTAGACCTTGGGTAGAAAGACCCCCATTGTTTTCTGAAACAGAGCCACTGTGCAGCTTAGATTCATTTTAGTGCTAAGCCTGTCTTTCTTTTTGATTTCTTTTTTTTTTTTTTCCCTTTTTTTCGGAGCTGGGGACTGAACCCAGGGCCTTGCGCTTGCTAGGCAAATGCTCTACCGCTGAGCTAAATCCCCAACCCCACTCTTTTTGCTTTCTTTCATTTTTATTATTATTATTTTTTTAAGACAGGGTTTCTCTGTATCCATGGCTGTCCTGGAACTCACTCTGTAGACCAGGCTGATCTCAGAGATCTGCCTGCCTCTGCCTCCCCAGTGCTAGGATTAGGGCGTGGCCACCATCACCATGCAGTTCCTAAAAAGGCCCTCCTGTCTTTCACAGTACCGACAATCATAGATGAGCACATCCTGACAGGTGTTTCTACGGGCAGCTTGAGTTTGCCTGTCCCTGGAGGGCAGGCGTGTGTTCTGTTGGCTGGGGCTGGACGCCCAGCCTGCATCAGGCTCTCTGTAAGCTCAATTGAGTAGACGACACAGGAGAGGGGCAGAGGGTGGTGGGGCCCCTGGACTCCTGTGGCTCAGCCTCTCTTGTACCTGTCGCCTAGCAGGGTCCTCAGAGGGAGGCTCGGCCTCCTCCTGCGCCTCAGCCTCTTCCCACTGCCACAGTCCACACAGAGGACTGGAGAGGCCAGTACTGGCTGCGTCCTGCCCCTGGAAGCAGAAGCTGCATGTGATCCTGGGAGGCCGGAGAAGAGTGGGAGCCCGGGCGGGATGGAGATGTGGGGCACAGGTGTGGGCTGGGACAAGAGGATGGCTCGGTGGAAGGTATACAACAGGTACGAGGGGATGGGTGGGGGACCAGACTGGTGAGCGATGATGGTCAGGAGCATGGCCTCCAAGTTCTCCTGGCCAGAGTGAAGGTCTGCTGGGGACACGTGGAGAGCTTCCGTGGAAGCAGGGCTTACCTGCCGGAGAGCTTGGATCTCCAAGTCCAGTGATGGGGGCAGCGCCATGATCCAGCCTACTCTTCCTGCCTCAGCCCCTTCCAGCAGCCTAGCCGCACACAGGGGAGGGAGGCTTATCTTCTGTCTTCACCCTGTGGCCCAGCCCTCTCCTGCCCCTGTCATGCCCGACCATCCGCTTGAGCCTCCCCTCCACCGTGAGCCATTGCTCACTCAGCCCCATTCCCGCCTGAGCATCCACTCACTCCTCTGGGCCTTCCTGGCTCTGACTCAGTTGCTCCTCCAGGTTTGAGATTTCTTGCCTTAGCTCCTGCAAGAAGCAGAGCATGGGCCCTTGTGGAACCCACATACTCCTCTCTCCAGACACATACTGCCAATGACCGGGGTGAAGTAGCCGTGGCAAAAAAGTCCAAGGCTAAAGGAGCCCGGAGCACAAGACACAGCAAGAACATCAGGAAGGCAGAAGGGACTCTCCTAAGGTGGGCAGGTTCACGGAAAACACACGAAGGAGCCAACCAGACAGATGGACTCGGCCCAGAGGGAGATGGGAGCTCCCAGAAAGGTGGGTGCTGTGGGAAACATTTCCATACAAAACAGAACTAGCAGAGGACAGGGATGCAGCGTGAGGAAGGAAGGCAGAGAGATACAGTGGTTTAGCAGGGAGGAAGGCATAGCTGCAAGGAACCCATAAAGACAGGCAGAAGAGGAGCCATGGGCACCAGTACTACCTGAGTGGTAGTTCGGTACTCCTCCAAGGTCTGGGCCAGACTCTCTGCATGGCGGGTACGCTGGGGTAGGGAACACAAAGCTACCTGAGCCAGGGCTCAGTTCCCCAAGACCTGAGGCTGCTGAAGGGGGAGCTGGCGAGTTGGCCACACACTGTGACCAGGGAGAATCCCTCGGGCTGGTCTGGGTTGCTTGGCCAGGGCCCAGACCAGGGTGGGCTCTTGCCACAAACAGCAGGAGCTATGAAGGCTGCTAAGGGCAGGTCTGTCCCCTCCCTGTCCCTCACCTCTGAGAGGGCTGCTTCACGCTGGCAAATGAGTCGTTCGCACTCACAGAGCTGCCGCTGCCAAGGGAAGAACCTATCCATCTCTTCACAGCCTCCCACCAGCCTCCCTCGTCTCCCCTCAGCCTCCCTCATCTCCCCTCAGCCTCCCTCCTCCCCCACCAGCCTCCCCCACCAGCCCTCCCCCCTCAGCCTCCCCTCATCTCCCCCAGCCTCCCTCCTCCCCCCCACCAGCCTCCCTTGTCTCCCCCTCAGCCTCCCTCCTTCCCCCAGCAGCCTCCCCCCGTCCCCCCTCAGCCTCCCTCATCTCCCCTCAGCCTCCCTCCTTCCCCCCAGCAGCCTCCCCCCTCATCCCCCCCAGCCTCCCTCCTCCCCCCAGCCTCCCTCATCTCCCCTCAGCCTCCTCATCTCCCTCCCCCAGCCTCCCTCATCTCCCCCTCAGCCTCCCTCCTCCCCCAGCAGCCTCCCTCATCCCCCCTCAGCCTCCCTCCTCCCCTCCCTCCTCCTTCCCCCAGCAGCCTCCCTCATCTCCCCTCAGCCTCCCCATCTCCCCTCAGCCTCCCCATCTCCCCTCAGCCTCCCTCCTCCCCCAGCAGCCTCCCCATCTCCCCTCAGCCTCCCCATCTCCCCTCAGCCTCCCTCATCTCCCCTCAGCCTCCCTCCCCTCAGCCTCCCTCATCTCCCCTCAGCCTCCCTCCTCCCCCCACCAGCCTCCCTCGTCTCCCCTCAGCCTCCCTCATCTCCCCTCAGCCTCCCTCCTCCCCCCACCAGCCTCCCTTGTCTCCCCCTCAGCCTCCCTCCTTCCCCCAGCAGCCTCCCTCGTCTCCCCTCAGCCTCCCTCATCTCCCCTCAGCCTCCCTCCTTCCCCCAGCAGCCTCCCTCAGCCTCTCCCCTCACCCTCCCTCATCTCCCCCTCAGCCTCCCTCATCTCCCCTCAGCCTCCCTCATCTCCCCTCAGCCTCCCTCATCTCCCCTCAGCCTCTCTCATCTCCCCTCAACCTCCCTCATCTCCCCCTCAGCCTCCCTCATCTCCCCTCAGCCTCCCTCATCTCCCCTCAGCCTCCCTCGTCTCCCCTCAACCTCCCACTGCACACCCTCCTCCCACCACTGTCCCTGTCCAGGTCTTCCCTCAGCCTCCAGTGACACCGTGGGTGTCAGCTGTTCTGAAGGGGACACCAGCTGAACTGCCTGGGCAGCCCGGCACATGGATTCTGATGCCAAGAGCCTGTTTTCAGCAGCTTGGGTGCAGGGAGGTGAGTAGTCCTCAGGCCCCAGACAAATGCTGCACCTTCAAAGCATCTTTCTCTGTGGCCAACTCCTCACTCCGTCTCTTCACTCCATCTCGCTCTGCTAGTAGCTTCCCATTCTGGAGGGAGGAACAGCTGTGCTCACAAATCAGCAGGGTAAGGCTGACAGCTGCCATTCACTGCCATGAGCACTCTCCAGTTAGCCCTTCAATTCTTCCACCACCCTTCTGGGACCTTGGCTGGAATTTCTCCATAGGTGGTTTCCTCACTGATAAGGTGATAACTGATTTTATGATTTAAATGAGTGAATAATAATTTCTAAGCACTTTGCATGTGTGACTCCATTTCTTTTCCCATTTTTTTTTTCCTTTTTCTTTTTTTTTTTTTTTTTTTTTTTTTTTTCAGAGCTGGGGACCTAACCCAGGGCCTTGCCTTAGGCAAGCTCTCACCGCTGAGCTAAATCCCCAACCCCTTCTTTTCCCATTTTTAAAAATAAAGGCAACTCAGGCACAGAGAGGCTGAGTAATTTGTTCCAGGTCACACAGCTCTTGCTCACACTAGCACAGGCCAGTGAATGTAAATGACTACAGACATTACAGTCAGCAACACCTGGCATGTACCAGATGTTAGAGATTAACATTTATAGATACTAAAGAAACTCATGCTTCCTAACATACAAAACTAATAATCCTCATGCCCTGTAAGAACTATACTTTGGTTCCTTCTTTTCTCTATACCTTTTGCTTTCTGGTTTAACTTAGTCATTTTAAAGCAAATCTCCCATTTTGCCTGGAGCAATTCCAGTGTTTACCTGCTTATGACAACTTATTTCCTTTAGTAAACCATAATTCCAGAATTGGCTACAAAATCAACCAGTTTTCTTGTTTTCCACCTAGGGTGTTGGCCTTGGTAGACATATGCTCCCAGATGTGGACCCTGTGACTTCACAATGTTTGCCCTTTCCCCCACTGCAAGCGGGAGGGTAGATCAGGGCTGGCACTGCCCATATTACACTGGCTCTGTAAGTATGTGACTGTACAGCCATTAATATCCTCCTCCCCTTGAGGTCTACAGAAGAAACTGAATAGAGAGGCTACGAGGCCTGCCAAGGCCACCCATCTGTGGGATGCCCAGTCCCACCTCTAACACTCAGCCTCTCGGGGCCAGATGAAACTCTGGGTGACAAAAGGCACGTGAGAAGTGGTGGCACTGTTGGTACAAGATGCATAGAGTGGAACAAGTGAGACAGATAATGCTAAAAGGCTCACTGAGGAGGCTCAAGCTGGGCGGTGGCACAGCCACAGGGCTTGGTAAGGAGGTGGTTTAAGGAGGTGGTGCCTGGGCTGAGCCTCCCAAGGGGAGGCAGTGAGGTCAGGAAAAGGCATCCACAACAGCTGTCCAGTGCCACCTAAGAAGAAAAGGGCCCAAAGCTGGGTGTGAGGGGACACAGCTGTCATCTCGGCAAAGGGAAGCTGAGGTAGGAAGATAACTGAGTACCAGGTCAGTCTGGGCTACATAACAAGACCTCATCTTAAAAAACAAAATCAGGGGGCTGGAGAGATGGCCAATGGTTAAGAACACTGACTGCTCCTCCAGAGGTCCTGAGTTCAAATCCCAGCAACCACATGATGGCTCACAACCATCTGTAATGAGATCTGATGCCCTCTTCTGGTGTGTCTGAAGACAGATATAGTGTACTTATATATAATAAATAAATAAATCTTTAAAAAAACCAAAACAAATAAACAAAAAACCCAAAAACATAGCTGGGTGGTGGTGGAGCACGCCTTTAATCCCAGGACTCAGAAGGCAGAGGCAGGTGGATTTCTAACTTTGAGGCCAGCCTGGTCTATAGAGCAAGTTCCAGGACAGTCAGGGCTACACAGAGAAGCCCTGTCTTAAACAAATGAACAAACAAACAAACATGATAATTCAAAGTCCAAGGTTCCAGGCACATGAAGTCTGGCAAGCCACATCCTCCCCCAGAGCTCAGGAGACAGGAGACAGAGGCCAGCTAGCTCCAGCCTTGTCCCTGTACCAGGTCATCAGTGTCTTACTCACCGCAGCAGCTTGGGCTGCTGGGTGAAGGGCAGAGGAAGGAGAGCTGGGAGTGCTGTGTCAACACCTGTCCACCTGGTGGGACCCAAAAGCCATCTCAGCACCATGCAGCGTCCTGCAGAAGCACCGGCTGCAGGTCCTTGGGATTCAGCCAGCAGTCAGACTTTTGGAGACAGAGTATCCTGTTACTCCAGCAGGCCATGCGGTGTAACCTGAGATCTCAATCTCTAGATCTCAGTGGGCAGCTGCGGCGGTCAGCAATGGGCTGAGAACAGCTCTAGCTAAGCCTGAACTAGCATGCCTAGAAGTCTCTCTGCAGGGCACAGGCCCTGGGGTAGGAGGCAGGGGTGCAAGTAGCAGGTTCACACAACTGATTCCTGCTGTCTGCATGACATGCCCTGGGGGCAGTGACAAGAAAACCTGTCTGCTATAGAAACAGCTGTCCTAGCCCCTCCTATTTGGCTGCTTTAGCTTCAGGCTAAGAGTGAGATATCCTCCCAGCCTCCCTTGCAGCTGTGGCTAAGGGATCCTCCCCGTCAATGATATGATAGGTGGCTGCTGAAATAACACAAAGAGGGGCAGAAGAGTGTGTGTGTGTGTGTGTGTGTGTATGTGTGTGTGTGTGTATGTGTGTGTGTGAGTGTGTGGGTGTGTGTGTGTGTGTGTGTGTGTGTGTGTGTGTGTGTGTAAACCATCTGTGACTATGAGGCCATAAGCAGGGAAAAAGGCTGGCAGGGACTGGGAAGGAGTTTGCCTGTCGTACTACATAGTACAAAGCCATCCTGTACTACATAGGGAGCCCCTGTTATACTGGGGCTGCAGATGCGGCTCAGTGTTGCTTGCCTAACACAAGCAAGACTCTGGGTTCCATTCTTAGCACACCCACACTTAAGACAAGAAGCCAGGGGCTGGAGAGAGCTCAGGCTCGGGGATTAAGAGCACTGACTGCTCTTTCAGAGAACCCAGGTTCAATTCCCAGCAACCACATGGTGGCTCACAGCATCTGTTCCAGTGGATCCCACACCCTCTTCTGCTCTCTGCAGGCACTAGGCACTCACATGGTACACAGACATTTGCACAAGCAAAACACTCAGACATAAAATAAATTCTTTTAAAAAATATTCTGGAAGAAATTGTACCATGACTGAATGCAGCTTTCAAGGAGTTTCTCTTGTCCTGGAAGGAGGAAAACAATTAACAAGAAGCCACAGAACAGTGAAGAAGAAGAACTTAGGATTTCAGGAAAATGTCCAGGGTGGACAAGGACAGAGATTCGGGATAGTAGCTGGGGTTCAGGAGGCAGAGAACTGTGTGAGCTGAAGAACTGAAGGCCCCGAGCCCTGGCTGGCCAGGGGATGGACTTGGAAGATGGGACACCAGGGATTCTGAGTGTGCTGCCCTCCCAGCTCATCCAGAAGTGAGGGGCACTGCTGCCAGGGATGTGAGTCCCCAGGGATCTGCCACCTTGGGGGACTAGGGACGGAGGTGACATCGTTTAATAGTTGATGAATCTCAATGTGGACAACAATTCAGAGTGAACTGGGACTTAAGTAGGTCTGAGCTGTAGGGCTGGCCCTCAGGTAAACACCTTCACCTCACCCTTTGCACAAGCAGACCATTCAGGCTCCTGCTGGCTCCTGCAGAACCCCCAGGCCTGGTGGCTGATGGCCAAGGCCCAGCACTCCATCTCCAGCACCACCAGAACGAAAACCAGAAACAAAAGCCCAGAAATGAAAGGACACTCACATCCCTGAAAGTGGCCTGTCATGCTCATTGAGTGACTTCAATGCCTATGCTTAAACAATGGTTTCTAAGTCTGCAGTTTCATTTGCATTGCCAGAGTTGAAACCCGACAACACCACACTGGCATAAACCAAGGCCCCGACACTTTTCCAGACAGTCTAGTTACATAGCTGAGACTAGCCTTGAATTCAAAATCCTCCTGTTTCAAACTCCCACATACTGGGGCGACAGGCGTGGAACACTATACCAGCTTGTTGGATTTTGCTGTGCACACCCTATATATCCTACCTCGAGTTAGGAGCTTTCTAAGCATTTTTCTAGTTTAAACCTCACATTGCCCACTGGCTTGCTCCCCTGATGGTGAGGGCACCAAATCAGACATAGGAAGAACTGGCCAGGGCCTCCCCCATGAACCCCACCAGGGACTATCCCAGCATGTGGTCTGCAGGACAGGGATGGGAACCCCTGAAGGTGGGTGGGCCTCCGCTCACCTCCTCCTGTAGCGTCTCCACCTCAGCCACCAGGTGCTGCTGCTCCTTCTCCTGGCCCACCCCAGAGAGAGAACAGGATCAGTTCAGGTCCCAGTGCCAGTGCCCTCTCTGACCCAGGAATGCAGTCAGGGCCTATAATTACTGAAGAGCTGGGCTGTGGGGGTGGGGATGGGGTGGAGGCATGACTCCTGCCATCCTGGGGGAGTGTGGGGTGAGCAGGACCTGGAACTCAGGTAACCTTTGTCCCTTCACCTGTCCCTTTTCTGCAGCACTCACTGTGTGCCGGGCCTGAGCCATCAGACTGCGATTCTGCTCCTCCAGGCTCTTGGCCAAAGTCTTCAGGTCTTCTAGCTCCTCATCCAAAGCTTTGGCCACCTGCAGGGCCTGCTGGGTACTGAGAAGGGGCACAGACATGAGAGAAGGCAGGCAGAGAAGCAGAGCAAAATATCCCAGACTGAGGGGAGCCCGGGACCAGACATGAGGCAGGCCAAGGGGCACAGGGACTGGTGTGCAGTGTGGGGTGGACATAGTGTCCACCTGAGGAAGGGAGCATGGGGCCATACAGCAGGGAAAAGAATGGAGATGGAGAAAGAGCAAGACTGGAATGAGGCAGTCAGACTGAAGCTAAAGGCTAGGAAGGAGACAAGCCCCAGACAGCGGGAGATGGAGGACAGGGCTGGGTGGTGGAGTGCCTACCTGTACCTAGGGCCCCGGCTCCCTGCAGCCCAGCGAGGAGTCAGCAAGGAAGGCGCAGGTACTGACCTTCGCAGCTGCTTGCGCAGGGCTGTGATCTCCTCCCCTAGGCGCGCGGAGCCCTCCTCAGCCGTCTCCACACTGCGCTGCAGCTTGGCGTTCTCACCAGCAAGGCGCCGGTTGCTTAGCTCTAGGTCCTCCAGGCTGCTCAGCAGCTCGGCTGTGGCTGGCCTGAGGACAGGGACAGCAAGGGCCAGTCACCAACCTGCTGCTCCCACTCCCACAGCCTCCTAGGTGGAGCAGCAGCCGGAAAATGCTCCTCTGAGGACACATCAGAAGCCAAGTCCAAGGCTCTCCTAGGCCAAGATATCAGTCTCCCCACTCCCGCACCCCAGAGAGGCTGGAGAAAATGGAGTGGGATTGGGGTGGGGAGGACAGGCACCCCTCAGGCCTGGGGTCTTCTCCTCCAAAGCTCTCTAAGTTGGCCGGCTCCTCGGCTTCTGGGCATGCTGGAAAGAGACAGATAAAAGGAGGTTGGAGTTTCTGGTAACTAAATGTTGGGGTGTCCGACTGTCCCGGACTCTGGCCTCCCAGTTTCTTCAAGTGTAGCTCTGGGGTTCCCTGAGCTGAATTACTCTTTTTCTATTCTTTTTTTTTTTTTCCAGAGCTGGGAACCGAACCCAGGGCCTTGCACTTGCTAGGCAAGTGCTCTACCACTGAGCCAAATCCCCAACCCCTTTGAGCCAAATCCCCAACCCCTGAATTACTCTTTTTTTTTTTTTTTTTTTTCTTTTTTTTTTGAGCTGGGGACCCAACCAGGGCCTTGCGCTTCCTAGGTAAGCGCTCTACCACTGAGCTAAATCCCCAGCTCCCCTGAATTACTCTTATCACACGGGCTGCTTGCTCACAGCTGCCTGGAGCTCCGCCAGGGCTTCTGAGGCCGTCATGAGCGATGCCTCTACCTCCCACCCACTCCTCCCCATCCCCTGCCCTCCTCCTCAGGCCTCCTCACTGCCTGTTGGCTGTTGGAGGTCAGACAGTTTGGCTCTCTGCTCTACCACATCCATCCTCACTCTCCTTTCTCTCTCTCCCTGGGCACTCTCCTGCCTCTGCCTCTGCCTCAGCCTTCTGTCTCTTCCTCTAGGTGACTTATCCCCCTGCTGCTCACAGCCTTTCCTGGCCCCAAGACTGAAGAAGCCTCAAGATTCAAGAGAATGCCAAGAGCTGGTGGGGTGGTGTACACCTTTAATCCCAGCAGTAGTGAGGATGAGGCAGGGTGATCTCTGTGAGTTCAAGGCTAGCCTAGTTTACATAGTGAATTTTAGGACAGCCAGGGCTCTATAGAGATATCCTGTCTCAAAAACACAAAAACCAAAACAAATACAAACTAACAAAAAACCCCCAAACCATCAAAAAAGAGAATGCCAAGAGAGCCAGTCTGGGTTCTGTAAAGTCACTTTTTAGTCATACACTTCTGAGGTTTGAGTTCCTGGGCACCCCGCACCCCAGTATAGGGCTTGGATACATCTGGGGTAGATGTCTGCTCTCATGGGAAGGGAAGCAGGTGTAGGAGGTGTGTGTGTGGTGGGGCAGGAGGGGCAGCCTTGCAGGCCAAGTGCACTGCCCTGTGCCAAGTGAAGCTTTTAATAGCGTAGGTGCCCCAGGGCCCTCAGCTAGATAGCACAGAGGCTGCAGTCTCCTCAGGCCCTACACTAGGGCTGGAGCTGGGAGGAAGGGATGGAAACCTGACCCCAAAGTCCAGGATAAGGGGACTGTCCCAAAGGCACCACAGCTGCAGGTTGAGCAAAGCCCCAGGTCTCTTTAGCCCTTGCTGTGTAGAGTGAGTAGATGAGAAGTCCCTGCTGACCCCCGCTGACCCCTGCCACCCAGCGCCTTCTATAAATAGTCTCACCAGATGGCAGGTGTGGAGAAGCCAGGGCTCCCCCGAAGGCGGTCTCCTCTGCCAGCTCTAATCCCCTGTATCAAAGGCAAGAGGCTCAGGTCCCCTGCAGCCACCACAGCCATGAGCTGTGCCTGCAGGGGTGTGGGGTGGTGGAGGAAGGGAGGGCTGTAGGGTAAGAGAGGCTCTATGGGTAGGGGTGAGGCCAGATGGCCAGGCCTGGGCTATGAAGGGTAGCCCTTGCTATGGTCAGCCCTGCTACTTCTATCCGAACCCTTGCACCATCACCCCAGGCATCTGGTCCTCATCTTTTCACGTGTCTCTCCTTAGTCCCACCAACCACACGGGCTTCCTGGGCCTAACTATGTGGACTGCAGAGCAGACTTGAAGACTTCCTAGGTGGGAGGCTGGTGCTGCAGGGACCCACTCACCCCTGCAGCTGACAGGCAGCAATCCAGTCCCGCATGACCACCAGAAAGGTGTCCAATTCCACAGTGGCTCCAGCACCCTCCCCATAAGGGTCCAAGCTTCGGGCCAGTGTTTGGAGGCGCACATCCTGAGGTCCCTGTCCTGTCACAGCCTCCAGGTAGGCCAGGAGGTGGGCCACAGTCACAGTGCCTGAGACAGAGCATGGTGGAGAGGACTGGACAAGGGCCAGTGGGACAGGCCAGGGCTTAAGAAGAGTGCCTGTCACCAGAGGGTTGATGACAGCCTGTCCTACAGCATGCACAGACACCCGGAGCAAGGCTGCCCCTCAGTCTAGTTTTCCAGTCCATCTCAGAGTAGACCAAAGAGGAGCAGCCAGGGAAGCACCAGTGCTGTACCAGGCCAGAGGCTCGCAGTATACCATGCTAGCCCTCCCGCCCATCCCCTTACCCATGATATATCCTGTTCCTCTAGGACCCCTGAGGAGGGCCCGAGCCCAGCCCTCCCTGTGGATTCCCAGCCCCCACCTGTCTTGTGAGGGTCACAGGCTTCAAATGTGGAGTTAAGGATTTGTTCCTCTAGGCTGAGCAGTGGTCCTGAATTTGCTTCCTCAGGCTGCTCCCAGAGGTACACTGTAGAGAAAAGAGGAGACACCAGAGCTTGCTCCCAGACACCAGAGCTAGGCTCTGCCGGGTTTGGGGAAATTATTGAGAGCTCTGTGGTGGGGACTGGTAAAGGACAGCAGGAGGCTTCCAGTAAGGTGGCAACATGATGGTTTTTGTCACTGCTTTCAAGCGGGTCCCATCGCTCTGGCCAGGGAGTGCCCCCTGCTGTCTGCCTAAGGCTTTTCAGCCAATGGCCTCTAATGAACAGCCATTAATGAACTCTGTGATGACCCTCACCCCTCCCTTCCCCAGCCTTCCAGGTTATGGGCAGGGGGAACAGGCTTGAGGAAAGCAGGGAGAAGCCAGGATGAAGGTGGCCGGGGAGCCAGGAACAATCCAATAAGGCGTGGGCAGCCTACATCGATCCCACCGCTGCAGCCCTTCTTCCAGTTGCCCCAGGGACCAAGTCTCTCCTCTCCACATCCTCAGCATGGCGTCATCAGAGCTGGAGGAGCTCAGGGCCAACACCAAGATAAAGAGGAGGGATGGGGCTGCATAAGCAAGGGGTGGCAGGGGACCGGTTAGGAGCTGAGCCTCCTGCCAGACTCCCCTGAGTCAGCAGCTCCGCAGCATGTCTGTGGCAAACCTCTTGTTTGGGAGGTCTGACTCTGTGCCAGTAAAATCCCCCCAAGAGGACGGAGAGGGGTGTTCCACCTGCATGTGTAAAGATGTGAGTGCATGAGTGTGTGTGGAGGGTGTGAGTGTGGGGTGTGTGTGTGTGTAGTGTGTATGTGCAATATGTGTATGCATGTGTGTTTCTGTATGTGCAATATCTGTATATGCAAATGTGGTGTGTGTGTGGTGTGTGTGTGTGTGTGTGTGTGTGTGTGTGTGTGTGGTGTGTGTGTGGTGTGTGTGTGTGTGTGTGTGTGTGTGTGTGTGTGTGTGTGTGTGGGTGTGTGTGTGGTGTGTGTGTGTGTGTGTGTGTGTGTGTGTGTGGTGTGTGTGTGGTGTGTGTGTGTGTGTGTGTGGTGTGTGTGTGTGTGTGTGTGTGTGTGTGTGTGTGTGTGTGTGTGTGTGTGTGTGTGTGTGTGTGTGTGTGTGTGTGTGTGTGTGTGTGTGTGTGTGTGTGTGTGTGTGTGTGTGTGTGTGTGTGTGTGTGTGTGTGTGTGTGTGTGTGTGTGTGGTGTGTGTGTGTGTGTGTGTGGTGTGTGTGTGTGTGTGTGTGTGTGTGTGTGTGTGTGTGTGTGTGTGTGTGTATGTGTGTGTGTGTGTGTGTGTGTGTGTATATGTGTGTGTGGGTGAAAGTGTATGTGTGTGTGTGTGTGTGTGTGTGTGTGTGTGTGTGTGTGTGTGTGTGTGTGTGGCCTGTGTGTCGGTGGGGCAGCTATCACCTGGCTCAGATCGACTGTGTGTCTGCCTATGTTGCTGTCTTCCAGGGTCTGTTGCCTGCAGCCATATTTACATCGCATGTGTACAGCAGGCACTCAGGAAACAGAGCCTCTCCAAGCTGGAGTGGCTTCCATGCCTCTCATAGCCTGGTCTGCTTAGGTGTCACTGCACATGGCTGCAGGGTTAGAGCCTGCACTGGGACTAGAGTGAGACATGTGTCCTGTCCCCCACCCGCTTCCAGCAAGATCAGGACTCAGCTCTGAGCCTCAGCAGTATCCTCTAGGAAAGCTCCCTCCCTCTGGGGGAGAGAGGGATGGGTGTGGGTGGGCCTCTGCGCAGCATGTAAACTACAGGCATCGAACCACAGTTGCTGCTCTTCCTACAAATGAGGAGTCTCAGGCAGCAGAAGGGGCCAGTCACCTTCTAGCACAGAGTCCCCTTTCTCACCCTGACATTTCCAGGATGCTGTACCCCAGTTTGACTTGGACCCTTTCTGGCTCCCATGGGAGGGGATTAGGGCAGGTTAGTTAGGGGAGGTAGACTTCAGTTGGTCTACTGCTCTCCATCCTCCCATGTTACAGAGCAGGTCTATGCTGAGGCCCAGTAAGGCCACTAGTTCATAGTCCCTTCCCAAGGTCCTGAAGGAAGACACTATTCCTCCCCCCCCTCTCTCCCCCTCCCTCCCTCCCTCCTTCCCCCTCTCTCCCTTCCCTCCTCCTCCTTCTTCTTCCTCCTTCCTCCCTTCTTCTTTGTAGTTTTCAAGACAGGGCTGTGTAGCCCCAGCTATTCTGTAACTCACCCTGTAGCCCAGGCTGGCCTTGAATTTAGAGATCCACCTACCTCTGCCTCTCAGTGCTGGGATTAGAAGCGAGCATGACCACCACACTCTCTACTTTTCTTTCTGGACTGTTGTTCCCATGTTCCCCAACTTCTCTCACATGTCCAGCCTCTTTCCTGTGTCCTTCAGTCCTTCTCCCCCGCCTCTATCTTAATCTTGTTACTGTGTTCCAAGTGCCTTCTCTCTTCTTTGCCATCCCTGTCTTTCAGCCTTGGTTTTTCCCTGTGGTGTGCTCTTCCTTTTCAGTCTGCAGTCTCAGAAGCTGACCTGGCCATGGTAATACTTCCTGGTGGCTGCTCGCCCTCTGCTGGTGCAGGCGAGGTTTAGATGCCAGTCATCTCCCAAGCCAGCCAGCCTTATGGGCATGCTGGTGTCTCTGCCTGTAAAACCCTATTTGCAGAGGTTACCCCTGCGGTTGGGGTGCAGATCTTAGCCTTGAGTAAAGCTGCAGGCCCACCTGTGGACACCCAGGAGCCTGGAAGACAGGGTGCTCCTGCATTAACTCTATATAGATAGAGGCTGGAGCTTCCTACCCAATCAGACTGGCCCTCTGTGTTAAGCAAATTCTCAGGAGATGGAGACAGAGAAACCAAGACAGTAAAGGAAGGAGAGAGATGCTTGGGGAATGGAGTTGTTGAGATAGGGCAGAGACATAGGCAGGGAAGAAAACAGGAATGAGGGACATAGAGCTAGAGGCTGGGCCATAAGAGTCAGTGAGCCAGCACCCTCCTCTGAATGCTGATGTGTGCTGGCTCTCACGCCCACTTGTCTGCTTCTGCCCACAGCAAAGCAGGCATTGCTCTGGGGTAGCAGTGGCAGTGTGCAGAGGCTGACAGTATGGGCTTCTCCTGCACTTAAGCAGGCCAAGCCGGAACAGAGAGCTCTGCTAGTGTAAAGCACAACTAGTTCTCAAAGATGTCTATAAACACAGCAATAACTTAGCATGTTTTCATGAGTCTTAACACAGAAAACAGTTTACGTATGTACAGAATCAGTAAAATGATATACCATTTACATCACCTGCCTGGTATGGTCTCGAACTTTCCTATTGTCTCAGACCCTTCAGTTCCTATAGGTGTGACCCTTTGCCAGATATTCTCAGCCCCAACCACCCCCATCCCCTCTCCTCTCTCTAGTTTCTCTGTGTAGCCCTGGCTGTCCTAGAATTCGCTCTATAGATGAGGCTAGCTTCAAACCCCGAGATCTGCCTACCTCTGCTTCCTGAGTGCTGGGATTAAAGGTATGAACCACCACTGCCCAGCCAGTTTTTCTCTTTTAAAAAATTCAAAGTTACATATGTGATCTGAGCATGGTGGAACATACATGTAATCTCAGCACTGGAAAGGCTGAGCTAGGATCAGTGAGAGTTCAAAGCCAGATCCCGTCTCAAAACACAAAACTAGCAGATGGGAACCCAATTCAGTAGTGATTGGTTGCCCAGCATACATAAAACCCTGGATTCCATCTCCTGCACTGCGCGTGCACGTGTACACGTACACACACACACACACACACACACACACACACACACACAGAGTGGAGCAGCGTCTGTGGAGCCATGCTCCAGGGAAAGTCTTAGACTAAGCAGGTGACAGACCTCAGTGTTGGGAAGGGAAGTGCAGCAGGAGGGAGAGAGGCGACAGGGCATCTGTTTTACCCAAAGTAAGAGGTGTGAAGTGTGGGTGTTACAGTGTGGGGAGCCTTCCCCAACAGCCCTCCAGAGAGATGTGGCAGACATGTGGCAGGCAGGCACACAGTTGACACTTATCCCAACATCCTTTGCTTCTGCCCACCTGCCTGGCCACCCAGCCTAACCCACAGCTCCCTCGTCCTCCTCCTGGCCAACACCTACTTTGTGCAGTAGGACCACTAGCCTGGCCCTCTGGCAGGTCCATGGGCCACTCCTGATGTTCCTCTACTGCTGCTGTCGAAGCTCTCAGCTTCTCTCCACTGCGAAGAGGGTTGGGAAAGGGACAGGATGCCCAGATAGCTCCTAGAAGGACAAGCAGAGTGATGGCTTCCTCAGACTGGCCACACTCTTGTCTGACTAAACTGCTCCATCTCTGCCCCAGGCCCTCAGGGTTCTCAGAACCTGTTTGCCATCCCTTCCCAACTCCAACCAGTTTTTATGGCTTTGAGGTGTGGGATGGCAACCTGCGGACTGAAGAGCAGGCAACAAGATCAAAGAGGGAGGCAAGAGGGTGGGGTCAACCGCTGCCCCTAGGGCTCCTGGCCACCTCTCTTTCCCCTAACTTAGCAAGTCACCATTCCTGTCCTAGAGACCTTGTACTCTTCTGGGCTTCTTCACAGTCCCGCCTCAGGCCCACCTTGTTCTCTGTGGCCCATGACCCAGCATCCTGCTAGATTCCAGTCCATTCTGATAGGCTGCAGATTTGACCTGTGTGGCCGTTGCTTCCTTGGGTCAGAGCCTGCTTGGGTGTAGCAGCAGAGGCAATGTGTGGCTGGGCCAGCAGTTTTCTCTCCCTAAATCACGCTGTGTCTTCTAGCAATTCTAACCTGCGTGCTATTTTGTAAAGTGGTTTGCTGCTCCTACTATGGTCTCTGCTTACGACTCTTCTTGCCTTCCTGCCTCCTGTTCTCTAGAAACATTTCACTCTACCTGGAGCTGATTACGAATGAACAGGCTTCCATAGTGCCTGGAGGCAGACCGTGGGATCCTGTTTGGACTTCCAGCCTTTGAGGGCTCTCCTGTACTTCCAGTCACTTTTATCACTGAGCCACCTTCAATCTTCCACTGATAGATTCCAGGCAAGCGCTCTACTACCAAACCCCGGCCCAGCACCTACTAATGATGAATTCCACACTTGTATTCTACCGTTAAGCTACACCCTAGCCCTCTTTGTACTCAGAAACAAAGCCACCCTAAGATGCCCAGGCTGGGCTTGACTTTGTGATCTCTGCCTTGGCAAGAATGTGTAGCACTGTCACTAGGCCTGCTTCCTGTCTTTTTAAAAATGTGTTTTGTGTTTGTTTATGTCTGGTGTCTTTGGTGGCCAGAAGAGGGCATAAACTCCCCTGGAACTGGAGTTAGAGAAGGTTGTAAGCTGCCATGTGCCATCTAAGAATCAAAACTGGGCCATTTGCAAGAGTAGTAAGCGTTTCAATAGCTTCTTTTTCTTTTCTTTTCCAAACAGGGTCTCTCTGTATATCTCTGACTGGCCTGGGCCACGAATACCAGCCAGGCCTTGAACTCAGAGATCCACCAGCTTCAGAGTGCTGGGATTAAAGGCATCAAGCAGACAAACAGCAAGTTCTCTTAACCACTCATCCTTCTCTCTAGGTTCACTGCCTCTTTTTGTTGTTTTCCCCTCCACCAGCCATCTCCATGTCCCTTACCCTCCGTGGCCATAAGAATTCAGCATCATTCACAGGCTTGCTGCTCCCCGCCTTTTTAAAGATTATATGAGAGTACACTGTTGCTGTCTTCAGACACACCAAAACAGGGCATCAGATCCCATTACAGATGGTTGGGAGCCACCATGTGGTTGCTGGGATTTGAACTCAGGACCCCTGGAAGAACAGTCAGTGCTCTTAACCACTGAGCCATCCCTCCAGCCCCTCCTAGATCTAGGACTTGACTTTCACAGGCCTCTATGGTCACAGGGACTCCCTCCTCTGCACCCTGACAGTGCTGCCCTGCCTCTATTACAGCCTGGCCAGTCAAAATAAGTCACCTTCAAGAGAAAAGGAAGCACTATCAGTAATTCCTCTAGCTGCTTGGCAACAGAGACCCTAACACTCAGAGGGCACCGGGGGCCAAGGGTAGAGAGGGTTTGGGTTTCCTTCTGTTTGTCACCCCTTTGATTCGGCTGGAACCCCCTGCTCCTCCCCTGCTCAAGCCAAGAAACCTCCTTTGCTCTTCTGCCCACAAGGAGGAAACTCCGGGCTAACATGTTCTCACCTCTCCTCTCCATTTTCCAGCCACCCACCCATAAGTGCCCGCCCAGGGGCTCAGCCTTTGACCATGTAAGGACAGAATCCCAGCTCCTAGCTGGCAGGCTATCACTCCTCACCTAAGCTTTATAAAACCCCCTTGCTAAGCTTAGCTGGGATGTGGGACTTCACTGACCTCCACGTGTGAGACGGTGGAGGTGGATGCTTCCTAATGAACCTGCCCTTATCTATTTTTAATCTGGTCTAATCCAGTCTGTATCTGTGTCACTGAGGGGAGAGAAAAAGGTTATCACCCTTTCCTCAGGGAATGCAACCAACACTCTGCTTGGATTCCAGCAGCCGCATGTGTTCTGGAGACATTATTTGACTTTTGGAGACAGGGACTTATTAAATATATATTATGTAGCTGTAGCTTTGTGGGCTGTGTAAACTAGGCCAGTCTTCAGCTAGTGGTGATCCTCCTGCTGCCCATCCCAGAGGCCAAAGGGAAGGGAGAGGTTTTCAGAGACTCAGGAACAAGGCGAGAGGAAAGGGACAAGGGGAAAATTCTTAAGGAACAAGGGAGATCAGGTTGCTGGTGAGTGTCTTGAGGGTTTTTTTTTTTTTTTTTTTTTTTTTTCTGAGCTGGGGACTGAACCCAGGGCCTTCGCTCTACCACTGAGCTAAATCCCCAACCCCCTTGAGGGGTTTTAGACCTGGACGAAGTCGAGAGTGATCCCTGGACTAGAATTCAAGGGCTGCATTTCTGGGGTGTCACTGGATTTCAGGGTCCCCAGTGGAACTTGTACGGGAACTCAGGACAAATTTCTAGAATATCAGATAGTTCTTGTGCAGGTCTTTAAGGGAAACTCTGATGAGCTAAGATCCTAGCTGCTGGCGTGGTAGGGTGAGGCTGCAGGATCCAAGTTTCTGAGTAGAGTCTGGGCAATTTAATGAAGCTCTAGAAGAGTCCCTGGAGAGGTGGCTTAGTGGTTAAGAGGACTAACAGTTTACTCTTCCAGATAGATATGGGTTAGATCCTCACTACACACATGGCAGCTCCTAATCATTTGTAATTTTAGTTCAAAGGGATACTGTACCCTCTTCTGGTCTGCACAGGCACACACCTGGCACACATACACGCATGCTGGTAAAATACTCATAAAAAAATAAAAATAAAAACCCCAATACCCAAACAAAAGGCAGGCGGTGGTGGTGGACATCTTTAATCCCAGCACTTGGGAGGAAGAAGCAGGCAGGCTAGCCTGGTCTACAGAGCTAGTTCTAGGACAATCAAGCTACACAAAAGAAACCCTATCTCAAAACAAAACACCTGCTCTGCTCACAAAAACAAAACAGCTTAAGTATTAGGTTTCAAAAGCTCTGGAAGATTGTAGTTGGGGATATCTGGGAGAGCTGTGATCCTAAAACTGAGGCATGAGGATCCTAAGGTCGTTGAAAACAAGCAACAGAAAGCAACAGGAAGTTTCAAGATTCTGACAGGATTTCCGAAGTTGCCACTAGGATTTTCCAGAGGGAACCTTTAATTCCTGTACTCGGGAGGTAGGGGCAGGCGGATCTCTGAGTTTAAGGCCAGCCTGGTCTATAGGGCTACACAGAGAAACCCTGCCTCAAAACAAAACTTCCCAGAGGGTTACTTCATGAACTTCGGAGATTTGGTCAGAACTTGGGTCGTTTTTAAAGGAGCTGGCAGGAGATGTTACTGGGTAACCTGCCATCGAAGTCGCCACAGGCAGGGCGTACCTGGAGTCGGGACTCTCGGGACTCAGTTGAGGGCCACCCTCGACGAACGGCGGTTGCGACTGGCACAGAAGAAGCGTGTTCACACGCGCCTTTCCCGCCAGAAATGCAAATGAGCCAGCCTCCTTCAAGTCCCGCCCTCTCAGGCTCTTGAATTCACGCAAGCGCACTCCGGGTTGATGGGAGCCTGCGGTTCCCCTTACCTTGAACCCCGAGCTCGCGCATGCGTAGAACTTCCCGGGACGACCGCTTAGATCAGAGAAATGAGCGCATGCGCACTAGTGGGGGTGGGAAATAGCGGTGATGGTGCGAGATTATCGAGAGTTTTCTTCTGTGGTACTAAATCCTTCCCTTCTGCTTCGCAAAATAGGGCCGAGCAGGGGAGAATTCAACCGAAGGACACCCTGTTCACCCCTTGTCAGTCTTTGAACCGGGTACTTTCAATCTTATTTTGAGTCTGGCTCGCCCGCCACCGTCACAATGGGGCGCACCCTCACTTCCGCTCCATTGTTCCCCGCCCCCGCCCTGTGGCATTAATACATACCCAAACTGTTTCCCAAATAATTTATTTTACTTTCCTATTTATTGCCTAGTTATGTAGCCCAGGCTGGCCTCGGACTTGAAGCAATCACCCTGCCTTAGCCCATCACGCTGGGCTATTCAAACGTTTTCATTTACGAGGAAGGAGGGACAGGGTCTTTTTTTGGTTTTTGCTTTTTAACGTCAGTAGAGAGGGAGCTCTGTCTCCCAAGGATATTTGGAACAGAACAGAAGACTCCAATCTCTCATCCACTTGTCACTCCAGAAAACTGATCCTTTTGTTGCACTTTCCACCTTGTCTGTGGGTCTGCTTTCCCTTGTAAAGGTCCAACAACTAAAGTCTGAGTGCTGGTCCCAGGCTTCATCCCCGTATGCTGTCTGCAGAATGGGTACTAAGAGCATGGCCAGCTGCTTAGCATTTTTGTTTGTTTGTTTGTTTGTTTAGTGGTGTTTGGTGAGCACTCAGGAGGCAGGGCCAGGAAGATGGAGGAACATGAGACTAGCTAGCCTGGTCTATACAGTCCTAGACTGGACAGCATTACAAAGTGAGTAAAAACATTTGCTACCCATCCCGGAATCCCCAGGACCCATAGGATGGAAGGAGGGCTCCTGAATTCCACATGCATACCCTATCATTTGTTCGATTTCCTTCCCCTTGCTGTTTAAAAACACATACATGTAATAAGGAGCTGGACATGTAGCTCAGGGTACGGGGTTTCACCAAGGTGCCCTCATTCAACCCCTATGACCTCATGAACTGGGCATGGTGGTGTACCAATACTCAGGAGGTAGAGGCAAAAAGGGCAAGGTCTTTTTCACCTTACTGACCATGAGACCCCATCCGTGGGCTGCTTAGTTTGACCAAAGCCAGAGTCACCTGAAAACCTTTACTGAAAAAAATGCTGTCATATTGCCCTGTATGCAAATCTGTGGGGATATTTTCTTGGTTGATGAGTGATGTGGGAGGAGGGCCCATCCCACTGTGGGCAAGACCACCCTTGGGAAGGTGCTTCTGGGTTGTATGGGAAAAAGGAAACTGGGCTTCAGTTCCTGCTTCGAACACCTACCTTGGCTTTTCTTGATGATGGACTGTGATCTATCGCAAGATGAAATAAACCCGATACTCCCCAAGTTGTTTTGATCGTAGTGCTCACCATGGCAGTAGAAATCAAACTAGGACACCTGGTCTAGATGAAAGAACTTCCAAACGCTTTCAGGACAGTTGTGGTGCATTCTGGATCCTGTTGGCTTTGTCCCTCTAGATCACTGAGAGCAATGGATGGTTTCAAGAACACCTGGGATGGATTTCCAGAATCCACATTGTAGGCCTGTGTCTGCTCCACCACAGGCCAGGCCGCTTGGGGCTGGTGCTGGGCTGAAGGGAAGCTGCTCTGGGGTGGGAAAGTGAGTTCTGAGATGTGAGAGCTCATTCTGGGGTCCCAGGCCTGTGACAAGGCTGGGGCTGTGGGGCTGTGGGTTTTTCAGATGCTTGGAAATCCTGGCACATCTGGGAGTCATGGAAGAGGAGAGGGGAGGGGGCGGGGACTGCATCTAGCCCCTGGGCAGGGGCAGTTGGGGACAGGGAAGGGGAGCTCCAGCTAGTCTCATGGGGATGATTATCCTTAGGTTGGCAGAGGCAGTCTTGGTGGTGGTTGTGGCTGGGAGCATAGAGAGGTCTTTTTTTTTTTTTTCGGAGCTGGGGACCAAACCCAGGGCCTTGCGCTTTCTAGGCAAGTGCTCTACCACTGAGCTAAATCCCCAACCCCACAGAGAGGTCTTCTACTGGATATTAGGCTCTGTAGATGAAGGCCTTCATGGCTCCCCACAGCGTATCTTGATGAAAAGAGTCAGTCCATGGTTCTAAACAGTTTATTCCCATGGCAGAAAGCAGGTGCATAAAACTGTACCCCACTTCTTAGGGTGAGCCTGAGGTTAAATACCTTTGGCAGGGAGGAGTGTCTGGGAAAGGAAGCTTATTGGCTAAGCCCTACAGCTTCTAGGTACCTCATTAGCATGGAGAACTGTTTTGAGGCTAGGTGACCATAGGACATGGTTCTTTTGTGTGAGAAGCGTGACACTTGTTCCAGGCCAGGAATCTGGCAGGGAGCTGGGAGTCGCCTAAGCCTCAGGCGTGTGCCCACCGAGTCTCCGGGTCTCCACCTGCTCTACCTGACCAGACTTCATGGCTGGTGTGGTTTTACATACACCACATGGCCGCTCACAAGATCTGTAATTCCTCTCCCAGCAGATCTGATGCTCTCTTCTGGTCTCCAGGCACAAATATGGTGCACAGAAATACATGCAGACAAAATTTTCATATATATAAATTTAAAACATTAATTTTTCAATATTTGCTCTTCCTTTTGTGAGGTCTTGGGTAATTTTGTAAAAAAATCTAAAAAATTATATTTTGGTGACTTGGGACTTGGGATGGCAGACAGGCTGGACCAAAGGCTTCAGTACCAGGTGTTTCATGGTGCTACAGGAGACCCAGTTCTCAATGAGATGTGAGCAAGAGCTGGCCATGGGCAGAGCTGAGTGTATTGTGGGATGGAGTAGTTATCCCTGGCCTGTTTGGGAAGAGATACCAAAAGGAGACTGTGCTAGATGTAAGAAAAAACTTTATTTCCATATGGTGTTGGGGTAGGGTGTGGGACATGCAGGGATACGCGGTCCCCACCTTATAGCTGCTGGGATGGCCTGAAGATGTAGAGAAAGTGTGTCTTTCGGATGGGCACCTTGGCGTGTTGGGGCACGTGGACCCCTTCCTCAAGGTTGTCCTCATGGGCGCCTCCGCGGAGCCCATCCCGGATGGCCTGCATGCGGTGCCGCTTTTCTGTGAGCCAGCGGTTTCCGTCCTGGACATCTGGCTGGGTCCTCCGTCTTGGCATCTTCATAATCCAGAAAGCCACCCGCCGGGGCTCTGGGTGCAAACTGTCGGTGGCCTTCTGCACGGGCACCAGGGCCTCTTTCGCCTCCACTTTGGGCACCTGGAAATGAGGCACAGGGAGATCCTCAGATGCCACACAGCACATCCAGGGTGTTTAGGCCATTCCACCTACATCTCAGCTCACTTAGTGCTTTTGGGTTAAAATTCCCTTTTTGGGTAGACAGTTCTGTTTTCTGTCTGGCCTGATGCATTCTTCGGTAATAAATTTATTATCTAAGATTTTTTTTTATGTGCATTGGTGTTTTGCCTGCATGTAAGTTAGTGTGAGGGTACCAGATCCCTGGAACTGGTGCCATGTAGGTGCTGGGAACTGAACCTGGATCCTTTGGAAGAGCAGCCAGTGCTCTTAACTACTGAGCCATCTCTCCCGCACTCAGATTTGATTGTTTTTAAACTTCTGCTGTTGCCTTAGAGATGATTTCATCGTATGTTTCCCTGTGCACGCCTGCGTGTTGGGTATGTGAGCCATTTGCATGCATTAGTGTCTGCAGAGGAACACCCCTGGCAAGTATCTCCCTGGCTCCAGTAATTCCAGCTCTCAGGGAATCTGGTGCCCTCTTCTGGCCATTGTGTGCATCTGCACTCATGTGCTAACACATTTTTTAAAAATTAGAAAAAAAATTTTTTTAAAAAGAAACCATTCACTGGGCAGTGGTGATGCTTGCCTTTACTCCCAGCACTATGGAGCAGAGGCAGGAGGATCTCTGTGAGTTTGAGGCCAGTCAGGGTTAAACAGAAAAACCGCTATACTGGCTGGTTTTGTGTGTCAATTTGATACAAGCTGGAGTTACCACAGAGAAAGAAGCCTCTCTTGAGGAAATGCCTCCATGAGATCCAGTTGTAAGTGGATCAAGGGTGGGAGGGCCCCTTGTGGGTGGTACTATCCCTGGACTGGTGGTCTTGGGTTCTATAAGAAAGCAAGCTAAACCAGAGGAAGCAAGCCAGTAACATCCCTCCATGGCCTCTGCATCAGCTCCTGCTTCCTGACCTGCTTGAGTTCCTGTCCTGACCTCCTTTGGTGATGAACAACAATGCGAAAGTGTAAGCTGAATAAACCCTTTCCTCCCCAACTTGCTTCTTGGTCATGAGGTTTTGTGCAGGAATAGAAACCCTGACTAAGACATCTTGAAAAATAAAAACAAATGATAAATGTGTGTTGGTCCACATTTGGGATCCCTGCATTTGGGTGGTGGCACAGAAGTCTTGGGTCGCCCTAAGTCAAAAGCCTTAAGTTATGCCAGGTATGGTGGCTCAGGCCTTTAAAGTCGGCACTCAGGCAGAGGCAGGCAGATCTCAGAGTCGAAGGCCAGCATGGACTACAAAGCGAGCTCCAGGATAGCCAGGGCTACGTAGATAGATCCTGTCTCAAACCAAACCAAACCAAAACACCCAAAGTAAGGCAAAACAAAAGACCTGATGTGTCACCAGGCTGCCTGGTGCCTATGCCATTAAATTCCTGGCTGCCTATGCCAAATTCCTGTTTTTTTTTTTTTTTTTTTTTTTTTTTTTCGGAGCTGGGGACCGAACCCAGGGCCTTGCGCTTCCTAGGCAAGCGCTCTACCACTGAGCTAAATCCCCAACCCCAAATTCCTGTTTTGAAATTACCCTGACCTCAGTTGGGCCTGATGGTTAAGGCCTGTTTTCCCAACTACCTGTGGGTTGAGGCAGGGGCATTGAAAGTTCAAAGCCAGTCTAAGCTACAGAGTGAGACCCTATCTCAAAAAGGGGTCTGTCAGTAAAGTACTTGTGCCCAACTATGAGAACTTGAGTCTGGTCACCAGCATTCAGGTAGTGGCCAGGAGATGTAGCACATGCTTGTAATGGCTACACTGGGGAGGCAGGGACTGGAGGATTCTGGGGGCTTTCTGGCCAGCCAGATTAACTGAAGATAAGCTTCAGATACAGTTTGAAACCCTGGCTCAAAAAATAAGCTAGAGGCCTGTAGACCTTCAATCTCAACACACAGGAGGCAGAGTCAGGGAGTTGGGGATCTCTGTGAGTCCAAGGTCAGCTAGGACTATATAGTAAGGTCCTGTTCTCAGAAAAAATAATGAGTAGAGAGTTAATAAATAGGAGGATTTAGGAAGACAATACCTACTTGGCCATTCCTATGTGTATATGGGTTGTCACACAAATCCCAAACAAAAACCAAACCCCCACTGAGATGGGACCCATACTTCTGAGATTGGTGGAGTTTTTGAATGCTAAGGTTTATGAAGCCATTAAGAGACCCAAAACTTTCTCAAATGACCAAAACACTTTCTGAAGTTTACAAGTAGACTGCTTATATTTGTTTTGACACAGGGTCCTCATAAGTCCTAGCTGGCCTGGCACTCGCTTTGTAGATCAGGTTGGTCTTGAACTCACAGAGATACTCTTGCCTTTTTTTTTTTCTTTTCTTTTCTTTTTTTCGGAGCTGGGGACCAAACCCAGGGCCTTGCACTTGCTAGGCAAGCGCTCTACCACTGAGCTAAATCCCCAACCCCTACTCTTGCCTTTTGCATAAAATCGTGGCAACCCTCAGCTTTTCAAGTACCCGTTGACCCATCCCTTTTGACACATCACACTGAGCCCCAGAATTTCAAGGATATACCATGTATGGAGTGTGAACTGGCTAATTCTAAATGCCAACTTGCCACAGCTTAGAATCACCTGAGAAGAAAGTCCGAATGTGGTATTAACTAGATCAAGATTGTTAGGATGTAGGATGACCCAGCACATTGTGGGCAGAACCATCTAAGACAGGACAAAACAAGCAAATATGTCTTTTTCTCTGTTTGCTCTTGAGAGTGGAAATGATGCCATGAGTTTCCCTAAGTGATGGGCTGTAAACCTTTCCTTCCCTACACGTTTTCGGCTAAAGTATTTTATTACAGAAGCAGAGAGGAAACTAACAGTATGGCACAGTGGACTTCCTCAGCTATAGAAAAATGCTGACTTCTTAACACCTGGGGGCAAGGGAGGTCCTTACCTTCCAGTCGCCTTCTGGGTTCACTTCTGGCTCAATGGAAGCCACCACCTTCTCGGAGATGAGCACCTCCCCTGTCTGGTTGTCAGTCATCTGTGAGGGTTGCACAAGAGAGTCAGAACAAACCCGCTTTCCTCCCTCACCTTCCCCTCTCCTGTCGGGTAAAACAGCTTGATAGGTGGTGGGGAGAACTCAGGAAGGACTGCCCTGCGGATTACCTTGTCTATCTGTAGGTGGCTGGAGAGGGTATGGTTTCCCATTCTGTGCTCCTGGTTCTGTTCCTGATGGAAGTTCCTAGGAAGGTCTCGGAAGTCCATGGGGGAGGAGAAGAAGTTGTCCAGGTCTTGTAGCAGGTCATTCTAGGACCAGAGGGAAATGGTGTGCACACCTGCTGTCCTTCCACAATGATGCTGTCCATGCCAGTCCCATCCTTCTCCTTCAGTCCTCCGATCCCCACAGCCTCTAGCCACCAATCCCCAGCTGTCTTTCTGTCCCAGTGCCTTGCTGTTCCTGCTCATCACCTGTCCTGGTTACCACCTCCCCTCCCCTTCCCTCTACCTCTCATCCCACACATACTAGGTAAGCCCTGAACCCCTTAACCATACCCTCAACCTCCTGGTTTGGTGGCTTTACCTCTGAGCCACCCCAGCCACTTTAACCCCAGCCCCTCTTTTTGATTTACTTTGCCTGGGTCTCACTATGTAGCTCTGCCTGACCTGGAACTCCATATGCAGAGCAAACTGGCCTCAAATTCAGTCATTGCCCTGACTGTGCTCTCCCAAGTGCATGGGTTGCCAGACCTGCCTCTTGTTACATTTTGAAACAGGGTTTGAGGAAAGCTGCCTAGGCTGGCTTTGAACTTGTTTTTTTCTCCTGTTGGGATTTCATGTGAGCCTTGGCCACATCCAGGACCTTCTAGCTAGGGTGCCTGCCGGGCTTTCAGCCACAGACCCAGTAGTTTCCCTTCCTATTTTGTGTTGTCATGTTCCCTGTCTGTCTGTTCAATCCACCACCTTATACTCCCAAAGTCTCATGTATTCCTGGCTGGCCTCGAACTTCCTGTGTAGGGGAAGGCGGCTTTGGACTCCTGTTCCTCCGTCCTCTACCTCCTGAGTGCCGGTTTAATTGTTGCAGGGCGTCAAGCTCAGGGCTTTGTACACGCTAGACAACCACTCTCCCATCTGAGACACATCTCCAGCTCTCTCTTTTCTGTTTGCTCCCTTTCTTACGTGTCTTCTGCCTGGTCCATCTCTCTGCCCCATCACTCACTTTTAGGAACAGTCGACTAAAGCTTTGAAGAAGACTCTGAAGGCCCAGAAATCCGGAGGAGTTCTGCTGAGAGTCGGCATCATGGATCGGTACAGCAGAGGCGCACACAAAGGCCGAGGGGAGCAGCAGCAACAGGACTCCCAGTCGACCCATTGCAGTTGTGTGGGAGGCTGTGACAAGGACAGTTTCAGATTCCACAATCACCTCTTGGCGGCCTCTTCCCAGGCTCCGCCCTCGATAAGGGTCCTGCCCCGCCCACCTGCCCCTCATCCCTAGGATTCTGTAGGCATTCTCTCCATTTTAGACTTCTCCTGTCCAGGTTTGGCCTCACTCAGATCCGGTTCCTCACCTTTGCCTACATTCGCGCCTTCTCCTGGACTGCAGCTCGGCCACCCGGCTCCGGACACCGCCGGATACGGGCAGTTAAAATCCAGTTCTGGTCTCGAGCCTGGGCAAATTACTGGAGCGTTCGTTCGTTGGGTGCCACCTCTCCGCGAGACTGGCCACGCCCCAATTGTCTCACCACGCCCACTACCCACTGTCACCTAGAACCCTTACTACTCCACCATAATCCTCACTACTCCACCATCATGTTTCTGGCAAATCTACATCTGTATTGTTCATTAACCACGCCTCTTAAGCTAGACCTCCTCATGGAAGGCCACGCCCACATCTGGTGACCTTACTCACAAACCAGGCATTTATTTTACCTCATGCCTGAGAGTCACTCTTCTTTTTGGCAACAATGTCTTTTTTTGGGGGGGGGAGGGGGGAGCTGAGGACCGAACCCAGGGCCTTGTGCTTGCTAGGCAAGCGCTCTAACACTGAGCTAAATCCCCAACCCCTCAACAATGTCTTTTAAGACAGATTTTCCTCGTTGGCCATGATCATCAAAGGGACACGCCCTCTTTCTTCCTGACCACAGCTCCACCTGACCAATCTGAATTCTCCCTGATTCTCTGGAACACAGAAGCTTGCCCCTTATGCCACAGCCACCTGTCTCCTTGCCTTTGCCCAGAGTTGATGACCTCATGGATAAACCTTCCCTTCATATCATGCCTCTACATCACCTCCATTTTTCACTTACTACTTCCCTTAAGTCAGACCACTAGGTCCTCTCTTGATCATGCTCCTATTCCATAACCTCGCTCCCACTTGATGATCTTAACCTCCAGCCTCTATTACCTAGACTTATCATTGGCCTCAGCCCGGAACCTTCAGTCCTGCCTACTGTTCTCTGATTCCAACTCTCCCAAGGGAGTCAACCATCAATCACAGATGGCCACGCCCTTTAAACGAGAGCAATGCTCCACCCAGGTCACGCCTCTATTCCAGAACTCCTCCGACCCCTGTTCACTCCATATCTGGGTCTAAGATCATTTAATTTTATTTATTCAGGGTGCTTGCGCACAGGAGTGTCATGGCGCAGATGTGGAGGTCAGTGGTAACTTTCAAGAGCTGGTTCTCGCCGGCCACCGTGTGAGTCCTCAGGATCGAACTCAAGCTTGGCTGCCAGTGCCTTGAGCACTCCGCTATGTGGTTTACCCTCATTTATTGACTCTCCGAGCATTACTGTAGATGTTTCTCGTTTTTCCGCTGATTTCATTTAAAAGCCCAGTTACTTCCAAAAAAAAAAAAAAAAAAAAAAAAAAAACCAAAAAAAAACCAAAAACAAAACAAAAACCTAATTACAATCCTGTGTTGTATTTTCCAAGAAATCCCAAATCCAGGCTTCCCTTTCTTTTAGACTCACTCACAGAGCCACTCTTGAACACAGCAAGTGCTTCTTTTTCCTCTTTTTCTCAGGTTTGTTTAAATTAGAAATAGGGTCTTAAGCATCATAGACTAGCCTTGAACTATGCACAGGAATATGACCTGTGTGTGTGTGCGTGCGTGCGTGCGTGCGTCCGTGCGTGCGCGCGCGCGCGCCCACATGCACGCACAGCAAGCAGGAGGTCAGATGGCAAGTTGTCAGGGTTGGCAGCAAGTACTTTTCTCTGAGCCATTTGTCCAGTCCATAGCTCTGTTTTCCTGCTTCCTTTCCTTCCTTTTTTGTTTTCTTTTTCTTGTTTTCTTTTTTTGAGATAAGATTACTCTGTGTAGCCCCGGCTGTCCTGGAACTCACTCTGTAGACGAGGCTGGCCTTGAACTCAGTGATCTGTCTGCCTCTGCTTCCTGAGCACTGAGATTAAAGGCCTGTGCGTGCCCCCGGCTGATTGTTTGGGGGCTTTTGTGTGTTTTCTCATAGAACGTTTGTATTTCAGTGTGCTGGTTAACTTTTTTTTTTTTTTTTTGGTTTTTGTTTTTCTTGTTGTTAACGTGACACAGGTCAGAGTCATCTGGGAAGAGCGAAGCTCAATTTAGAAAATGTCCCTATCAGATTGGCCTCCAGGGCCTTGTGACCTGGGCAGCAAGAAACCTACTGGGCTGGACTCTCTGTGTTTCTGAAGATCCATTGAAATGGCACCCATCCCGATAGAGACAGAGCCTGGGTGCCTGAGGGCAGAGTCTTGATTAATGATTGATGTCAGAGGACCCAGCTCCCAGTGGGTGGTTTCACCCCTGGGCTAGTGTTCTAGGTGCTGTAAGGCTGATCAAGCCCTGTGGAGCTAGCTTGTGAGCAGCACTTCTCCAAGGCCTTTCTCTGCTTCAGATCCCTCCTCCAGGTTCTTTGAGTTTCTGCTCTGACTTCCTTTCATGATGGATTACAATGGGAGCCATCTCTCCAGCCCTACAATGGGAATCTTAAATTAACTCTTCCCTCCCCAACTGCTGTTGGTCATGGCGTTTATCACAGTAATGGAAAACAAACTGGAACACCCAGGTTAGCTTCAACTCTACAAGAGCTGGGAATATAAATTAGTGGTGTCACTCTTACTCAGACCTTCAGTTTTAAGAGAACAAGACCCAGGACCCTAACTCTCTGCCCTCATTCACCCAGGCCCTGTCTGTACTCCAAGACTGGTACCACTAGTGCCTAAGCATTGTGGAGTCTGCACTTCCGTGGATCTTCAGAAAAGTTGGGGGTCCAGCCTACAGGCTTCATTCAGGCCAGGTCTCAAGGAAGCTGTGTTCTCATCGGAAGCAAACCAACACCTGACTCATCAAACAGAAACTGGTTGGACTAGAGACAGTTCTGAGCTGGAACTTCTGCCTAGCTCTGGTGAGGTCCTGGGTTCTGACCTTCATTTTTACACACACACACACACACACACACACACACACACACACGGCTGGAGAGAGGGCTCAGGGATTTAGTGTACTGGCTGCTCTTCTGGAAGATTTGGGTTTGATTTACAGCACCCACATGGTTGACCACAACCATCTGTAACCCCAGTTCCAGGGTATCCAGTGCCCAGTGCCCTCTTCTGGCCTCTGAGGTATTAGACACACATGCAGACAAAACATACAGAAAAATTTAAACGTCTAAAAACAGTAAAATAAAAACATAAAATTGGTAAAGATTATGTTGTTCCTGTCAATTCCACATCCTCAGCAAACACACAGGGTGACCCAGGTCACGCCCCCTCCTCCATCTAGGAGTCTACTCCCCTCACCTTGTCCCTCAGACCCAGGCTCCAGATCCCAATATTCTTTTTTCAGACCCAGAGTTACAGACCTCAGCCTCCTCTGCCAAAGTCATGAATCCAGGCCCCCATAACCACCTTCTCTCCTAGGGACTCCAGCATCCGCACCTAGTCCTTAGATGGACCCATCTCTCGCAAAGCAAGCACCTCGTCCCGAGTGTCCCCGTGAGATTCCGAGCCTACCGCCGGGCCCGCCCCCCCGGTCCCTCCCACTTTTCCCAAACAAAGCTCCCGGCAACTTTCTCCGGGTCTCGCCCCGCCCGCCCGCGGCTCCCCTGCCCAGGCCGGGAGGTAGGAAGGCGCCGGCGGGAATCGGGATCCTGCTTGGGGTTTGTGAGTTGGGGTGGGAAGTTCCGCGCGATGAGGTGAGGCGCGTGTTCCTGAGATCGCGTGGGAAATGCACTCCGTCCTTTTTCTGCCCCGGGGCCCGAGTTTGCGCCGGGGAGGTAACCGAAGTGTGGAGCTGGAACTTTCTCCGGAGTTAGGGGCCTGGGGATGGTCTGCGGCTGGGGGGAGCGCGCGGAGTGGCGGGGGGCTGCGGACGCAGGACGTGGGAGCGAAGGGGCAGCCGCGGGTCTTCTGTTAGTTCGAGCGCGCCTCCTGGGCCATCCTTCCTGCAAGTGTCCGCCCTGTGGGCATGTGGCCCCCTCACGGAGCAGGGCAAGCGCAGGAGTGGCGGAGGAAGAGCCATGGGGCCCCTCGGACCTTCGTGCATTGGTCTTCCGAGGATTGGGGACTGGGGCAGGAGATTAGAGATGTCCGTCTGTCTTGCCGGGCTCGTCTGACTCTTTGTCTGGCCACATGGGGGTGGGCTGGGTTGGGATTTCGGCCTACGGGGGTCCTGAACGTCGCCGCCACACTGGACTGAGCTTGGGATCTTTGTTCGCCTATCCTCTACCAGCTCAAGAGTCCAAAGTTGGAGGGATGGGACTCAGAACTTTGGGGTCCTGGGAAAGTTCTGGATCACATAAAACCTCCAGGGAGGAGGTATCGGACTGTATGGGGGAAAGTTTTCCCTGTTCTTGGCCTCCGGAAAGTCGATGGGAACTTGGGTTTGGAGCCCAGCCCAGGGGGAGGGGCGGGGCCGGTGAGGCTGCTCTCGCACGCTTGCCCCGCCCACAGCAGGGGTTGTGGGGAACTGGGGGAGGGGATGCTTGGGCTCTTTGTTCTGTCCTCCAGATGGCTGGGCGACTGAGTCCCAAGGCCTGAAGTTTGATGGGCGCCCCAGCCCCGCCTCCGCCTGGTTCTGTGGTTACTTTCTGGTTTCGGCCCTGACTATGATCCCTTTTGCTGTGTCGATCTGGGCTTCTGTCCCTGGATCTCTCTGTCCCTTTCTCTCTGGATGTTGGTTTTGGACTTAGCCTCTGCTTTTCCAGCAGCTGCAGCTCTTCTCTTAGCACCTGTTCTTTCTTAGTGGGACAGGAGGGTCTCACTCCTGGCAATTAACCAGACTCTGGTCTTCCGTAAAATCGGTGATCCAAACACAGCCTCAGGAACTGTGGTCAGGTGACTTCAACCCCGTGCAATCACAGTGTTAGTTCCTTAGGGGAAGAACAGCCTCCCAAGATCCCAGGCTTAGATGCCTCTTCTCCCTCAGACCCAGGGGGTCAGGTCCAAGCCTCCTTCAACCTCGAGGTCCAGGCCTAGCTTCCTCTCTCAGTCAGGGCTCCTGCCCTGTTCCTGCAATGCCATATGATGTAGCTGCTGATTTTTGTCTCTGCAGGCCCAGATGGGGGATCCCCGAACTGGGGCCCCCCTGGATGATGGCGGGGGCTGGACAGGTAGTGAGGAAGGCAGCGAGGAGGGCACCGGAGGCAGTGAGGGTGTTGGAGGTGACGGGAGCCCCGATGCAGAAGGTGTGTGGAGCCCTGACATCGAGCAGAGTTTTCAGGAGGCCCTGGCAATCTACCCTCCCTGTGGCCGTCGCAAGATCATCTTGTCAGATGAGGGCAAGATGTATGGTGAGTCCCCTGGAGGGCTGTCCTGACCCCAGTGAGAAAAGTCACACTAACCAATCTGTTCAGTCTAGCCAACCCCTTACGAGTTCAAGGTCTTCCTCAGCTATGTACTGACCTCTACGATAGCCTGACCTATGTGAGACCTTGTCCCAAAATTATAAAAATAAGGCAGGGTATGTTGGCGGCAGAGGCAGGTGGGTGGATCTCTGTGAATTCAAGGCCAGCCTGGTCTACATGGAGGGAGTTTAGCCAGGGCTATGTAGAGAGACCCTGTCTCAAAAAGCCGAAAATAAACAAAAGCAAAGGAATAAATGTGAAAATAAATAAAATAGAAAACAAAGAAAAAAGATTGTATTCTTCCTATGACTTAGGCTCTAGCATTTTTCCCTACCCAGATGAGGGAAACTGAGGCACAGGAAGACTAAGTGGTTTGTCAGTGGCCACATAGTACGTGGCTAAGCTGATGGCCCTGTGGCCGAGGAGTCCCCCAGGGTGGCTTGGCTGTAGTTTGACGGGGATGGCTTGCTGACATGTCTTCTCTGGCAGGAAGTTCTGCTGAGAGTCTTACTCTTTTCCATTTTGACTCCTCCAGGCCGGAACGAACTCATCGCCCGTTACATCAAGCTGAGGACAGGGAAGACCAGAACTCGAAAGCAGGTCTGGGGACTGACGCTTTGGGGGCTTTGGTCTGGGGCTGGGCATTTCCTGAGGGCCATCTTCATGTGGGCTGATTTAGGTTCAAGGCAGAAGAGATTCATGTGGTTAAAAACAAGATTGTATGTGAGTGTGGGAGGTGCATGTGTGTGGGAGGTGCATGTGTGCGCACCGGCATGTGCAGGTCAGTGGAAAACCTCCGGCTTCATCTCAGCAGCTGCCCACTTCTTTGAGACTGCCTCTCTCGCTGGCCTGGGACTTGCGGATTTGACTAGACTGGGTAGTCGGCAAGTGCCAGTCTGCACCGGTCTGTATCCCTGGTGCTGGGATTTAGTTCACGTGAACTGAACTAAAGTCCTCGTGCGGGGAGGGCATGCTTTACTGACTGGACCATCTTTCTGCCCTCGGTTCATGTGGTTTTAAGTCGTGGTCATGCTGGGTATTTCTGTAAATTGTTTATATTTTGTGCCTGTGAAATGGCTTAGTGGGTAAAGGGCTTGTGCTAAGCCTGATAACCTTAGCTCAATTTCTGGGACCCGCATGGTGGGAAAACCAGCTCCCACAACTTTTCCTCTGATCTCTGCATGTGCACCAGGATGCGCTTAAACCCACAAATATAAAATATATCACACACAAAAATATTAAGTACTTTTTAAAAAGTGTGTGTGTGGCGTGCGCGCGTGTCCTTGTGCCATAGTATACGTGTAGAAATCAGAAGAGAACATTCAAGAGTTGTAGGTCTCAGGGGATGGAACTTTGGACATGAGGGTTGGTGCCCAGTGCTTTTACTGCTGAGCCATCTTGTCAGTCCTGATATTTCTTTTTTCTTTTTTTTTTTTTTCCTTTTCTCTTTTTTTCGGAGCTGGGGACCGAACCCAGGGCCTTGCGCTTGCTAGGCAAACGCTCTACCACTGAGCTAAATCCCCAACCCCTCAGTCCTGATATTTCTGCAGGAGGTTTATTACAAAGAAGGGCCTGGGTCTGGAGGACCGGCCGTAGGCTGTGCTCACACTCCCTTAGAAGCCTTTGTCTCAGACCGTATTGCCTGTGGAAGAGCGTCATGCGCAGTTGCAGGGAGCAAGGGAGGCTAGTGGACTAGGATGCCCAAACCTGCTTCTTGCCCCTCCAGGTCTCTAGTCACATCCAGGTTTTGGCTCGAAGGAAATCGAGAGAAATTCAGTCCAAGCTGAAGGTAAGGGTAAAGGCAGATGGGCAGGTATCGAGCGGGGGTGGGGTGGGGGAGGGGGGATGCTTAGAGGGAGGGATGGTGTACAAGAGGGACAGAGACCCAGAGAGAGACGGACTCAGAGAGATGGGGGGGAGAGAGCGAGAGAGAGAGAGAGAGAGAGAGAGAGAGAGAGAGAGAGAGAGAGATTGATTCAGAGATAGAGAAGGGAACAGCCACCCAGAGAGAAAGACACATTCATGAGGTGGGGCCAGATAGAGACTCAGAGAGATGGGGGGGGGGAGAGCGAGCGAAGAGAGAGAGAGAGAGAGAGAGAGAGAGAGAGAGAGAGAGAGAGAGAGATTGATTCAGAGATAGAGAAGGGAACAGCCACCCAGAGAGAAAGACACATTCATGAGGTGGGGCCAGATAGAGACCCAGAGTCAGTGAAACCGACAGCCAGACAGCCAGACAGCCAGATACACACACACACACACACACACACACACACATACACACACACACACTTAAGAAGGAAATGGGAGGACAGAGATCTAAAGAGAGAGAGAGAGAGGTCAGTGGGGGTCAGAGGCCCTGAGGGGAGCAGCCAGCCTGCAGGCACAGGCTTGCTCATCAAGCAGAGGGTTGTGTGGCTACTTGAGCAGACAGGTTGCTTCTCTGTCTGCTACCGTCCTTCCCTCTCTGTGTCCCTGCTGGTCTCATCTCCTTCCCATCCCCTATTCCATCCTCTCCTCCCTTGGCCATAGCTTTCCTGGGCATGAGTGAGTAGTGTGCTCTCTTTGCTCCACCAGGAGTCCCCTGTGCCCTCAAGCCCTACCCTTAGTGCTGGCCCTCTGTGGATGTCTTTCCTTTTAGCCTTAGGGATAAAGATTTCCTGTTCTTCTATCTGGAAATTGCCTCTTCCTTTTTTGTAGGCCTGAAATCCTTAGGTTCTGATCTTTTCTGTCCTTTCTCAGTCTTTCCTGTGTTCTGTCTGGAGTAAAATCACCCTCTTCCTGTTCCCATGGGGCTCTGGAAAGTCTCACTTCCTGTAGCCTGGACATCAGGAAACACTGTGTCCAGCCCTTTTTTTTTTTTTTTTTTTTTTTTTTTTTTAAGATTTATTTATTTATTATATATAAGTACACTGTAGCTGTCTTCAGATACACCAGAAGAGGCATCGGATCTCTTTACAGATGGTTGTGAGCCACCATGTGGTTGCTGGGAATTGAACTCATGACCTCTGGAAGAGCAGTCGGGTGCTTTTAACCACTGAGCCATCTCTCCAGCCCGTCCAGCCCTTTCTTGACTTAGAAAACCGTTAGTATCTTACTGTGGACATGCAAACTGTGAACATGCAAACCTCTCCCTCTGAAGCCGAGGTTCGATCTGCTCCAAGGGCAGCCCCCATTCTCTCGCTGCCTCTCGCTGCCTCAGGGCAGTCGTCTGGAGCTGAGGGAGATGAAGTACAGACTGCAGTTCCTAATTGTTTCTGTCTTCCCTTGGCCCCTTCCCTGACCCTGGGTCAGACTCTGAGTGTGGTCAGTCCCCTTGCCCATCTTCCCACGCCTGTACCTCACACACTGCCCTTCCAGAGGAGGCCAGCAGAGGCAGAGGTTTGGGTAGGGAGCCGACCCCTCCCTGACCCTGGGAACCAGCTCCCTTATCTTCATCTGTTATGCTAAACCTGGCATTATCCCACCCTGCCTATCTTAGTCAGAACTTCCCACTAACCTGGACCTCAACCTTTCCCCAGGACCAAGTCTCCAAGGACAAGGCCTTCCAGACGATGGCCACCATGTCTTCGGCACAGCTCATCTCTGCACCTTCCCTCCAGGCCAAGCTGGGTCCTTCTGGCCCTCAGGTGACCTGGGTTTGGGGGCTGTGGAGATCTGGGATGGAAAGATGGGGTCATAATGACCAACAGGGGATGTCTGACCCTCATCCCTGTTTCTTCTCTAGGCCACCGAGCTTTTCCAGTTCTGGTCAGGGAGCTCTGGGCCAACATGGAATGTTCCAGAGTGAGTACTTTGTGTCCCTGGACTTCCCCCCCTTCCCTCCCACCTGCATTCATCTTGGACATAGATTCTGGAACCACACCATGTAGCTTTGAAGTCTAGGACTACTGCATTTTGCTATTTAGGGTCTTGGTGGGCGTGGCCCCTTCTATGCTTAGGGCCCCCTTTATCTCATCTCTGAAAAGGTGTGCCAGGTACATGGGAATAATGGCTCCTAAGTTTGAACATCAGTCCCAGAGACTCATGGGAAGATAGATATAAGGCCCAGAGGCTATTAGAAGGGCACGTGGGTCCAAAGCATCATGGGAAGGCCATTGTTTGGCCAAGAACTCTTGGGAGGGATGAATGGGCCCCCAAAGGATCACTTGGGAGGGATGTAGGGGACTCAGGGAATCATGGGAAGGTGGTTGCAGAACTAGAGGCTCCTTCAAGAGACAAAGGAAGCCATCTGGTTTTGTGGGAAGACAGCCATGGACATAGATGATTCTAGAAGGGACAAGAAGGGCTCAGAATATAAGGGGAGGAAGTTTTAAGGTTCCTTGGGGAGAGAGGGGGGGACTCTTCTAAGTATTTTGAGAAGGGAGGTTTAAGGCCCTAGGTTCAGGGAAGATGAAGGACTCCCAAGAGGCTTATGGAAAGACAATAATAGACCTAGAGGCTTCTGGGAAGAGTGAGTGGGTCCCAGAGGGTCATGGGAGGGCAGATGTAGATCAAGACACTCTTGGGAGGGGCTACAGATGCCCTTACATGCCTGTAAAGGTTCATTTCCAGACCCCTAGGCTCTCTGTGGCTTCAGAGTGGAGAAGGGGTTACTTCACAGTTGGGAGGGGAAAATGAGTCTCAGGGATAACTGGAATGGCCTCAGCTTTGAGACCTGTGGCCACTGAGGGTAACCAGATGTGTAATAGAAAAAGGGACCCTGGTCAGGCCTAGCCAGGCGGTGTGAGGGCAACGTGGGAGTGTGTATTGTGAGAGAAGGAGAAGCTAGGCTGTGGGATCTACTCATCAGAGATTCAGGAAAGATCAGAGTAAGTCCCCAGGGACTGAGGGGACTGCAGGTGTGCACTGGCGAGCCCGCAGGCAAATGGGGGGAGACCAGTGCTGATTAAGCCGTCACCTTCAGAAGTACAAAATGGAAGTGGGTGCAGCGTAGTGAGGAACCGCTGTGGGTTTAATGGCAAGGGAGAAAGTTTTGGGGTTTTCTCTGAGATTGGTTGTGATTAGCCAGGCGAAGGGTGGGGCTGGGGCTGGGAATATTCTAGGCTGATAAACAACATGTGTAATGCTCATGGGCAGGAAGCTGAGGTGAGGCGAGCCTCCGCTGTGACTGGAGGGACACCAGATATTTTCTGATACCTACTAAGTGTCTGGTGTGCGCTCTTGTTAAGGAACAAAGTAAAAGGCTGCAATCTTCCTGACCTGTGTATTTATAAAGTGTGAGTGTGTGTGTGTGTGTGTGTGAGAGAGTGTGTGTGTGTGTGTGTGTAGTGTTTTTATTTATTTGAGACAGTCTCTCAGCTCTAAAGTCCAGACTAGATCCTCCTGCCTCAGCTCCTAACATCACAGACATTCTGTGATGTTGAGTATATGACACTGTACTCCCTAAGAGCTCTGTTTTAGAAGGCCGGGTGGGCCGGTCTGGGGAGCTGACATTGGAGTGATGGCCAGCTGACCATGGCATTGTGGGAAATTCACTGAAGTACAAATTTGAGAGCTGAGAAGAGGAGGCCCTAGTACTCCAATTGGAAGGTCCCCGGGGTTTGTCTTCCTGCTGTCTGTCTGTCATCCTTCACCTCTGGCCTCTTAGTCTCCTGACCATCGTCTCCAGAGCCAACCTAGGCCTCTGGAGTGTGAATCTATGATTATTGTGAGTAGCCAGTTAAATTAGAATTGATTAAGTTTACGACTGAGCTTGGTGGAACACACCTTTAGTCCCAGCTCTTGGGAGGCTGAAGAAGGCCGGCGGTCAATGTGAGTTCTAGGCTACGCGTTGTGAGGCCCTGTTTAAAAAACAAAAGAATTAAATCTACATAAAAAGTTCTTTCCTCAGGCCCAGCTGCCCAACTCTTGCTAAGTGACAATGGCTGATGGCTTCTTTAGGCCAGTACCAAGGTGGAACGTATTATCACATTGAGCAGGTGTAGTGGCTAGTTCCTGTCCTTCTAGCACCCTAGAGGCCGATGCTGGAGGATCTTGATTCCAGCCTGGGCTACACAGCAAGATCCTGCAGCAAATGCAGGAACTGGTGGTGCAGCTCAGAGGTAGAGCTCCGTCTCTCAGCAGTGTGTGGGGTGGAGGGGACCTGGGGTGTGGCTTAGTGGTAGAGCCCCTGCCTAGAATCCTCCAGTGAAGGGCTGGGGGCGTGGCCCAGTGGTAGATGTGAGTGTTGCTGTGGAGCCCGTGCTTAGCATACTTGAAGCACTAGGTTTGATTCTAGTGTTGTCAAAACAACAAAAATCCTTGTCCTCAGGGTAGAGTCTAACTGGGGTTGGACACTAGGCTTCATGTCACCCTAGCTGTGTGGCTTTGGGCTGAGGTCGGCATCAAGAGGAGCCATCATTGCAGCCACCTCATCGCCATGCATGGAATGTTCTGGTGGGGGAGCCTGGTCCCAGGTCAGTCCTGGCTGGCTCAGCCAGCCTCACTCCACTGTACTCATAGGGTTCCCTTTGCCCTGCAGCGTGAAGCCCTTCTCACAAGCACCGTTCTCCATGTCACTGACGCCCCCAGCCACTGACCTACCAGGTGAGAGCTCTGATCCCCCGATCCCCGCCGTTGTCTCCCCTCTCACTCTGTTCCTGACGCCAGCAGGAGGAATTCCTTCACCTTTTTGCCAGCTGGGCACAACCAAGTGGTCAAAAGCCAAATCAAAAGTCGTTGAAGCAAAAAGAGGAGGAAAGAAAGGTGAAGAGAGGAAAGGTGGCTTCAGGCCTGGCTGGATCCAGCAGCTCAGTGTCAACACTGTTTCCATCTATCTGTTTTCCTCCATGTCCGCTTCCTGTCCGTGTAGACTCTGCCCACACCGTGTAGACTCTGCCACAGTGGACTGTGGAATCCCTACATGGACCGGTGAAACGATTCCTAACACCCTCGCGCTAATTGCTTACTTTTCTGTTGCTGTGACTAACACCATGGCGAAGGCCAAGTGTAGAGGAGTTTATTTGGGGTTCCAGAGGCTTATATTCTATCCGTGATAGCTGGGTGGAGGCATGGTGGCCAGAGCAGGAAGCTGAAGGTGCACATCGTTCTTTTTTTTTTTTTTGGTTAAGATTTATTTATTTATTATACATAAGTACACTGTAGCTGTCTTCAGACACACCAGAAGAGGGCATCGGATCCCATTACAGATGGTTGTGAGCCACCATGTGGTTGCTGGGATTTGAACTCGGGACCTCTGGAAGAGCAGTCAGTGCTCCTAACCACTGAGTCATCTCTGCAGCCACCCCCTGCCCCCCCTTTTAGAGCTTCTCTGTGTAACCCTGGCTGTCTTGAAATTTGCTCTGTAGACCCGGCTGGGCTAGAACTCAGAGATTCTCACTTGCCTCTGCATCCTGGGATTAAAGCCCAGGCTGAGGGCTCACATCTTGAACCATAGGCTTGAAGCTGGGAGTACAAACTGGTCATAGTGTAGTGGCATATTTCGTCTGGCAAGGCCATACCGCCTAGAGCTACTCAGACAGCACTGTGAGAGACGGCTCACACAAGCCATCACCCTCAGTTATTATAATTCATCAATTGTAAATAATGTCTGGCTGCAAATAGCAGAAAATCCAAAATCATACAGAGAAGTAAGGGCTTTAAAGATTCCAGTTGATGCAAGGTCTAGAGATGGGCTTGCCTGCTTAGTCGTCTCAAACCCTGTGTTTCTTGAATTCCTTTCCGGTAGATTCCTTCTAGCACACTGGCAAGGACTGTCTTACGGCCTGTATGGGAGCCTGGAGGAAGTGTTTAGGTTTTTGTCTTTTTCTTTTGGAGATTTATTTATTTTATATGTATGAGTGATTTGCTTGCATATATGTAAGTGTGCTGTGTGTGCCTGGTGCCCCCGGAGGCCAGAGAGTGCATTAGATCCCCTGGAACTGGAGTTACAGACTGTTGTGAATCGAGGTCTTCTCAAGAGCACCCGGTGCTCGTAACAGCTGAACCAACCATCTCTCAGGGCCCTCCCATACCTTATTTTTCTTTTTTGAGACAGTCTCATATATCCCAGGATGGCCCATGCTTCGTACTTGAGTGTGACCTTGAACTCATGCGCCTCCCTCCACCTCCCAAGTGTTCTAGGATGGTGTGCCTCTGTGTCGAGTAGATATGCTATTAGGGATGAGCCGCCTTTCCATCCTTCGCCCTTAAGCTCAAAGAGAAGTGGCTGAGAGAAAACAGTGTCAGCCTAGCCCATCATTTTGAATAGTTTTTCTTTCTTCTCTTTCAAGGGTACGAGCCGCCCCCAGCCCTCTCACCCCTACCTCCACCCGCTCCGTCTCCCCCAGCCTGGCAGGCTCGGGCCCTGGGCACTGCGCGCCTGCAGCTGGTAGAGTTCTCAGCGTTTGTGGAGCCGCCAGATGCAGTTGACTCGGTGAGTGAAACCTGGGGCAGATGCTGGATGATGGTGGAGTGCAAAGAGGGAAGGGAGAGTTCAGAGCTGCTGCGTCCCCACTGGCAGCCGCGAGGGGGCAGCAGCGAGGCCCTCACAGGTCGGTTCTCACAGGAAGCCCGCCCCCAGCAGCCCCCAGCAGTCAACTTGAGTTGTGACTACCTGGTTTTTTGAGATGGTCTCTCACTGAACTTGAGTTTATCCAGTAGTCCAGTAAGGCTCCGGGATACAGCTGTCTCATTCTCAATAACATTGAAATTACAGGTTCATGTTGCCGTTTCATCTAACATCAAAGTCCATCAGGCTTTGCAGTAACACACAAGGGACCTGGGAAAGACCCGTAGTTCTACTTTTTTTCTGTTTTATTAAGATATTGTTATGCAGGTCTAGCCTTGAGTGATTTTTCAGCCTTGTGAGGGCTGGGATAACAAGCCCCATAGTGCCCAGCTTTTCTTTCTTTCTTTCTTTTTTTTTTGAAATATTTATTTACTTTATGTATGTGAGTACACTGTAGCTGTCCTCAGACACACCAGAAGAGGGCATCAGATCTCATTACAGATGGTTGTGAGCCACCATGTGGTTGCTGGGATTTGAACTCAAGACCTCTGGAAGAGCAGTCAGTGCTCTTAACCGCTGAGCCAGCCCTCCAGTCCCGGTGCCCAACTTTCCATGTGAGTTTTCAGCAGATATTCCAAGCAGATGTTTGGCCTTTCCATTTTGTGGCTCTACCATTTTGTAGGACTATAGGATCTTCTGGGTTCTCTGCGTCTGACCAGGAGATGGGGAAGCGAGAGGGTAGGGTTGTCTAGGTGCCCCGGTTTTATGGGCCTGGCTTGAATGAGGCAACTCGTAGGTCTGTTCACATCCCAGCGGTTAGGTCTTAGTCTTGTGCTCACAGCTAACTGCGGAGGCCTGGGAAATGTAGATCTCTGCATGTGGTGTCTCCGAAGCTGAACTAATGCCATTGTTCCGGTTGTCAAGGTCACTAAAAGGGTGATCCCTTCGAGACTCACTCTGGCAGTCTGGAATCCCAGCACCCTGGAGGCTGAAGGAGTGTTAGTTTTAGTTCAGAAGTCGGTCTGAGGGCTGGAATTTAGCTCAGCTGAGAGTACAAGCATGCGTGAAGCTCTGGGGTCCAGCCTCTGGGTTGCAGATACTGGGCGTGGTGGTGTAGGTGCACAATCTCAACACCCTGGGGGTGGAGGCAGGAGGATCAGAAGTTCATGGTTATCCTCTTTAACACTGGGAGTTTTGAGTCCAAGCAGGAATACACAAGATGCTATCTCGACAACACAAGCCGGGCATGATGGAGCCCACCTTTAATCTCAGCATTTGGGAGGCAGAGGCAGGAGGATCTCGGGAGTTTGAGGACAGCCTGGTCCACAGAGAAAGAGAGAGTTCTGGGGCAGCCAGAGGGTACATAGAGACCCTGTCTCAAAAACGACAATAAAACAAACCAATTTGCGCTGTAATAGTAAATTCAAAGCCAGCTACAGAAAGTTCCCCTGTCTCAGAAACCAGGAAGATCCGTGGTGGTATTCGTCTTTAATTAGTCCCAACACTAGGGAGGCCGAGGCAGGTGATCTGCAGAGTGTGACCCTGGTGTGCAACAGCAAAGGAGCAAACAGGACAGCAACAATAAAAACAAACCAGAAAGAAAAACAAACCTCTACCAAAAACTCCCCCAACCGAACCCCCAAAACCCCACAAACTTACCTAAAACAAAACTAAAAGCCAAAAATGAGAAAACCAAGCTACACTCAAACAAAACGCCCACAACAAAGATGAAGAAGGGCCCTCCCAACTTACCTGGAGCGGAAGCCAAAGTCCTCTCTGCTGCTCACAAACTGCGCTGTCTGAACACCGTTCACACTGTGTCTTTTGCCCCTCCTGCCTCAGAGCCTTTCTGGCCGGCCTTCCCCACAGTCTGCGAAATTCCTTCCTTCCCTGGGTCTGGCTGTGAGTGACTCTGGCTTGTATAGGCTTACCAAGCCGCCAGCTAGAAAATACCATGTGCCACTGTTTTGTTTTGTTTTGTTTTGTTTTGTTTTGTTTGTTTATTTATTTATTTATTTATTTATTTATTTATTTTTTGGAGCTGAGGACAGAACACAGGGCCTTGCGCTTGCTAGGCAAACGCTCTACCACTGAGCTAAATCCCCAACCCCTTTATTTATTTATTTTTTTATTTTTTATTTTGTTAAAGATTTATTCATTTATTATATATAAGGACACTGTAGTTGTCTTCAGATACACCGGAAGAGTGCATCTGATCTCTTTATAGATGGTTGTGAGCCACCAAGTGGTTGCTGGGAATTGAACTCAGGACCTCTGGAAGAGCAGTCGGGGCTCTTAACCACTGAGCCATCTCTCCAGCCCTATTTTATTTTTTTAAGTGTCAGTCTGTCTGTCTGTACGACAGCATCAGATCCCCTGGAGCTGGAGTTACAGGTGGTTGTGAACCACCTCGTGCACGTGCGTGTATCACCATTCCTGGTTCAGGGACCATCACTTTTGAGGCTTTTTCTAATCTTGCAAGGATTTTTTTTCACGATATAAATTATTTCTGACATTTCCCTTATCTATAATTTATTTTATGCTTCCCTGCTTTGTGGTAGACTGAATTCTGCAAGTTCAGGGAGGTTTTAGTGGTCTTTTAGCCCCAGGACTAAGACCAGTATCAGCACACAGCCAGCTTGTCTAGTTCTTGTATATACAGAAGATGATCTCCCTGAATAGCTAGTGAAGTTTTCCTGAAAGGGCATGTGTGAGTTGGGCTTTGTGGGTCACATAGGAGTTTGCTCTGTGCAGCACTGTAAATTTCAGGCTTAGAAATGAAAATTTCAAGGACATTAATGACAAAATATGGTGGGGGCTGGTCAGGTTGAAGAGAGAAGGGCAGGTCCTGGATTCTGAGTCATCTCTCGAGCCATGTGAGAGATGAAAACAATGTTGGATAAGCTAGACCAGAAATTTGAGGAGGATGAGAGCTGAGCAGGTTGGGACAGTAGGGACAGAGAAGTAATGGACTTGTTGGATGTGGCTCAAGGTGTGGCCTTGTGCTGGCCGCTGGGTGTGCTGGGCGAGGGTCTAGATCCATCCCACAGCCCCTTACCCTGTCCTGTCTCTGCAGTTCCAGAGGCATCTGTTTGTCCACATCAGTCAGCAGTGCCCCAGCCCTGGAGCCCCACCCCTGGAGAGTGTGGACGTGCGGCAGATCTACGACAAATTCCCTGAGAAAAAGGGCGGTCTCCGGGAGCTCTATGACCGGGGGCCACCACATGCCTTTTTCCTGGTCAAGTTCTGGGTGAGTGCTCCTGAGTAATGACCAGGCCTGAGGAGGCTCTCGGGTCTGCCCGAGATACACTTGAAAACCAACAACTGTGTGGGAGAGTGTAGGTGGCCTGTCACAGCTTGCTAGGGCCTGCTCTATGACGGAGTTGAATGCAGATCTTGGGGACATGGAGGACCGTCTGTAACCAGCTGTGGCTAGAGCATCTTCAGTCTTTCTCAGGGCCACCTGGTTTGGTGTCCAGTTGTGCGACTGTCACTGAAGATGTCAGGGTGGTGGAAGGGTGTGGGCCTCCAGAGGAAGTCCACATGGGATGTCAGTCAGTTTGGTCTCCCCGGGTGTCGGGTTGAAAGCTTCCTGAGCCTTTATCGGGGTGCATGCCTGACATCCCAATGCTCAGGAGTCTGAGGCAGGAGAATTCCAAGGTCAGGGACAGCTCTCCCTACTTAGGGTGATGTCAACTCAAACAAAACAAAATAAAGGGACTGGAAAGGTGGTTCAGTGGTTAAGAGCTGCTCTTCCATAGGACCCAGGTTCAATTCCTGGGAGCATACGGCAGCCCACGAGTGTCTTACTCTAGTTCCGAGGAACTATCTGGCCTCTGAGAATACTTCACTTATGTAGTGCAGAGACAGACAGACATGCAGGCAGAACCCACATGCATATAAAATAAAGATAAACAAATCTTGACAAAAGACCAAAATGACAAAATCCCCAAGCTTTCTGGGTGCAGGCATGAGATGGCTCTGAAACGGCTGTTACAGGCTGTTGAAGGCAGCACTTGAGGCCTTCCTACCTGTCCTGGAACTAGCTCTGTAGGCCAGGCTGGTCTCGAACTCGAGATTTGCCTTCCTCTGCCTCCAGGGACTGGGAAAAAGGCTGAGCACTAACACGAGGCCGTCCATTGTGAGACCAGTTTCCCTCTCACGAGGTACTCGAGGCTGGTCTCTTCTTGCTTCAGCCTCCCGACTGCTGGGTTTCCAGCGGTGAGCCACAGCCCTAGGCGTAGGGATTTACCCTGCATCGAAATGCTTGTAGCTGGGGTGGTAGGTAGAGTCCTGGCCAAAGAGCTGCAGCTGAAGCCGGGACAGAGGACAGGCAGTCTCCACTCTCAAGGCCACAGGCTTTGAGAGGCCTGTCCTGCCCGTCTGGGTGACAAGTACAGGTATATTCCTGATTGACAGACCAAGTGCTCTAGGGAAGAGGCTGGCCTTGCTGCTAGTGGGCGGTCACCACTCGCTTACACAGGCAGTCGGGGGAGGGTTGAGGGAGGATATGAAACCATAACCAGTTGCTAGGGGTAGCATGATTATTAGTAACTAGGCCCTTAGCAGGGCTAACATTCATCCGCGCGCCCCCCCGCCCCCCATTTTAGTCTTAAAACTCTCAACCCCATCTCCCCTCTCTTTTTTTCTTCTCATTTTGTGACACAGGCTTCTACTGTATATAGACCATGCTGGTCACCAACTCACAATCCTCCTGCCTCGGCCTCTTAAGTGCGGGCATTAAAAGTTTGCACTGTTATGCCTGGCTGGAGCTGAACTCTAGAGAAGTAGGGGCTTCAGCCGAAACAGTTGGGTTCTATGGCTCCTAGAGAATGAGGGTCAGGGCTGTTTTAGGGACCTTTTCTCTAGTCCTCATGGAACGGTAGGTAAGTCGTCTACAGGGCACAGTTGGTGCTGACGCGAGGACTTTGGAAGCTGAGACAGGGTGTGGGCATGGGCAAGTGTATGCAGCTCAGGAGCCAGGCTCTGGGTCGGCATTCGCTGTGTTTCCGCCAGCTCACCTGTGCCCCTCCATCTCCTCTCAGGCGGACCTGAACTGGGGCCCAAGTGCCGAGGAGGCAGGGAGCAGCGGAGGCGCTGGTGGCTTCTACGGAGTGAGCAGCCAGTACGAGAGCCGCGAGCTCATGACACTGACCTGCTCCTCCAAGGTCTGCTCCTTTGGCAAGCAAGTGGTGGAGAAGGTGGAGGTGAGGCCCAGGGGCCGGGGGTACTGCATGCATCAAGAGGAAGCAGTCACAAGCACGAGGGTGTGTGAGGCAGGGCCATCCCAGCCTCTCTGGCACTAGGAATATAGTATATGCACTAGGAATTAAGACTTCAAAGGCTGAGGCTGGAGTTCATATTGTGGAGTGCTTGCCCCGCACCATGGAAACCAAGCACCAAAAGTTTCAAGTCGATCCTCAGCTACATAAGAAGTTCCAGGCTGGCCTGGGCTACATGAGACCCTGTCTCAAACCAAACATAAAGAAACAACTAAGTCACGAGTAGGGCTTATTTCAAGGTATGGAGATTGAATCTGCAAGTTGGAAAAGGCTCTGGTATGGTGGGAGTTGTGGAATTAGGAAGTAGAGATGTTATACTTGAGGGTCTGTGAGGTCTTGAAGCTCAGTGTGGAGATGCTATTGAGGGTGTATGGAGGTCACAGGGTTTTCAGACCATGACAGAGGAGAAGGAGGGTGCCTTGTTTGCAGGTTCAGAGGCCCAGGGACTCTGGTCCTTAAAGTCGAGGTGGTTGGGGCACTGTGGCTGAGGGAGTTGACCATGGCCCCTCTCAGAGGCTAAGGGTGAAGCTTCGGTCCTAGGGTGGCCAAGATCTCTCTCAGCCACTGTGTTTCCCACTCCCAGACGGAGCGGGCCCAGCTGGAGGGCGGGCGCTTTGTGTACCGCCTGCTGCGCTCTCCCATGTGTGAGTACCTGGTCAACTTCCTGCACAAGCTCCGTCAGCTGCCTGAGCGCTACATGATGAACAGCGTCCTGGAGAACTTCACCATCCTCCAGGTGATACGCTGGGGCAGGCAGACCCTCAGCTCCTGGGGGCTCCGCAGCCCTCACTCAGCCTGGCGTGCAGGCCATGGTGGGGGTGGGGGTGGGGGTGGGACAACAGTACTCAGCCATCCTGTGTGGGGAGCTCATCTTCCCTAGGGAGGCTGAGCTACCTCAGCTTCTGAGCATCTGGCTTACCTGAGAAGTCCAGAGCAGAAGGGGAGTTCCTTTTATTTGGGGGTTGAGCTAATACATTTTGCTGATCCTCTGCCTATGGCGTGGTGGGGACCCCGTTTTTTCGGGAATGTGATATGATGGGTAGGCCCCCTTCCTGCCATCTCTCAGCTTCAGGTGACCTCTTTGCCCAAAGAGCCTGACCTGCAGGGCATCCTTCCCTTTTCACTTGGGGTACCTTTCTTGATAACTGTGGTGGGCCGGGCAGTCCCATGTCCTGTACCCCCTCCCCTGCCCTCATCCCCGCCCTACATTGTAAGCCTGTTCTGGCAGGTTGTGACAAATAGGGACACTCAGGAACTGCTGCTGTGTACTGCCTACGTCTTTGAAGTCTCCACCAGTGAACGCGGAGCCCAGCACCACATCTACCGCCTGGTCAGGGACTGATGGGGCCCCATTGCTGCTGTTTATCCGAACACCCGCTTCCTAGGAAGGGCCCTTCTGCTCTCCCTGTAAGAGAGCTGTGGAGAGGGGCCCATGATTTTTAAAAAGGCCTCATCTCAGAAGCAATGGGGGCTGGCTCCTATTAGAAAGGCACCCGAAGCTTGGCAGCAAAGGGAGCTGGGTTTGAGTTTAGATCCCCAACACGAGGACCTCACAGAGACCCTTTGACAGGACGCACCACTCCTGAGCGTCAGGGATTGAGGACAGGAGTGCATGCGCACAGGTACTCGGCCTCTCCGCTCTACAGGGGCCCCTCCTTGCTCTTCTGGAAAGGGGAGCTCAGCTATGTGGGGCCTCTTACTCATTGCCTTATACCCTTCCTGTTTTCCAGTGGTCTCATGTCTGCCTCTCCCCCACACCCTTTCTCTGGGATCTGTAATGTCACAAACCGAAGATAATGGTTTCCCAGCTTGAGGTAGAGTGAAGTGGGACCTGAAAAATTGTTTTAATATAAGGAGATATTTATACACAGTGTTAGGGATGTAATCTTATCTCAGCTAGGCAGTGGGGTGGGACTTCTTAATCTCCCCCCCCACCCCATTCAAGTGAGCCGTGGACCACCCTGCCACCTTCCCTTCCCCAAGAGTGATGGTTTATGTTTGAAGGAGAATAAAACTATTTTTACCAAAAAAGAAGGGGATTTATTTGAGGTGTCATGTGGGAGGTGGCAGACAGATGGTGTGGGGAGGAGGGAGCAGGGAAGGAAGCTGGGCTCGAAAGTCCCTGGCCCTGTGGGGGAAGTGAAGGCTGTCTTAGGGCAGACATCTGGGTCCCCAGAGAATGAGGCCTGAGGCACAGGGCTCCAAGCCTGTAACCAACCAGGAAGGAAACAGTTCCTGACTGCATGGAGGTGCGTGGGTGCCAACCGGTGGGTTGGGGCCTAGCGGTACCGGGCCAGCCGGTCATAGACGTGATCCAGATTTCTACACAGGAATATCGAGAGTGTCATGAAGCCGAGCTGGGGAAAAAGGAGATGGTTCAGGGTTGGAGAAGGGGTGGTACTCAAAGGGGGAGGCAAAGAACGGGTACGCATAAGAGCTGGGATTGGCAGCGTTGAGAACAGAAAGCTCAAGCAGCAGTCTGCAAAAGCTCAAGGCAAGCCTAGGGTCCTTTATTCTGGAGGCTCGGCAGCCTCCGGATGTGCCTCGACCTCCTCAGCTCCCGTACTTTCGGTCTCAGGTGGTTCCTCCTCTGAATCCCACAAGGGCCAGGGGCCCAGTGCCATGGGTAGCTTGCCTTGTGGAGCCTTGTCCCCCCATGTGGGGCAGGCACCCGCCATGCCCCAGCTGCCCCACGGGATGCTACTGCGTCCGCTGCAGCTGCTTAGCCCGCCCCAGCGCCCGCCGCTGCCTTCAGCGCTCAGCCCTGGCGTAGGGTTCGAACCCTCGGCTCCCGGCAGCGGCAGCGCAGACTCTCCGCCCATAGCTCGGCGCTGTAGCTGCAGACACAGCGCCATCCCGCTCACCTGCAGGAGAGGGGAGGAGGCAGCACTGCGCGTACAGCCAATCAGAGTTTACAGAAGCCAGGCCTCCGCCCCATCCCCTGCTATTGCTGTGATAAATAACGCCTCCACTAAGTAGGCGCGTTTCCTCGGCAATGGGAAAACATCTACAATAGGGCTAAGTCACCTCAAGAAGACCGACTCCCAGACAAATTCCCACTATGGAGATGATATTGTTGTGCAGCCACTTCTGGAGGCTCCGCGCGCAGCCCTGGGGATGCAGAAGACGTGTAAAGCCCGCATTGCGTCTGGAACTCATCCTCAAGCCAGGGGGCCCCTCCGATCCCTTCTTAGGTACCATCCACTTCTTATTCAAGCTTTGCCTTGGGCCGGCGTTCCAAGTTCCGCCCTTATTTAGACCACGCCTCTCACCTTCAGGGGGCTCCTCCCCTTTCATAACTACCTTTCTAATAGCCCAATCCAGCTAAAGTTCTGCCGGCATATTACGTCCCTGAGCAGGTCAGACTACTTATAAGGGAATGCCCTTTCTGTCTCGGTCTTTTCTTGTGGCCTCACCCTCCTGACGCTACGCCACGCGTAGACCTGGACAGCATCTGAGGTCCCCTGAACCCTCTCCGGCCCCGCCCACCTTTTGCTCTGGACTCCTGAAGCCTGTGCGGGCCACACTAACTTCCAGGGATCCCGCCCTTCCTGTCTTTTTTTCTACCCTTCGTCTCACCTCCTGAGACCACGCCTCTGATTATAGCGGCACCCTCCAAACCCTGCTTACTTACTCTCTTAGGATCCCGACCTTTAAAAGTCCCTCCCAACCGACGGCCGACTTCTCCTGTGCCCTGCCCTGCCCCAAGCCCACAGATCCAGAGCTACCCGCTACCGCTAGTCCCACCTCACGGTATATATGGGCTTTTGCGGGGAGTGCACATATGTCAGCAGTCTGCCTCAGCTTCGCCCTCGGCCCCAGCCGGCTTAGCTGGGAGAGAAAGAGCTTATCAAAGCCGAAGGAGTCATTGGTCGCCGTGGAGTTGTAGCAGGAGCAGGGCACAAAGAGCTCTTCGGACCCGTTTGCTTTCAGCATCTGGGCCTTGTTCCAGTCCCGCGGAGATTGCCAGCCGCAGCAGCGCAGCTGATGGGGAGGGGGACAGAGTCAGGAACCCGGTGTCACAGGTGCAGGTGTGCAGCCAGGTCTGGGAGCAGGGTAGCGATGATGGGTGTGTAAGTGGCAATGGGCTGGGAGGTATGGTGGGGCTGAGGGACGAAGCAACATGGCTTAGGGTGAACCTGAGATTTTGGGTGGTGTGATTGTCTCAGGATAGGTGTCTAGGGCGGGGAGTCCCTAACATAGAAATTTTGGGACTGGGGATTTCGTCACATGAGGGCAGAAAATGCTGCCATTTGGGGGTGCTCAAGCAGTTTGGCAAGCATAGGGACAAGGGAATAGTTGACCTGCAGCCCACACGCAGGCAAAGCCTCTTTTAAAAGCCTCTTTTAGAAGCTGAGGTGTTAAGCTCACACACCTGAAACTGCGCATAGTCCCAGCTCTCCTCAGCAGCTGTCTCATCCGGATTCGTGCGGTAGCTCTGGATGGTCCGTAACACCAATTCTTGCACCCTTCGCTCCAGCTGAGAGGATGTAGATGAGGCTGGTCCCAGTCACCCCCTCACCCCATGGCCTTCACCCCAGGAGCCTAACTTTGCCATTCAGGTTTCTTTCTGAGTGACTCTCTTCCTCACAATCTCAAAAGTGTTTCTAAGGGTCTTTAGGTCTCCATTGCATCTTCTTTTTTAAAATTATTATTTAAAAATAAATTTAAAATTAATTTTCTGTAGCTTACATTGGTCCAGCACTCCTGATCTTCCTGTTTCTATCTTGGATGCTGGGATTACAAGTACCAAGTGGGGATTGAACCAACAAACACTTGGCCAGCTGAATGAATGCTACCAAGTGGGAGTTAGTTTGTGTCTGACTCTGCCCTCCCCTCTCTCTCCAGGGTCTCTCTATATAAGCTCAGCTGTCCTGGGATTTATTGTATAGACCAAGCTGGCCTCACAGAGATCTGCCTGGTTCTTCCGTCAGAGTACTGGAATTAAGGGGGTGCACCATCACACATGGTCTCTTATTTATTTATTTATTTATTTATTTTTGGAGCTGGGGACCGAACCCAGGGCCTTGCGCTTGCTAGGCAAGCTCTCTACCACTGAGCTAAATCCCCAACCCCTTCTTCTTTTTTTTAATAGATGTGGCTTCCTTGGTCTCTAACGCTCACATGATTCTCTACCTCAGTCTGTGAGTAGGGAGGAGCTACCAGCAATGCCACACCAGCTTTCCTTTCAATCTCCACATGCCTCTGGACCTCTGTGTCCATCCAAGTGTCTTTCTGTCTCTGCGTGTTGGTCTATGGCCCAGCTTCCTGGCTGACAGCAGTGCCCACCTGCCTTTCTCTCTCTCTCTGCCCAAGACCCTTGACCTCCAAGCCTGGGGTAATAAAAATGTTAGTAAACTCACCCGGACTCGCTGAGTGGAAATGAGGATCCCCAAGGTAATCTGTGTGGCAAACAGGAGCAGCAGCATTCCGAAATACTGAGGGCAGAGTGGATAGGGGACTCAGCCTCTCAGGCCTTCCAGGGGCTGGCCCAGAATGGGGTAGGGAATGCCACTCACCAGGCCCAGAAGACAACGCAGCTCCTTTAGAGCCCCCACACAGCCCAGGAGAGCCAGGGCCATGGTGAGGACACCCGAGACCGCCAGGACCTTGGACCAGGTCTGCAGTGGCACGAAGGACAAGCCTGAGGTGGTGAAAGTCAGTGAGAGTGGCCTGGGGAGCAGCAGCTCCACTCGGCCACCCAGGTAGGGCCCTAGCTCTTGGATCCATGTGTCCCTTATTCTGAATCCACCTGGGTGGGCCACTGTTTCTGCTCCACACTGAGTTGTGTTTCTCCCCTCTGAGAGTCTCCTCCTGTTTCTGGTCCCCAAACTTGTGTCGTGACATTGAATCTTCCTCTCTCTCTCTCTCTCTCTCTCTCTCTCTCTCTCTCATTCTTTCTCTGATAGATGGTTTCTCTGGGTAACAGCCTTGGCCTTCCTGGAATTCTTTTTGTAGTCCAGGCTGGCCTAGAGCTCACAGAGATCTTCCTGCCTCTGCCTCCAGAGTGTTGGGACTAAAGGCATGTGCCACCAAGGAAGTAAAAGATCAATTTCCTAGATTTTTCATTTTTTTTTTTTCTGAGACAGAATCTTAGGTAACTCAGGCTGGCCTTGAACTCACTTTGTAGGCAGGGGTGCCTGGAACTTCTGATCTTCCCACCTACACCTCCCCTGTGCTGGGATGATGGGTTTGAGCCACCACAGATACCCTAGAATTGTTCTGAGGTTCGCACGAAAACGCTGTTCAACCCAGCGGTCGATGTGGTAAGTCTGAGTTGCTATGGTTTTGAGGCTCCTTCCTTAAGTGGTTTTCTTGTTGTTATTGCTTTATTTCTTCTGCCCTTCCCCCTTCCTGGCTGTGCAACAAACACCCTGCAAGAGACTTCCCTTCTCTGAACCTCAACAAGGGAGCGTCTCTGAGCTCCAATCCAAAAATGAGACACAGGAAGTATTTGAGAAATATCTGTTATTTCTGTTATTACTCTTTGTAACCACGACCTCATTTTGCTGTGCTTGTCTTGGCGTCAGGACCTCAAGAGCCTGGTCTCCAACCCACTGTATAGTCTAGGATGGCCTTGAATTCCTGCTCTCCCACCTCCCGAGTGCTGGGGCGATAGGCAGGCACCACTACATCTGGTTTACATTTCCTATTTGCCAGCAAAGACACAGTGTACTAGAGGCCTGGTGGCAGTGACCAGTGCGGGTGCCAGAACTTGAGCCCTATCTGGGTAGATGGTAACTATTGTGGGCTTCCTCCAGGCAAGGGAGATACCAGGAGATGCCTTGGGGTGGGGTTCTGGGTTTAAGTCCATCCCAGCAAGACCCTCCCCTACTGCCCAGCCCCCCTCACCCACAAAGGACACGAAGCTGGTCTTGTCAATGAGGATCCAGGTGCCAAAGCAGAAAATCAGGCCTCCTAGTACCTAGGGGAAGAGAAGAGGATGAGGCTAGGGCAGAGCCAAGGCCACCACGGCCCTGGGACCCCGGTTGGGTGGGCGTGAGGAGACTCACAAAGAAGAAGAGGTTGAAAACGAAGAGGAAGTACTTGATGAGGCTGAGGCAACTCTCTTGGGCGGACATCTTCGCCTAGATGGGGAGCGAGCAGCTTGAGGAACCCAGACAGAAGAGGTGTTGGCCACAGGGGGGAAGGGGGATAATGGACAGAGAAAGACTGAGACTGAGAGGCACAAAGGAAGAGGGCAGAGAAAGAGGAAGTTCCGGGGGTGGAGCTCCACCCAGCCCTGCTCATTTAGGGACTGCCAGCTAGGGCCCTATCTTCTTCAAGGCTTCCACAGGGTGCACAGCAGTACCTGAGGGTCCTTAGAATATGCGGGGACCAGGGACACAATGGGGGGTTCCTCCTGGGTGTCCATGGCTCAGGCAGGACGCACAGGGGCTTCTGATGGACTTCCACTCACTTGGGTCCTGGGACCTCAGGGCCCTGTCTGTCTGCAGAGGCCAACCTCACAGACACTCTGACCTCACTGGCTACTGGCTCCGCCCCTTGCATCCTGTGGGCTTCTGCTTAGCACCCATTGCCCTTGAACTGGCATGCTCTCTCTGTCTCTCTGGGTCTCTCTCTCTCTCTCTCCCCCTCTCTTCTAGACCAGGTGCTCCGATGTGCTTGGGGGGCCAGGGTTGGACCCCTGGGGAAGTGAAAGTGCTACAGGGAGGTGCGACAGTCCCAGGGGTGAGGAGGGCAGCTAGGCAGTGCCTGAACGTCCGGTGGAGGAAGTGAACCTCAGATGACACATCCTGCCTCTGGAGAAACCTGAGGAGGCCTCAGAAGAGCCAGGCATTGGTAGTGGGGGTCGCTTGAATACACCTAGCATCTCTAAAGTTTCCTATGATGTTTCCAGAAGTTCCTGACACTTGTCAAGTACCCAGTTCCTCACAGATTAATAGTGTTTGCGGAAGTTCCCATACCTAGCTACCTGGGCTACCAAAGCCCAGCTCTCTGAGTTGGTAGCAGCTTCTGAGACGTGTTTCATCTATTTTCTTTCTGTATGTGTATGTATATGTTCGTGCTTTTGGAGGCCAGAGGACACATCGGAAGCTGTGTAGTTTTAATTCTTAATGTTGTGTGTGTGTGTGTGTGTGTGTGTGTGTGTGTGTGTGTGTGTATGCCATATTGTGCTTGGGTCCACCATCGGTCTGGGCTTCAGTCTCAACCTGTAAGGTGGTCGACGAGCTCTTAGAACTGAAATCTTATTCGGGAGATGTTACTCTTTGGTTGGCATCTTCTCCTCTTCCCTTTATTTGGGGTTCGTTGTTCCAATAATCTGACAGATAGGTTGAGACACTTAGCTTATCTTCCCTTCCTCCTTGTGGGATCTGGGATGGAACACCGTTTGGTGGCACATCTGGGCGTCTCATTTTCAATTCTTATCGGCTGTCCTTAAAAATTCCTAATCGGCCTTTGTGGGGTGTTTGTTTATTTTGCTCCTGAAAAGGGTCGGGGGGGGGGGACTTTGAGAAAATATCAATGGTTTGAAATCCACACGGAATAAATGTGAAGATCAAGTCTTTCCACCATTTCTGCCTGTGGAATTAAGGAAACAAAGCACTGTGTCTGTCACACAGGGTATTAGGCTCCACACAGACAGAGGAAAAGGCACAGGGGCACACAGTGCAGTCAGAAGCTGTGAGCACGGGGCACGTGGGAAGCACCACCGCAAACTCCTCAGCATTGGTAGAGGAGGCAAGCATGGTGAACCGGCAAGGAAAGGCCATGTGGGCTCACGATGTGGGAACTGCCTTTAAGGAGGCCGGAGGGCCTGGAGAGGTTGCTAGGCTTCTAAGCGGAGGCCTCCCGGACTTTTTCACCTAAACAGCCGCTGGAGAGTTTAGCAGGGGTCTCGAGGCCCGGTCGGTGAGACGGGGCAGCCATTGTGCTCTCCACAGGCGGCAAGGAGGGAGGGAGGGGGAGTCACGAGGTCAGGGGTCGCCGTGCTCCCTCTCCGTCAGAACCCGGAAAACTGCCTCCTGGCTCCTCTGCTGCGCCGGCCTGAGGCAAGGAGAGTCAACCTCCCACAGCCCTTGAGGGCTGCTCTTTTGTGAAGGCGCATAAGCGGCGGGAACCCGGCCCAGGTTCATTTCCAGCCCGGTAGGGACAGCCATTTCCTGTTTGGAGGAGTCGGGACACCCAGCTTGCCCTCCTTTCTGAGGCCATAGTTCCAGGGACGGAGGTAAAGTGAGTGGAGGGGGTGTTTCTGAGGAGGCTCCCAGGGACCCATGACAGCGACCAGTCCAGCTCTGTGACAGGAGGCCAGAGCTCAGCCCTGGAGTTAGGGCTGAAGCTCAGTAGGGGAGCACTTGTCCAGCAGGGCCAAGGCCCAAGAGCTGAACAGAGAAACGAATAAATAAATAAAATGAGGAATCAAATCTGATGCTCAGTTCTGCAACTGAAAGTTCAGGTTGACCGGATTTTCCAGAAAACGTGTTTTCAGTTCTGCTTGTTTTTAAACATCTTCGAGAAAGGCAAATCGATCTCCTTTTCACACAAATTCCCTAATTATTAAATTGTGACTGTTATCTGATGGACTTCAGTCATGGACAACACTATGAATTTTGGGATTTTTGACTTTTTTGTATTTGGAGATATGTTTCATTTTTGATGTGGGCAAGATGTCTAGTCACAGTGAAATTTTGTGTGCCAGAGGTAAACCTCTACTTTCTCAATATGTCTAACTTTTAAAAATTACTGTGTATATTGATTGGCTGGTCCTGTGTGTGAGAGTCTGTGGCGCACGTGCCCTGCCTGCATGTGTGGGGCTCAGGAGACAACCTGTGGGAGTTAGTTCTCTCATTTCTTCACGTGAAATACAAGGATTGATCTTGGATCGTCAGGATTGGCTGCAAGTGCATCTACCCACTGAGCCATCTTGTTGGCCACAACTTGATTAGCTTTAGAGACAGGGTCTCAACTAACCCAGGCTGGCCTCGAACCTGTTGTGTGGTCAAGGATAACGAAGGACTTTATTCAAGTCCTCTCATCTCTACTTCCCAAGTGCTGCGATTTCTGGCACAGGCCATCATCATACCTCCTCTAATGCAATCCTGGGGATGAAACCTAGGGCCCTGTGCATGCAGGGGACGCACTCTACCAAAGGAGCTACATTCCCCAGCCCTCAGCTTAGTCAATTCCCACATGCATTAAAAAAAAAACCTTTTTCTTGGTCTGGAGAGATGGGTCAATGGTTAAGTAGCACTTGACTGCTCTTCCAGAGGTCCTGAGTTCAATTCCCAGCAGCCACATGGTGGTTCACAACCATCTGTAATGGGATCTGATGCCCTCTTCTGGTGTGCATGAAGAGAGTGACTGTGAACTCACATACATAAAATATATGAATAAGTACAACTAAAAAAAAAAAATGCTTTTCCTCTATTCACATCCACTCTTATCCCCAAAGAAAAAGTAAAGCCAAATTAAGAAGTAATGGTAGATAAATTTTTTAAAATTTATTCTTCTCTCATATAATTCATTCCGACCACAGTTTCTCCTTCTCCTCCCTCCACTCCTCGAAGTTTTCCCCACCTCTCCTTGCCCCCAGCTGCATCCCCCATCCCCACCCCATCCAGATTTGCCTTCAGAAAATAGCAGGCCTCCCAGGGACATCAACCAAACATGGTACAAGATAAAAGAAGACCAGGCACTAAACCTTGAGCCTGGGCAAAGAAACAGGAAATGGGTCCCAAGAGTGAGATGACAGAGTCAGAGACATCCCACTCTCACTGTCAGGAGTTCCCCCAAAACAACAAGCCAACAACCATAATATATATGCAGAGGACCTGACACAGACTGCTTCAGGGCCCCTATGAGCCCTGCTTAGTTGGTTCTGTGGGTGGTGCCCTCCTGGTGTCCTCAACCCCACAATTTCCCTCTCTTCTTCCACAGGGTTTCCTGAGCTCCAAGGGAGGGATGCTATGCAGACTACCAGCTTGGGCTCTCTCTGCTAAATGTTCAGCTGTGGGTCTCTGCACCCACTCCCATCAGCTGCTGGAGAAATCCTTTCTGATGACAACTGAGGGGTCGGGGATTCAGCTCAGTGGTAGAGCGCTTGCTAGCAAGTACAAGGCCCTGGGTTCGATCCTCAGCTCTGAGCAAAACAAAACAAAACAAAAACAAAAACAACGTATCTGATGACAACAGAGCTAGGCATTGGCCTATGAGCATAGATAGCAGAACATCACTAGGTATCTTTTTTGTTATTGTTGGTTTGGTCTTGTTTGGTTTTGGTTTTTGGCCAGTCTGGTTTCATGCTAGGTCTTTGGGCTATCCAGCCTCTAGTTCCTGGTCATCAAGGCAGTGTCAGGCATGGGCTCCCTGTTGCAGCCTCAAATTAGACCAGTCATTAGTTAGCCACTTCTACAAGTTCTGCACCATTGCCCCAGCACATGGTTTAGGTATCAAGGTGACTGTGTCCTCATTAAGTAAATATGGCAGTTTTCCTTCTGTTTCTATTTTGTGGAATAGTTTGAGGAGTATTGGCATTTGCTCTTTTTGAAAGTCTGGTAAATTCTGCAGTAAAACCATCTGCCCTGGGATATTTTTGGTTGGGAGAATTTTTTTTTTTTTTTTTTTTCTTTTCTTTCTTTTTTTTTTTTTTTTTTTTTTTTTTCAGAGCTGGGGATGGAACCCAGGGCCTTGCATTTGCTAGGCAAGTCCTCTACCACTGAGCTAAATCCCCAACCCCGGTTGGGAGACTTTTAATGACTGCTTCTATTTCCTTAAGGGTTATAGGACTGTTTAGATAGTTTACCTGATTTCCTTTAACGTTGGTATGTGGATCTGTTCAGAAAATTATCCATTTCCTTTTGATTATCCAATTTGGTGGTGTACAGGTTTTTAAAGTCCTTAGGATTCTCTGGATTTCCTCAGTGTCTGTTGTTATGTCTCTATGATTTTATTAATTTGGTTACTTTCTGCCTTTCAGATAGTTTGGATAAGGATTGGTTATCTTGTTGATTTTCTCCAAGAACCAGCTCTTGGTTTCATTGTTTCTATTCTCTCTCTCTCTCTCTCTCTCTCTCTCTCTCTCTCTCTCTCTCTCTCTCTCTCTCTCAATTATTTCAGCCCTGAGTTTGATTATTTATTTCCTGTCACCTACTCCTTTTGTGTGCTTCCTTCTTTTTGTTCTAGAGTTTTCAGGTGTGCTGTTAAATTGCTACTATAAAAGCTCTTTTTAAAAAAAAAGATTTATTTTATGTATGTGAGTACACTGTCACTGTCTTCAGATGCACCAGAAGAGGGCATCAGATCCCATTGCAGATGGTTGTGAGCCATCATGTGGTTGCGGGGATTTGAACTCAGGACCTCTGGAAGAGCAATCAGTGCTCTTAACCTCTGAGTCATCTCTCCAGCTCCAATCTGTGTCTTTTTATTGGGAATTGAATTCATTGATATTGAGAAATATCAATGACCAATGATTGCTAATTTCTTTTTTCATGATGGTATTGGTGAGGTAGTAGTAGTAGTAGTGTGTGTGTGTATGTGTGTGTGTGTGTGTGTGTGTGTGTGTGTGTGTGTGTTTCTTTTTTGTTTTAGAGGTGTGAGGTCATTTCTTGTGTTTTTGTGGGTGTAGTTAACCTTTGGTTAGAGTTTTCCTTCTAGAACCTTCTGTAGGGCTGGATTTGTAGATGGATATTTTTTAAAGTTAACTTTGTCATGGAATGTCTTGTTTTCTTCATCTATGGTGACTGAGAGTTTTGTTGGGTATAGTAGTCTGGGCTGGCATCTGTGGTCTGCTGGACATCTCTCCTGGCCCTTCTGTCTTATAGAGTCTCCTCGGAGAAGTCGGTATAATTCTGACATGTCTGCCTATATATGTTACCTGCTCTTTTTCCTTTGCAGCTTTTAATATTCTCTCTTTGTTTTGTATGTTTAGTGTTTGATTATGATGTGCCAAGGGGACTTTCCTTTCTGATAATTTTGTAACCATGTGGGCTTGTTCCAAGCCCTCCACAGTTCCTGAATAATGACACAGAGACTTATGTGTGTAGGATGCCTATGGCCTTAGCTTAGGCTTGCTCCCCAACTGGCCCTTAACTTATGTCAGCCTGTTTATATTATTCTATGTCTGCCACATGGCTGGTTAGTAATCTCTCCCCAGTTTCATAAGTCCAACTTCCTCTGAGTCTGGGTGCCAATCCTTTCCATGCCTGACTCTTTCTCAGAGTCCCTCAACCTGCCAGATATCCCATCTTCTAGTCTACCTTCTGCTATAGGCCATAAAGCTTCTTATTTTGACCAGTCAGAAGGTGCCATAGGCAGGCAAGGAACAAAAGAGACACATCTTCACACAGTGTACAAAAATATCATTCCATCACAATCTGTATGGTGTTCTGCATGCTTCTTGAATCTTTATAGATATTGCTTTCCTTAAGAAAAATTTCCTCTATGATTTTGTTAAAAATATCTTCTGGGCCTTTGGGTTGGGATGATTTTTCTTCCCCTTCCCCGTTTTGGTTTTTTCATAGTGCCCCAGATTTCCTGGATGTTTTGTATAGTGAGAACTCTGGAATTTTGGTTCCTTTTAAAAAAACCCAGAGATGTTATAAGAATACGTTTTCATTTTAATTCCAGGTGTGAAGGTGCAGGGCTGCTTTGCCTCAGCCGACGATGATTTGCCTCAAGCTCTAGCAGAGCTATGTTTGCCAGCCGCAGACACAGCTTCTGTGATTGGTGGTGGAGGAATTCTGGGAACTTTTCAGAGGGTTCATAACTGCCACAGCCCAGAGAGGTGGGGTGGGGGTGGGTTGTGGATTGTGATTAGCTGTGCTCAAGAAACAAGAAAGAAATTAGCTTCACAGACCTCCATCTCTCTCTCCTCTACCCCCTTCTTTCTCTCCTACCCAGTGATAGGGGGTGAAACTGAGGGGATAAAGGATGGAAAAAGAAAGCCAAAAGAGAAGCTACAGTTCTGTGTCAGGGATTTTTTAGATTTGCAATTTTCTTTGGCGAATGTATCCATTTCTCCTATTGTCAATACCCAAGGCTCTCTCTTCCATGTCGTAAATTCTGTTGGTGATGCTGGTCTGTCGTTCCTGTTCTCTTCCCCAGATCTCTCACTTCCAGAGCTCCCTCAGTCTGTGCTTTCTGTATTGCTTTTATTTCCATGCTCATGTCTTGAACAGTTTTGTTTCCTTCAACCCTCTTATTTTCTTGGCTTGCTTGTTTTCATTTTTATTCATTTCCTCCATTTTTTGTTTGTCTTTTCCACGATTTTTTTTTTCAAGACAGGGTTTCTCTGCGTAGGCCTGGTTGTGCTGGAACTATCTCTGTAGACCAGGCTAGCCTTGAACTCAGAGATCTGCCTGCCTCTGCCTTCCATGTGCTGGGCTCAAAGGTGTGTGCCACTATACCGCCTGGCTTTCTTCAATTTCTTTTTTTTTCTTTTTTTTTTTTTTTTTTTTTTTTGGAGCTGGGGACTGAACCCAGGGCCTTGCGCTTGCTAACCACTGAGCTAAATCCCCAACCCCTTTCTTCAATTTCTTTAAGGGACATATTAATTTCCTTTTTAAAGATGTCTATATTTAGGGCTTGCCGTAGTAGCATAGCTGGGCTCTGGTGATAGCATATTGCCTTGCTATCGCTGATTGTGTTCTTATGCTGGTATCCAGGCATCTGGGCTTGGAGTGATTGGAGGTCTAGGTACTGATTTCTGAGTTTATTTCGTCGCATGGGTGTTTTGTTCTTAGTTTTTGTTTTGTCTGGTCTTCTGGCTGGTGTGGCTTGTGGTTGATCAGGGAGTCACTTCCCAAGTTGGGGACTTGAACACAGTGATGAGGAGGGAGGAAGAATTGAGGATAGGGTGGGGGTGACACTGAGGAAGTGGGGGGAGGTTCTAGGGTGGGTGGCTTGCCTGAAGTTCTGATTGTTTGTTTGTTTGTTTGTTTTGGTTTTATTGTTTTTGGAGTCGGAGTTTCTCTGTGTACCATTCCTGGCTGTCCTGGAGCTGCTCTGTGGACCAGGCAGGCCTTTTTGTCATATTTCAGCTATTTTAATGGATTCTTAGAGCCTTCTCCTCCCAATCCCCCTCCCCCTCTCCTTCTTCAGGGCCCCACCCCCACATCTCCCTTGCATTGGGCTCTGGCATTTATCTCCTCTTCAGAGTCCCCAGAATTCCAAATGTCAAATGCCTGCAGCTGGCACAGACCACCCCTCCTAGAGCACGAGACAACCATAGCTAATGGCTGTGGACAGCTGAAGCAGCCCCATATCCCACACCTGGGATTAAAACACATTCACATAACTGGGCTTTAAAGAAAGCAAAACTCTCACTGCAGGCCTTGAACTCAGAGACCTGCCTGCCTCTGCTTCCTGAATGCTGGATTAAAAGCCTGTGCCACAATGCCAGGCCTATGGTAGATATTTTTAAAAAGAAATGTATGATGTTTACTTTTGTGTTGATAATCCCAGACTCAACTACTTTTTATGGTTTTAGTGGTTTTTGTTTGCTCATTTTTAAGCATATTTGTGTGTGTGTGTGTGTGTGTGTGTGTGTGTGTGTGTGTGTGTGTGTGTGTGCGTGTGTGTGTGTTTCTGGAGGCCAGGAGAGGGTGTGTGATCCTCTGGAACTGGAGTTACAGGCATAATGAGCCAGTCACTGTGGGCGCTGGGCACTGAGCTCAGGCCCTCTGCAAGAGCAGCAAGGAGACAATCTCCCCAGATCTTTTCCTATTTTTATTATTGAGGATGGGTCTCACTTTGGAGCTCACACTGGGCTGGAACTCACATCAACCCTTCTCCTTCAGCTTCCTATGTGCTGGAATTCCAGCACTGACCCACTGTGCACAGCACCGTGCCCTTTCAGTCTTTTGACACCATTTTCTGTTTTCTTATGGATATTTATACCAACTATTTTATCTCATTTAAAAAGTATTTTATCTCTAATATTTTAAATTGTAAAAATATTTAAATTGTAAAAATAGAATATGTGCTCATAAGAACAGAACAGTTTTAAATGAATGCTTTAAACCACCCATATTCTTAACCCATATTCTGTTACGTAACAAAATATCCGAAGCCCTGGACTAAGTAAAGAAAAGAGGTTTACTGAGCCAATAGTATTGAGGCTCTAAGAGCATGATGTCAACATCTCACTGCTCTGGTGAGGCTCATTTGGTCATGCCCCAGCAATCTGGACGGCATCATGATGGGGGCAGGAGGAAGAGGTCACGTGGTAGAACAAATCCAGAAGAACTCAGCAGTCAAGCTCACTCGTAGGGAGATGCTCACAGCTGTGGTGGGCAGATGCGTGTGGACAGCACACAGGAAGTGCAGGCAGCACAATCAGTTCAAAGTTATCCTTGGCTACAGAACTAGTTAGAGATTAGCCTGGTCCACGTGACACCAGGATTAATTTTTTCTGAAGGTAATGATTTCAGAGATCTAAAATCTGTCATTGCATATCTGGGAGTCAAGCCTGGGCCTTGGACTTGCAGGGGATGATTCCCTGTCCTGATCTACATCTCCAGCCCTGACCTAATTACTTTTTTGTTTTTGTTATTTTGTCTTTTTTTTTTTTTCCTGGAGCTGAGGACCAAACCCAGGGCCTTGCGCTTGCTAGTCAAGCACTTTACCACTGAGCTAAATCCCCAACCCCACTTTTTTGTTTTTAAAGATTCATTTATTTATTTTATGTACACTGTAGCTGTCTTCAGACACACCAGAAGAGGGCATCGGATCCCATTATAGATGGTTGTGAGCCACCATGTGGTTGCTGGGAATTGACTTCAGGGCCTCTGGAAGAGCAGTCAGTGCTCTTAACCACTGAGCCACCTCTCCAGCCCCTTGACCTAATCACTTTGCACCAGCTGTCACCTCATAAAGGTTCTTCTACTTCTTAGAGTCTCCTCATTGGGGTCCAAGCTTCGGGGACAATCTGTAGTGCCAGGGAAGAGTTATACCCCCCAAAACAGACAGCACCCAATCTGATGTAAATCTCAGCAGGATCTTCTTTCTATTCAAGCTAGCTGGGAGGTGCGGGTGGGGCAGCACACTGCCATCATGCTGAAAGGTTCTAGTGGTGGGGGAGCCCAAATGTCTATGGGGCAAGGCTTTATAGTAAGCAGCAAGCAGGGAGTATGTGTGCAAGCATCTAATTGGAAAGCTACTGTGGCCTTTAACATAAATGGCTGGTGCTAGGAGTCCTATCATAAACTTCATTTCTGCTGCCCTCTGCATTGGTGGTCGTTAGGCAGAGGGTGGGCTTGTAACCTGGGAGTGCAGATTTGTCGTTGGTCTTGTTGAGGGTGTAACCTGGAGATGCAGGTCTTGTTGGGGAGTAGCCTAGAGACTGGAGTTAGGCTCAGATTTTGTTGGGGGGCAACTTGGCAACTAATGTTAGGTACCAGCCTGTTAGTTTACCTGAGTTCAAACTTAGATGAGGTTCTCTAAAATGGAGTCTGAACTTAAAAAAGATTTGGCCTCTCAAATCCACATTCAGACAGTAGTAGTGCAGGGTAACTCTAACCCAGCCAAGAAATAGAACATCATTAGTCAGGTGGCTCAGTCCTGTAGTCCCAGGCCTCAGGCGGCTGAGGCAATAGGCTTGCCACACGTTTTAGGGCAGCTTGCCACATGGTGAGCTCTGGGCAGGCCTGAGCTACAATGGGAAACCGGGTCTTAAAAAACCAAGTAAGACAGCTACAAAGAGAACATCGTCAGGATTCTAGAGCACCCTCTTAGGGTACAGTCAGTGTTCCTCCCTTTCCTGAGATGACCTGCGTCTGCCTGAGATGAACACATCATGGCTTCTCTTTGTACTTTCCTATGTGTGCAGACACTACTCAATGACATGACACGGTTTAACTTTGCTTCTTTTTAAACTTATGTACATACACTTGGTCTATCTGGAATGTTTCCCTCATGAGTGTCTGCGAGTATGCGTGACTCTGTGTTCAGGCTTACGTACGGGGAGGCCCAGGCTGATAGCAGGTGTCTTCTATCTTGTTCCACTTTTTTTTTTTTCTTTTTTTCAGAGCTGGGGACCAAACCCAGGGCCTTGTGGTTGCTAAGCAAGCGCTCTGCCACTGAGCTAAATCCCCAACCCCACTTTATTTTTTTAGACAGGATTGTTCAACTAAACTTGAAACTCGTGGATTCAACTAGACTGGCTGCCCAGTGGACATCTCCTCACTGCTTCCCCTCCAGGTCTCTCTGTCTCTCCTCCCTGTTCTAGGATCATAGATTCCTACCATTCTGCCTAGCTCTTTCCTCTGGTGTTTTGTTTGTTTTTGCATGAGTTCTGGGATCTGAACTCAGGTTCCTACTGCGCTTGCACTAGGAGATTCCTCAGCTCTCAGGGCTGTGTTGTGTTGCTCCAAATCATGAAATTACTTTATATTGACAACACTATGGGGTTGTTTTGGTTTGGGGTTTTGGGTTTTTTTGTTGTTGTTGTTTGTTTGTTTGTTTGAAACAGGGTTTTGCTATGTAGCCCTAGCTGTTCTGAAGACTTTTTTTTTTTTCATTAAAAAAAAATGTGTTTCCTTCTGGGAAGTGGTGGTGCACGCCTTTAATCCTAGCACTTGGGACACAGAGGCAGGTGGAGCTCTGAGTTTGAGGCCAGCCTGGTCTACAGAGTGAGTTTATCCTACAGAGGGCTATGACGAATAAACAGTGTATTGAAAAATAAAATGAAATTTGCATGATTTCACCTTAAAGTTGTGATTTGGGTAGATAATACTTTTTTCTGTTCTTGCCTTCATCACTATGACACTTATAATTTTTAACATACATACATCATATATATATATATCACATACTACAGCAAAATATGGAGGTCAGGGGACGATTCATAGGAGTCAGTTCTTCCTCCCATCCTGTGAACCCCAGGGGTTGAACTCGGGTCGTCAGGGCTGGCAGCAGCCACCTTTGCCTACTGAGTCACCCCATCCACCCTGCTTTGTCATTTGAAACAGTTGTGTAAAGTGTTGTATAAAGTCATTTTATCACATATCCATAAATTGGGGTTGATCTGATTTTCCTCATGGCTACACCCTGGCTTTTCATTTCTGGTGTTGTGTTCTTTGTGAGTCATGTCAGGAGAGCACAGCATCACCGGATGCTTGTGTAGCAGAGGGCAGTGCTCTAGCTTGGGGATTATCCTGTAATGCTGTTGTCTAGTTATTCCAGCCTTGTGTCCTTCTTGTATTAGCAGTTGTAGATGATTTTGGGTGTGTGTGTGTGAGTGTGTGTGTGTGCATGTGTGTGTATGCATGTGTGTGTGTGTATGCATGTGTGTGTGTGTATGTGTGTGTGTGTGTGTGTGTGTGTAGGCCTGAGGATCACCTCCTATGTGTTTCCTCGGTTGCCCACCCTGCCTCATGAGACAGTGTTCCCATTAGCATAGAGCTGACCAGTTAGGCCGGGCTGGCTTCTGTCTCCTTCTCCCTAGTGCGAGGATTACATGCATGCCACCATGGCCAGCCTTCATGTGCATCTGGGATTGGACTCATATCCTGGGCTTGAACAGCAAGCCCATTACCAGCTGAGCATCTCTGGCTCAGTAATTCCTGTTTGAGTCGATCATTTTCTCCTTCTTCGTCCCTTTCACAGACCTTTCTTTTCCTTTTCAGTGCACTCCTTACCCTCTGTGCTGTGGAACATTTGAAAAACCAACAAAGGTCAAAGTGTCGGGACCACAGCGGACAAGGCCAAAAGTGGCCCCAGACATGAGGTGCTGGACCTTCCTCTGGCTGGGAAGTCGGGTGGGGGGTAGAGCAGGAGGGAGAAATGACAGAGAATCAGGAATCCAGAAGGCCATGAAGAAGAGCAAGATGGGTAGGGGAAAGGGGTGGGAAGCGGCTGCTGTGTGAAACAGGAGCAAGTCAGGCTCCTCTGAGACCTTTCTGAGCTGAGGTAGAGTGTTGACAAAGGGAGGCTTGTGAGGTAAAGTAGGGCTTTCTAAGCCTTTCTTTGAGAGGCAGAGGCTGGATTGTCCTGTGCTGCATGGTAAAATCCCTTCTCAGAACAGCAAACAACAGCCCACTGCAAAGAGAGCCAGACGGATACTGAGATCCTCCCTCTCCCTCTCCTCTCCCTCTCCCTCTCCCTCTCCCTCTCCCTCTCCCTCTCCCTCTCCCTCTCCTCTCCCTCCCTCCCCTCACACACTTCTCACTCCTCCCCTGCCCTTGTTCCCCCACCTCCCTGCTTCTTATCCTGCCTCTCTCTGTACCCCAAGTTACAGCAGTCCTCCTGCCTTAGCAGCTTGACAACTGAGACTAGTAGTGAAGCCTGTGAGCTTTGGAGGGCATCTATCTGTTTCTATAAATTCCTAGCGTGCTTCCCACCTTCCTGCCTGTTAACTGTAGCTACTCAGACCCCTGTGCCCTGTGCTAAAACATCCTGAAGAAGTAAAGACATCATGTAAAAAACGTGGGTGGTCTGAGTTCTCTGGGTCTCGAGTGTGGGTGGATGGGTATGGTGCATTTGTGTACCTGTGATGCATGTGTATGTATGGGTGTGCTAAGTCATTCATGTGTATGGTATGTAGGTGCTGTGTGTGTATATTTGTCAGTATGGTATGGGTGTGGTGTGTGGTATATGTGTTGGTATGTATTTGTGGTGCATGTGACGGTGATGATGTATGTCATGCCTCAGTTAGTGTATGGAACGTGTGTGTGTGTGTGTGTGTGTGTGTGTGTGTGTGTGTGTGATACATGTGATACCAGTGTGTAGTATATGTGAATGTGATGTGTGTGTGTGTGTGTGTGTGTGTGTGTTGCATGATATCTTTATGTGGTATACATGGAGCATACTTGTGTGGTATAAGTACTTCCATGCATGGTATGTATGTGATATTTGTGGTGTATGTGTTTTGAATGTCAGCAAGCGGAGTGTGTAGAAATTATAGTCTCCTGTAAGACAGTTTGAAACTCAGTGAATCCTTAAGTAAGCCTGAGAATGATTTCCTCCTCAGAGTTCACCTAAAATCTGTGACTTCTGATTTTAAGGTCCTCTAAGGAAAGTGAAGATGCATTTTTCCTTGCCAAATCGAGAGCTTCCGCATCAGATAGGCCTGAGGAGTCTTCCTTGGTAAAGCCTTCAGACTCCTCCCTGGACAAAAATGTATCCATTGAGACAACAAAGCTTTCTGAGATGGATTCAGACCTTTTGGTATGGGAAGATGGGACCCTAGCGACCTGGTCTACATCAGCCTGGATTGCACAGGCTCAAGTTTCAGAGAGCCGGGTGGCAAAGGCTCAGGCCTGGGAGACCCTTGCTTTGGAGGCTCAGGCAAGAGGGGCCTTACAATTCAACAAGCCCAGCACCACAGAGTACTCAATGGAGACAACCCGGAAACAAGAGTCCTCCATAGAGTTGAACAAGACGAGTAAGGAAAATAGCAACGTCTTCCCTCCCTGGCTCCTCTGGTCCAGCAAGGCTGAGTACATCCTGGCCCTCATGGGCTACTTGGTGATGCCATCCGGACTCTTGCGCTTTGTCACATGCTGGGTTCACAAAGGAAGCTGTAAGTCTGGGAACTAGGGCACGTGGGCCCAAAAGGGACAGCAGGAGTGAAGCCGGTCCTGGCTTCCCAACGTCTGAGATGCTACAGCAGGAGAGAAACTCGGTGTCTGAGCACCCAGGGCCAGAAGTTGAGGTTCAGGGTTTTGAGCAGAACTCAGTGGGTTGGCCAGGCAGGATGTTGGTGGGGAAAGGGTGATGGGCAGCCCTCTGAAACTCCTACAAGTAGGGAGGTTGGCCAGTGATGGATGCGGAGCAGTCAGGCCTCAAGCCTGTGGCCTGAGGGAGGTTGCGGTTGGTGAGCAGTCTTCCTAGTTCGTGAAGAGAACAGCATCACCCTGAGGCTCTCAGAACCTGTGCCCTCCCCGCAGGGAGCTTCTTCATTGCGTACCTCCTAATGCTGTTCGTCATTGGGATTCCTCTCCTCTTCCTGGAGATGGCGGTTGGTCAGAGGGCACAGCAGAGCAGCATTGACCTGTGGAAGACCCTGAGCCCCTGGTTTGGTGGACTAGGATACAGCATGGTTATGGTGAGGAAGCCCAGGCTTCATAAGCCTGCCCCACAGTTGCTCCCCTCCCTCCTCTATGGAGAAAATGCCATGAGTGTCCCAGTGTGGGCCATGGTCCTTCAGCCCCGCCATCCTTTGTCAGTCCCTTCTCTCTCCCTGCCCCTGGTCCTCCTCCCAGACCCCCCTCCGCTGGTCTGCAGGTGTGCCTCATCACTAACACCTACCTGAACGTGTTCAATTCCTGGATCCTCTTCTACATGAGCCACATATTCCACTTCGTTGTTCCATGGGACCGGTGTCCCTTACAAAGGAATTCCAGCGACTTTGGTGAGGAAGGAGAAATGGAGAAATGAAGGGACTCGGGAAGAGGAGGGCAGAGCAAGGAGGGGCATGAAGAGAAAGACAGGACGACAGCAGAGGGAGGCAGAGAAATGGGGGGTTGCCACATCTAGCAGGCCTGTCCAAAGCCATGTCCCCCCAGATCCTGAATGTGAACAGGCAACATCCTACACGTACTTTTGGTACCGGCAGACCTTGAAGGCCTCAGACAGTATTGAGGATGAAGGAGGACAGCCGTCCTTCAACCTGGCCATGTTCCTCTTTCTGGCCTGGTGCCTCATTTGTGTCTTCATGGTCAACGGGATCAAGTCCCTTGGGAAGGTGAGCTGCACTTAGCCCTTGGCATTCTCAAGTGCTTGTTTCCACCTGGTTTCTCCCTCATGCCCACTTATTCCTGCAAGCCTCTTGCCTGGCTGATAACTCTTCTGAGTCCTCATCTGGTCCCTTAGCTCTACAAAGATGAGTCTCTTGACAAGCAGCCGATGTGCTGCACTCCCCTCACAGGTCCTGTGTGTCTTGTTGCAAGTTCCCAATTTCATCATCATCTGCTTCCTCGTCCGGACTCTGTCAATGGGCAGTGGCATAGGATATGGCCTTAACTACCTGCTGATCCTGGAGGTGAGGTTCTTCCTCAGTCCTCTGAGCTCTGGGACCAGCACAGCTGCCTGCTGTGGTCTCCTGTACCTCCTCCCTTCTCTCCCAGTTGTCCTGTCCCACATCTTGACATCCCTGTTGTACCTATCTTCTCTTTTTTAGGTGGCGAGAATCTCCGACTTAACTATGTGGTGCCAAGCAGGGATCCAGGTCTTGTTTGACGTTGGCCTGGGCTTTGGCCCCATTATCTCTTTATCCTCACACATGTCTGACTTCAACAACTGTCTGAAGGATGCCTTCCTTATGGCTCTGTTCAAGATAGTCACCTTGTTGATCACCACACCCTTCCTCCTCTCCATCCTGGGCTTCTGGGCCACTATAACCACACATCACTGCTGTAAGAAGTAAGGCCAGTCCCTGGTGGGTCCAGCCCGGCAGCTTCACCACCCACTCACACACCTTACCCTCAGGGAGGCTACAAGCTCTGCTTCCTCTTAGCTGAGAACAGAGCCCCTTTCTAACCTTAGAGAGCTCCAGAGGTTGTCAACTGGCACCTCAGAGCTGACGTGATGACAGATGCTAAGCGCGGCAGGCACGCAAGTCACCCCACCCCAGAGAACAGCATCTGAGGCTACCTCCCACAGACCCAGCATGGAGGTCCGTCCCTTAGCTGTGTGTCCCAAAACTTAGCAGTCTCCGCCCCTCTGGGAAACCCAAACTCTACAGGGCCAGAAACCTGAGGAGTCTCTCTCCCAGCTGGGGCTGTCTATCCATCTGCTCTGCATCTTGTTTTGGCCTTATTGACACCATCTAACCCCATGTGCCCATGGGTATATAGTGAGATGTGTATGTTGTACGTTGGTAAAATCACCAGTCGCACTCTCACCTCAGATGTTACTATTTCTTTGTGGTGAAGTCAAAGCTCCCTCAAGTTGTTTTGCTTTTTGAGACAGGGTCTCACTGTGTAGGCCTGGAATGCCCTGTGTAGCCCAGGCTGACATTGAACTTCTGATCCTCCTCCCCAAAGCTTGGTTTATAGCTGTGTGCCACCATTCCCAGCTCTCGTAGTTACTTTTGTTGCTTGAAGACTTATTTATTTATATGCATACGAGCATTCTGCCTGCATGCCTGGTGCTTGTGGAGGTCAAGAGAGGGTGTCAGATCCTTTGAAGGGAGTCACCAATGGTTTGATGCTACTATGTGTGTGCTGGGAGCTAAATCTGGGTCCTCTAGAACAGCAACTGCTCTTAATGGCTGCATGTCTCTGGCCTCCTTGTTATTTTTAAACACATAGCACACCATGATTAGCTGTAAATACCCTACTGTGTGAGAGAGCACCAGAGTTTTTCCTGCTTTTCTGTGGTCATGACAGCTTGCTGCTGCTTGTAAAGTGCCTGTGGCCCACCATAGAAGTTTGGACCAGATCCTCAGTGTGTTTCTCCATTTTACTGCTTTTCTCAGTCTAGGGGGGCAGGAGGAGGGGTGAAGAATCAGGTCCTAAGTCACCTCTTCACAAGCTTCTGACAACTGCCAATGTGAGCTGAGAGAGTCAGAGAGGCAAGCCTGAGTTGGATTTTTCCATAGTAATCAAGGTCTCCACAAATGACTGTCATTTTCTCCTAGAAGCTGGCGTTGTGTGACTCTTCCTGGGTAACAGGGAAGTGACAACAGGCCAAAGAGGGTGTGTGTCATTTCAGGCCAGCTGGTGAACCAGTGACTTAGCAGGGTTACTCACAGGAGTAGGGCGAGAGATTACCTCAGGAAATGGCTGACGTAAAGGCAGCACTGTGACTGTGTGTCCACCATACATGGGTGACATGTTATGGAAACTGCCCCTGGGAGCTCTCTGAACCACTTGCTGACAGTTGTAGGAAGGCTCTTCTCCCCACAGCATGTGTCGCTCTGTACATAACCCTGGGGAAGGGGCCTCACGTGTCTCGTAACTTTATGAGCTTCTGGTGACTCTTTTTTTTTTTTTTTTGGTTCTTTTTTTCGGAGCTGGGGACTGAACCCAGGGCCTTGCGCTTCCTAGGCAAGCGCTCTACCACTGAGCTAAGTCCCCAGCCCCGCTCTGGTGCCTCTTAGGTTTGCTTAGGTCCCTGAGTCTTATGAGTCTCCCTCTGTTCAGGAGGGATAATTGCAGTTCAGGCTTTAGAACTTAGCCGCACAGTCACCTGAGCAACATATGCACCCAGTTCTGGATGGCAGGTGCTGCTGCCCCTCCTAATCCAGACACTGGTTCCAGATCCCCATCAGATCCTGCAGTCTGCAGCTGTGCCTCTCTCTGTGTGATGTACGATTGCACTTCGGTGTTCCTGCCACGTCTTCCTGTGGACGGAACTCGCCTAGACACGGCAGCCCTGAGCGGAGTCCGGGCTGTGACTAGATTTAACTTTGAGCTGTTTAGGGAATAGAAGTTCTGATTTGCTTCAGGCACTCTTCTCTTTGTAGCCCTGGCCGGCTTGGCTCACAACTGTCTTCCTGTCTAAGCCTGCCGTCTGCCAGGTGTACAGGTGCGTGCCGTCACAGCCAGCCCTGTCGGCAATGGTCTGTGCTTGTTTAGTGCAGAATGTAGTCATTAGGGATCTAGTCACACAGACACATCAGTGATAGCATAGAGTTTGGAGTCCAAACATTCAGAGCCTATAGCCGTGCAGGGCAGACTAGGCCTTAGAAGGTGTTGTCGTGCAGGGCTTGCTCAGTGTTCCAGTGGTTTACTCAGAATCACCCTCCCAGAGGGCAGTGTAAGGTTTCCTTCTCCTTGTTTTGCACAGCACTTTGTTAGCCATGGCTGGAACTCTTAATTTTGCAAGTCTGAGAAGCATATAATAAAATATTTGTGTTATTGGTTTAGCTGGTTGACTGTTGCTGTAGTATGTGCCTGGTGTGGGGGCGGGGTCATGGCTGAGGAGGGGACACAGGACAACTGTGTGGCGTCAGTTCTCCCCTTTCACCTTCAGGGCTCCAGAGAATATCTCAAGGCTTGTGTAGCAAGTTCTTTATCCACAGAGCCAGCTAGTGATACAGACAGCCTTTCTATGTAGTCCTGGATGCCCTGGAAATCATTTTGTAGACCAGGCTGGCCTCAAACTCAGAGAGATCTGCCTGCCATTGCTTCCTAAGTGCTGGGTGTGTACCACCACTGCAGGCCCGTGTGTGTGTGTGTGTGTGTGTGTGTGTGTGTGTGTGTGTGTTAAAAAGCACCCACATGAAGAACCGTCCACTCAGAAAATGCTCTGTATAGTTTGCTTGCTTCTTTCTTCCTGCGAATGTGCATACCAGTGGAGGCCAAAAGAGGATGCCGACTAGCTGCCCCGTCACTCTGCCTTAAGCCCTGAGACAAGCTCTCTTCCTAAACTAGAAGCTCTCCATTTTGGCTAGACTGGCTGTCTAGCAAGGTCTAGGGACCTAGCTGCCTGCCTCCCGGTGCTGGGATTACAGGCGTGTGTGGCTGAGCAGTGTGCCTGGGTGCTGAGGGTTGGGACTTGAGGTCCTCCTGCTTACTGAGCAGGTGCTCCCACCCATAGGCCATCTCTCCAGCCACTCCCTGCATTTCCTCATTGAAACGTGTGCACTGGGCTTTCTGCCCTCTTTGCTGGGCCACTCTAGCCACAGCTTGTTTCTAATGTGCATGGTTTTGCCCGCACGGATGTCTATGCGCCACTTAGAAGACCCAAGTTGGGTTCCCAACACCCACGTCTGGCCACTCGCACATGCCTGTAACTCCAGCTCTAGGAGATCTGACTCACTCTGGATTCTCTGGGTGCCTGGACTCACACACACATGGCTCTGACACTGACTTTAAAATAAGAAAAATAAATCTCTTTTTTGAGCCAAGTGCCCTGCCTGGCCTGGGACTTGCTATATAGACCTGGCTTGTCTCGAACTTATGAAAAATCTCCTGCCTCTGCCTCTGGCCACCCACACTGCAGTGGTTGGAGCTGAACCCAGGGCTTTGTGTGTGACAGGCAAGTACTCTACACTGGGATGCACCCCGGCCCCTTTCACCTTAAGGCTCTATTTTTAGTTTTTAAGACGCTTTTATTTTATTTTACGTGCATGAATGGTTTGCCTGCATGGAGAACTGTGCACACCTGGTGCCCATGGAGGCCAGAGAGGGTGTCAGAGTCTCAGGAACTGGAGTCCAGGTAGTTGAGAGCAGCCGTGTGGGTCCTGGGACCTGAAATTGGCTCTTCTGGAAGAACAGCCAGTGCTCTTAACTACTAAGCCATCTCTCTAGTCCCCTTTTGAAATATTGATTGGTTGGTTGGTTGGTTGGTTGGTCTTTTTCTTTTTTTTTCTTTTTTTCGGAGCTGGGGACCGAACCCAGGGCCTTGCGCTTGCTAGGCAAGCGCTCTACCACTGAGCTAAATCCCCAACCCTTGTTGGTTGGTTTTTCTGAAACAGGGCCTCACCATGTACCCCTGGCTGTCCTGGAATTTACTATGTAGATCAGGCTGTGCTCAAACTCATAAGAGATCCACTTGCCTTCTGCTGGGATTAAAGGAATACACCGCTACCACCCATTTCCCCCTCCTCGATCTCTCCTCTCCCTCTCCCTCTCCCCTCTCTGGTCTCCCTGCTCCCGCCACCCCCCAGTCAAGGTTTTTCTGTGTTGCTCTGGCTGTCTGGAACTTGCTCCATAGTCCAGGCTAGCCTTGAACTCTGAGATCCACCTACTTCTGCCTCCTGAGTGCTGGGATTGCATGCGTGCAAGTCTTGTGCAGGCAGCCATATTGTTGAGAGTCCATAGGAGCCACATCCCTATCCTGACAAGAAGACCCTGTCACACAGAAGTCACTCTGGTCTGCTAGGCTCTCAAAATCTTTCCACCCTATCTTTCCTGAGCATTTAGGATAGCTGTGTTTCACTAAGTTTCCCTGGCCTTGAAATGGTGATCTTCCTCAGACTCTTCAAGATCTGAGATTATAGGCCTACAGCACTAGATTGGCTTAGTTATGAAGATCTTTAACAGCCTGGGATTGAGGTGAGGTCCTCTGGACAGGATCTTTGGAAAGAGACTTCTTGGAACTAAAGTTTTGTTCTTGGGAATAATCACTGCAAGTCAAAACTTGGGCTGCAAGTTATAGCTGAGGCTACCTTGTGGATACAGCCCAATGGACACTTCAGATTTCCTCTTGTTTGTTCCTCTTCATTTGTTAAACATCCTTGTGCTCGTTCCTGGCTGCTCAGGAGGACTGGCAGCTTCCACCTCGCTGTGCTCCTGGAGGAGTGGCCCTCTCCCTTCAGGCGCTAAGTCTAAGATGGGCGTTTCTGTGAGGCAGGCAGGGCAGCACCCTTTTAATCCCAAGGGGCAGGGTGGGCTGGGGGTGGGGGTGGGGCAGGAGCAGAGGGGCAGAGGGGCAGAGGCAGGCCTCTGCCTCCGTGAGTTTGAGGCCAGTCTGGTCTACATAATGGGCTCTAGGAGAGCCAGGAAGAGAGACCCTATCTTAAAAAACAAAACAAACAAAACAAAAAGCCCAAAACCAAAAAACAAAAGGGGGGTGATTTTGGCTTCTACACCACCCTTTATTTACATATTTTGTTTAATTAACTAATATTTTCACTTTCGTTTATTCAGTGTATAAGTAGAGGGAGAAGCCAGAGGATGGCTGGAGCCATATGCAGTTGTGAGCCTCCTCACATGGGTGCCGGGAATCAAACTTGTGTCCTCTGGAAGAGCAGCCTGTGTTCATGTTAGCAGCTGGACAATTTCTCCACCCCTTGTTAGCAGTTTTATTCTTTTAAAAAATTTTTTAAATAATTATTTATTTTATGCATGAATACAGTGTTGCTGTCTTCAGACACACCAGAAGAGGACATCGGATCCCATTACAGATGGTTCTGAGCCACCATGTGGTTGCTGGGATTTGAACTCAGGACCTCTGGAAGAGCAGTCAGTGCTCTTAACCACTGAGCCATCTCTCCGGCCCCACAGTTTTATTTTCATAAGAAGATTAAAACTATCTTTCAGTTTAACTTATTCATGGTGAGAATATTAGTCCTGATGTGTAACTGGCTTGTCACCAGAATATCATCCTGTTTTACACGTAGGATAAGGTCAACCTGTGCTTGCTTTCACAAAGCTTGCATAGCTCTCTGCGAGGGCTCTGCTCAGGACTGAGGTAGCAGTTCTTACACACGGCACAACTTGGGAGTGCCACACCCTTCAGAGTCCAGGAAGCTGCTCCAGCCCTCTGCAGTGTGGAGCTTGGAAGGTTGACTTTCCTTTCCACTCTCAGAAAAGGTCATGGAGATCCAAGACCACAGAGTCCCAGGAAGCCTATAGAGAATCCCTACCCCAGGTTCCCAGGGGCATACATTCTTGGTGGCCCTGAGAATGGCACGCTTGAGGCTCCGCTGTAGGCTTTCCTTTGCCCAGGTCAGTAATGCCGGGCTGGAGATAGCTCTCATGGATAGGATGAACAAGGGAAGGTCAGTGCCAAAGCCTGACCATTCTGACTCACCTTTTCCTCAGGAACACAAATAAACTCCTAATGCTGATAGCCCAGGGGATCCTGCCTCCTGAGGTGGAGCCCCCTGACCTGAATGACGACCCCACCTCCATCTACAATTCCTGGCTCGACAGCCTCCCGCTACCCTTGAGGAGCGCCGTTGTCAGCATGGTGCCCGAATGCAACGTCCAGAAGCAGTTTCTGAAGGTCAGTGGAGATGGCCTAGGGCAAAGAGATGCTGGAAAGCCTGCTCTGCACCACAGAGTTCACCTTTCGTTAATTCCAGAAAGAAATATGATCCATAGCCCTGGTGACTCAGGAAATGCCACTCACAGAAGACCTTCTGTGGACTGCAGGGGCGGGGTCCTGTCAGGTCTGCTCTCCTCTTGGACTCAGGAGTTTCTAGAAAAGTGGAGAGAGCACTTTACTCTTCTGTACCTGCAGATTGAGGATAGCCCTCGCTTCCTGTTCCTGATCTTCACTGAGGTCATCTCACTATTACCCGGGTCTGCCTTCTGGACTGTCCTCTTCTTTCTGGCGCTGCTGGGTCTGGGGTTGTGTACCAACCTCATGTACATGCTGGGCAACATTTTGACACTCCAGGACACCTTCCCCTTCTGCAGGAGACAGCCAAGGTTGCTCACAGGTACTCCTGCCTCTGGGGTTTCCAGCTCCCCACGGCATTATCACCAGCCCTGACCTGTGATCTCCCCTTAGCCCCACCATCTGCCAGACCTCTAGGATCCTGACACAGACCTAATGCTTCCTCCAGTGGGTGTTTCCATGACGACGTTCCTGTGCGGCCTCATCTTCATCCAACCTTCAGGCATCTACTACTTTACACTGCTGAGTGAATACTGGGTAGCAGTGCCCATCATCACCATCATCCTATGCGAAACCCTTGCCGTAGCCTGGGCCTATGGGGCCAAGAGGTGAAGGGCCAGGCCAGGCCCCTAGAGCATGGATCTCTGGGGAGGGTTGATGGTCTTCCTGCTGTTTCCAATCTCAAACTAGAGTAACACGAGGGCCCTAAACTACAAGGGCTCTGAGAAAGGTTTATTTATTGTACTTTGGTGTGTTTCATATGCTTTAGGTCTTATGGCCTGCTAGTGCCTGGGGACACTGCATAAACCAAAGGTAGCTCCTGTGTTCAGGAGCCTACATGCTAGAGGTATAGACAGATAGCAGCAACACTGACGGACACGCAACCATAAGTCACAAGTGAGGAGTGGAGGAGACTCTGCTGGTAAAGTCCCTGCTGTGCAAGCATGTAGGTCTGAGCTCTACCCTCAGAACGCACACCATGGTAACCCCTCATCCTAGCAACCAGGACCATGCTCCTTCTGCAGGAGACAGCCGAGGATGCTCACAGGTACTTTCACCTACAGCCCTGCTCCCCCACTGCCTTAACAGCAGCCCCGGCCATGATCTCCCCTTAGCCACTTTGTCTGCCAGACTTCTGGGATCCTGACACATATATGCATGTGTGTGAGCTGTTCCTGCTTCTGTGAACATGAGAGGAGATGGGAGGTACAAACGAGGATCCCAGGCCCTGATAACCAGGGAGTACAGCTTCCAGGTCAGTGAGAGGCCTTGTCTGGGAAAAGAAGGAAGCCAGTTGTCATCAAACTCTAGCCTCCATGGACGTTCACACGCAGGCACACTGAACAGAAGACACAGAGAGACCAGCGGCCCCATTGGTTCAGTGTAGGCGTGTGTGGTTCAGGCCCAGTAGTGAGGAAGGACTCCTTGAGGGAGGAGCCATGCTTTATGTGTAAGCGCGGTGCATGTGAGTGTATGTGTATGTATGTGAGCAGCATGTGTGTATGTGTATGTATGTGAGCAGCATGTGTGTATGTGTATGTATGTGAGCAGCATGTGTGTATGTGTATGTATGTGAGCAGCATGTGTGTATGTGTATGTATGTGAGCAGCATGTGTGTATGTGTATGTATGTGAGCAGCATGTGTGTATGTGTATGTATGTGAGCAGCATGTGTGTATGTGTATGCATGTGAGCAGCATGTGTGTATGTGTATGCATGTGAGCAGCATGTGTGTATGTGTATGCATGTGAGCAGCATGTGTGTATGTGTATGCATGTGAGCAGCATGTGTGTATGTGTATGCATGTGAGCAGCATGTGTGTATGTGTATGCATGTGAGCAGCATGTGTGTATGTGTATGCATGTGTGTATGTGTATGCATGTGAGCAGCATGTGTGTATGTGTATGCATGTGAGCAGCATGTGTGTATGTGTATGTATGTGAGCAGCATGTGTGTATGTGTATGTATGTGAGCGTGCCAGTGGAAGTGTTGCTGCCTCTGAGTACTGCAGAGGGAATGTCCTCTGATCTGGGAACTGGAGTGGAACGGAGCAGGCTCAGCGTCGTCCAGTCCAAGGCTCTTCTCTTGTGCCTCAGATCTGAAGTGTCAGCCACAAGCCTGTGTTTTGGACATTCCATGTTTCGCTTGTGGGGCTATTTTGAAGGCCATGCAGTCTTTAGGTGGCTGGGCCTGGCTGGAGGGGGTGATATTCAGCCCAGACGCTGGCAGGCTTTCTCTGCTTCCTACTCCACTCCATGTTCTAGCCGCCATGGATGGAGCCATCTCTGCAGCCATTTCTTCCCCATCATGATGACCAAATTCCCTTGGAAATCAAGAGCCCAAGTAAACCTTGCCTTCCTTAAATTTCTTTCGGTCAGGTGTTTTGTTGCAGCAGTTCAAAAATTAATAGAGTGGGCATAATGGGGCAGGTTTTTCATCTCAGTACGTCAGAGGCAGAGGTAGGGGAATCTCAGTGAGGTCTAGGCCAGTCAGACCTACATAGTCTCTGTTTCCAAAAAGAATAGGATACACAAGTGGTATAGGCCCAAGGCATAAGGTGCTGAGGTGCTGAGGACCTCAGAGTGCGCGCGCGCGCGCACACACACACACACATACACACACACACACACACACACACACTGTAGCTATTCTCAGACACACCGGAGGGTATCAAGTCCCATTACAGATGGTTGTGAGCCACCATGTGGTTGCTGGGAATTGAACTCAGGACCTCTGGAAGAGCAGTCAATGCTTTTAACCACTGAGCCATCTCTCCAGCCCCTCACCTAACATTTTAATCATTATTACTTTATATGTATGAATGCTTTGCCTGCCTGCATGTCTGTGCACCACATGTGTGCCTGGGGCTCATGGAGGCCAGAAGAGGGCATCAGATTCCCTAGGATTTGAGTTACCGATAGCTGTGGGCCACCATGTGGGTGCGGAGAATCAAACCCGGATCTTCAGCCACAGCAACAAGTGCTTGCTCTTGAGCTCCCCTCCCACCCCATATTTTCTTACATTTACGTCGTGTGGCTGCATGCATGTGTATGGGCATGTGTGTGACACAGCATGTGTGGAGGTCTGAGGACAACTTGTGGGGGTTGGTTCTCTCTCCCTACCATGTTAGTCCCAGGGATTGAGCTCAGGCTTGGCAGCAAATGCTTTTCCCTCCTGAGCCATCCCAATGGCTGTCAGCAAACATATGAGGTTCACTGGTGTGCCGTGCATGCAGGGTCTCTCACTGAAGCTGTAGCTCACCAGCTACACTGGTTGGCCAGCAAACCTCAGAGACCCTGCATCTCCACCTCCCCAGAGCTGGGGTACAGGTGCACACCTCTGTGTCTGGCTCGTTGTGTGTATTGAGGCCATCTTCCCAGTGCCAGGAAGCCCTTTGGTTCTGGATGAATCCACCATCATATAGACCCACTCTCAAAACACAGGGTCTGGGGCTGGGGATTTAGCTCAGCGGTAGAGCGCTTACCTAGGAAGCGCAAGGCCCTGGGTTTGGTCCCCAGCTCCGAAAAAAAGAACCAAAAAAAAAACAAAAAAAAAAAAAAAAAAACAAAAAAAAAAAAAAACACAGGGTCTATAGGAGAAGAGCCTGTGCAGACAGCCCAGTGGGTGTCCCAAGCCCACAGCGGAGGTAAGTGGAGACGCTGAGGGTGAGGATGGCAGTGTCAGACAGGCAGGAGTACCGAGGATGGCATTCTGAAGCAAAGTCTGGACAGACAGAGAGATGGAGAAGAGAAGAGGACCTAGGAACCTGGCATCCTCGGTCAAAGGGTGTGTGTGTAAAAACTGAGACCATGTGACTGAAAGAATCCAAGATGGGAGTTCCTGAGGGCCGAGCACTGTCTGGGTTATGTTTGCTTGGCTTATGTGGTTCACTGTTGGGTACCCAGCACCCAGAGGGGTCTTTGCCACCTCCCAGATGTCATGTTAGGATGGATGAGAGGGGTGTGGGACCCATGGAAGGTGTTGGTTAGCAGGAGAATGGATGGCAGACTAGACAAGGCAAGAGCAGGAGGGCTGGCATAAAGCAGGCCAGAACTGCCATTGCCTAACCTCTGTCTAACCTCTCCTCTGAGGTGGGGAGGCCGGACTGGCTGCCACATTCTGTGTCCCTCAACAGGTTCCTTGCAGACATGATGGCTCTGCTGAGCAGCCCCATTTTCCCTGGCTGCAGCTGGCTGTGGCGCTATGTGTCTCCAGTGGTGCTGCTAGGCCTGTTACTGTTCGTCTGCATTTACCTTGTCCAGGGGCCCCTCGTCTACATGGCCTGGGACTCAAGCACTGTGAGTGACCCTTCTCGGACCTGAGGCTCCTTCCAGTCCCCTGGGAACTGAGGACCTGACCATTGGCTCTGATCACGGAAAACTCACCAGCTTCTCCTCCTGTTCCCCACTGCACCTCTTCTTCCTTTGCTGTGTTAATCTGTGTTTCCTGTCTCTCCATAGTCAAGAGAAGTGGTCCGCTATTTCCCAACGTGGTCCTTGATGCTGATTGCTGGGCTGTCTGCCTTTGTCCTCATGCCCATCCCTGCATACTTTGCCTACTGCCTCAACATGGGGATTCCCTTCAGGTCTGCGCCCTCCTGTAAGCTACCACTCGGAAGTGGCCAGCTATTGACTACAAAAGAGGCCTCAAAGGATATTCTACAAGGCTACAAACCAGAGTCCTAATGAGCCTGTCAGCAGAGCCCCCACTTCCCTCGTCAGGCCAGACATCTTGCATCTCTCACAGCAGACCAGAGAGGCAGCTCTGAACATCAGCTTAAAGCTGGCAGCAGCCCAGGTGCCCAGGACAGAGGAGCGGTGGGGCCTGCTGGCTCTGCAGCACGTTCCTGGCTGGGTTCTTCCACTGCCATGCAGTGCCTCCCTAGGCCCTGGCTCAGAGCATGCGAGCATTTAGTGCACCCAGGCTTGGCCTGCCAGCCCTGCTCCTGGTCTGTGGGTCTCCTGCAGGGTGAAGGGAAGCACGGGGCTGCTGGCCAATAAATCAGTCAGTGCAACTCCAGACTCTGAGTGAGGCTTTCTTCTGTAGATGTCTCAGGCCTTCACAGTGCTGCCGTTTGTTTATCTAGAGCCACATAACTAGCCCGTGTCCCCACCGCCCCGCCAGTTTAGATGCTCGGTCAACTCCCAAGCCTTGTCCAAAGCGTGCTCCTCAGCAAGAGAACCTGAAAATGACCTCAACAAAATGGGCTATTTTCTTGTCTTGTATTGTACTTGCTGCCAAGAATAGAGATCCCATGTAGGCCAGAATATCTTTTTTTTTTTTTTTTTTTTTGGTTCTTTTTTTCGGAGCTGGTGACTGAACCCAGGGCCTTGCGCTTCCTAGGCAAGCGCTCTAACCACTGAGCTAAATCCCCAACCCCTAGGCCAGAGTATCTTAAAACTAACCTTGTGTTTGTATGGCGGTAAGAATGTGTGTGCATGTGTACACCACATGCATGTGGGGGACAGAGGACAACTTGCAGGATTTGGTTCTCTCCTACTATGTGAGCCCCATAAATAAAACCCAGGTCATCAGGTACAGGCCAAGTCATTGTACCACCCCCAAAACTCACTTTCCAATACCATGGACTATATGTCCATCTGCACATAACCAGGTTGAGGTCCAACAGAGTGGTGTGGCTGGAGTCCACCAAGGGTCCCCTGATGCTTGAAAGACAGCGCTGGTTTCCTGGCGGGATTGACTGGCTAAGCTAGCATTACTTTCCAGGTGACCAGAGACCAGAGAGATTCTGGGTGTCAATGGCTGCATTCTCAGAGAACCAGAGAATGGATTTTCCCCACATGTGCCAAGCTCTGAAGACAGGGAGATGTGAAGGGCCTTTGTAGAGAGCTCAAGGGACCAAGTCGCTCCTCCCTGCCAGATGCAAATGAAGGCAGAGCCTTCTGCCTGCTCAGAGTCTCTTTCTTCACCATCTTCCTCCTGCCTCGCCACAGTTCCAGCTCTGGGGTTGCAGCCACAGGCGTAGGGTAGCAAGGCCGAGCTTAAGGCTCTGGAGGAGTTGGTGAGAGCAGCAGGCCTTGCTGAGTCTCCTCACACTCAAGGTTTTTCCCCTGAAGCCACTTACTCAGGGTCCTTGGACGCCCATCTGCAAGTCTGCCTGGGAATATTCCAGGCTGCTGTCGTGTGTCTGGCTGAGGTTCCTGGGTAACTCTGGATCCCTGCCGTCCAGAGGCTGTCTCCCAGCACTCCCTTTGCCTTCTCAGTGCTGTCACCTTCCCCTCCTGGTGGTGGGGTAGTCACCATCATAAAGGACTCTGGGTTGGTTCAGTGAGGTGGCTAGAACTTGGCAAGGCCTGCTCCGCTGGTTTCACTCACTCATTCTGATGTTACTGACCACTCTACAGGAGGGGCCCGAGGGGGCACCATGTGCTCAATACCTGGCCTGTCTCTCCCAGGAGACCAAGCTGCCTTCTGCACACCTCTCCACCATTTTGAAGCAGATACCAGCTTGATCATTTTAGCTGTTGGTATGCCTTGGTGCTCTCTTAAAATTTAACAAAGTAACATTATATACCAAATAAACCACACTTACTTAATGTCAGTAAATATCCACACAAGATTTTCCTACTGTGTGATTTTTTTTTTCTGGTCATTTTGTCTTCATTTTTTTTCTTTTTACATTTAAGTATATGACAGAAAGAGAGAGGGGGGGAGAGAGAGAGAGAGAGAGAGAGAGAGAGAGAGAGAGAGAGAGAGAGAGAGTGTGTGTATGTGTGTGTATTTGTGATAAGTGTGTATGTATGTATGTATGTGTGTATGTGTATGAGTGTGTATGTGTGTTTGAGTGTGTGTGAGCATGTGTATGTGTGTGCACATGTATGTATGTGCATGTGTGTATGTGTGTTTGTGTGTGTGTGTGTGTGTGTGTGTGTGTGTGTGTGTAGGAATGGATATACCACGGTGCCGTAGATTTGGACGACTACTCATGGGAAATGGTTTACCTTCCACCAGAGTAGACATGGCTCATTGGTATAGGGCTTGTCTGGTATATACAAGGCCTTGGATTGCATCCCCAGTTTATCAAAAAAGGTAGAAGGGAGAGATGGAAAGAGAGAAGAAATTTGGGTCGGCAAGCTGTCTGCGTGGTTGAAAGTGTTTGACGCCGAGGCTAGCGATCTGAGTTCAGTTCCCAAGAGGCACATGCTCCTTTTGCTTTCTGAGACAGGCTCTCAGTAAGTTACTCCGGACAACCTCGAACTCACTCTGTTGCCCAGGCTGGCTTTTAGTTTGTACTGCTCTTGCCCAAACCTCCGAAGTAGCTAGAATGGCAGGCCTGCACCACCAGGCCGGGCGAAGTGCTGTACCTCTTATGAATTGGTAGTTAAATCCACAGACTGATTTTACATCCAATTTTTTAAAAAAGTTTATTACCACACATCATTCATACGTAACCCTGGGTCTCATGACGACATCTCCTCTCATGTATGCTGTGCACTGTGACCGTGCTCCCCCTCATTTCCCTCTCTTGTCCTCCTCGAGCTCCTCTGACCTCTTCCTCTCCCAGAGAGGCCGCCATTACTTTCATGTCCTTGTTATTTCCTGGAGACCTAAAGAGTCTAACTCTTCTAGGAGCGTGGGTGAGGGGTTAATTAAAGGCCCATGGGCACCCTGGGGTGGCTGCACCACTGAGGAAAAAGTCTCTCCCCTGCCAGCAACCATTGCCTGTGTAGAAGACCTCAGCTAGAGGCGGGCCTGGTGAGTGCCTCTCTCCTCCATGACAGGATGTTGGTGGGGCCAAGAGTGTGCGGCTGCTCACAGCTGCTCTGGGTTAGGAATGGGCAACTTGTCATGGTGACCGTGCTCTTCCCTGTTCCCAGGGTCAAACGGGACTTTCTAACTTAGCTGCTGCGGCACATGTCCCGCCCCCACCCTCCTCACTGTTGCTCTCCTCCCTGTCCTTGCCTCCATCCCACTCAGATCATACGCAGTATGCATGGTCTTCACACACAAGCTAGAAAGAACTCACGGAAACCCCTTTCCGCAGCTCCAGGAGAGGCAGGACATAGCGAAGAAGATGAGTAAGAGGCCGGTGAGGTGGCTCACCGACCAGGTAACAGGATGGCGGAAGCAGAGCTGATCCAGCAAGCTGTACTTTGACCTCAACGTCCTTGCTGTGGTATGTCCACAAATATACGTGTGCGTGTGTGTGTGTGTGTGTGTGTGTGTGTGTGTGTGTGTGTGTGTGTATGCCCACGCACACACATGCACACACACATATACAGTTTTTAAAGATCACATCTTCAGTCCCAGCCTGCAGTGATCCTGGCTGGCTTTATGCTCTGGACCTGGGTCTCAGGTTGGTGCGAGTGACCCTGAAGGTTCGTAGGCCTCACCTTGAGCAGCATGGATTAACTGAGTAAAGTTCCTCTCTTGGCCACGGGCCCCATGCTCCTCTCGAGGATGAATGCATAGTCATCTTCTGAATTCTAAGCCCGGATCCTCAGCTCACCTTAACAGCCCAATTGCCAGCACTGCTACTGTTTTGAGGGGTTTTAGGAATTGTTCATCTAGAATTTCATATAAGATGTTGTTACGATTCTAAATTCGGAGACTGTCTCCTTTTTCATTTTTTAATTTCTCTCACATTTCCTCAGTAGTTTCAAAAATAGCATTTGGACCTACACTTTCCTCTTACTATCTTTGGTTTGTTTCATTCTTCTTCTTTTCTGCTTTCTTGTCTTGTCTTCCTCTTCCTCTTATTTTTTATTTATCTGTCTTGTTTCCAAGAGGGCCTGGAATTCACAGACGTCTACCTCTCAAGCTCTGGGATCATAGGTATGTGGCCCGACAGTTGGCATGTTTCCCGGCATCTTTTTTTCCTCCTTCATGTGTTCGCGTGAAGTCTACCTGGCAACAGGTGACCTCACTCAGCCCATTGAGCTATAGCTACCTGGCAACAGGTGACCTAAAGCCCCAGGGCAGAATCTCCCTCAGCTGACTCCAGGGAATCCTCTGAGCAACCGGTGATGTCACGGGTCAGCTCGTTGGGACAGAGAGGGAATAGCCGCTTCCCGCGCGGCTTCTCGGACCACGAGGCCGCGACGACGTGGGACTCTCCGCCCAGCGGTTCGCGCGCTGAGGCGGGTACGGACCACTGCGTCCGCCCGGCCGCCAGCCCTGCCCACTTGGAAGCTGGTCCTCGGTGAGGCTGCTGTTCCCTTCCTGGCCTCGGGGGGCGCCGTCGGGACGCTGCGAGCCGGGCTGTCTAGGTCTCCGGAACCACCAAAGGTACCAGCAGGTTTCTGTAGTGACTCTGGAAAGTGAGCAACTGTTAACCTTGGTTTTAGGCTGCGCGTGACTGCGCACTCCTTTAATCCTAACACTGCGGCTGCAGAGGCAGGAGGATTTCTGAAGTCAGCTTGATCTACATAGAGCTACACAGTGAGATCTTGTCTCAAGAGTAGGAGATTCCCTTTAATTTGTACACTTGGGAGGATCGCTGGGAGTCCGAGGCCTGCCTGGTCTATTAGCAAGTTCCTGGTCAGCCAGAGCTATGTAGAGAAACCCTGTCTCATGAAACAAAATAATAAATAAATATTGCACAGGAAAATACTTACGATATAATAGAGGTTATGAGAAATTCATATAGATATGTAGATATTAATATATAGGTTTGTATCCTGTGTATATCCACATATACTATAACAAAAGTTTCCTCAGTCCCAGTGTTATAAAGTAAAAGGTCACATGATATAATTTTTATTGTACTCTCAAGACAAAGTCTTTCCATGTATCCCAACCTGGCCTTGAATTCTTGCTAGACCTGGGTGAGCCTCGGGAGTTCTGGGATGATGGGTGTGCCATCACACTCAGCTAGAGTCATGGTATCCTTTAACACCATACAGGCCTTGAACCTTGTTAAACTAAAACCTCAAATGCCAACCAGACAACTGGAGAGACAGAGAGCTTAGCAGCTAAGAGGATCTACCACAGACATAGGCACTCAAACAACCTATAAGTCAGTGCCAGGAGATCCAGCGCCCTCTTGTGGTCCGTGTACACTTATACTCATGCCCCTCCCCAACACACACACACACACACACACACACACACACACACACACACACAACACACAAACCTCCATTTAAAAAAATCAACCAGGAGGTACCTCACCTAGTACTCTTCCCTTCTCAAGCCACAAGTTCAAACCATGCTGGATGTCTGCTCCGTTCCCAAAGAAGATGCTGGCTGCACTCTGCCTGCAGGATGGGACCAAAGGCATTTTCTTTGGGGGTGTCCTAGTGAGGTAAAAGCCAGAGTCTACGATCTCAGGGCCAGTGTAAGACACATCCATATCTACAGTGTGTATGCATGTAAACTAGGACTGCTGACGCGCTGGCACTTGAGGGCTGTTAATGTCTAAAGTGCTGTCTTAAAGCCGCCGGAGAGAGGGCTTATTATCAGCACACGAACACCTGAATTTCCTGCCCAGCACCCACACAAAGCTTGGCGTGTGGCACAGGTCAAGGGTCTGTAACCTCAGGTTGGGGCAGTGGAGACAGGTGTATCCCCAGAAGTCACTAACTAGCCAATTTAGCCTAAACACTAGGTTATGCTAGAATTGTCTGAAACAGTAAGATGAAGAATGATTGAGAAAGACATCTGGTGTTGAACTATGACCTCCACATGTACACATACACGAATGTTCATTGTTGGAGATTTACTTTATATTAAATTGTGTGTGTGTATAGGTATGTATGCATGTATGTATGTATGTATGTATGTATGTATGTATGTATGTATGGGTATGTGCACACGAATGCAAGTGCCTGCAAAAGACAGAAGGAGGGTGTCAGATCCCCTGGAGCTGGAATTATAAATGGTTGTAAGCCACCCAAGGTGGGTTTCTTGGGGCCACTGCAAGAGCTGTGTCCATTCTTAATGGCTGACCCGCCTCTTCAGCCCCCAGGTAATGCTGACCACAGGAAAGTGTGTGGTTTCTCTTTTGTGTATTTTCTGTCTCATAAAGGGCATGTGTTTTTAAAAGCACAAGGCCTTTTCCTGAGCAATGTGTGTAGAGCACCTCCTCTTCTTAAATTATAAAATGTAAAGCAGAGGCAGGAATGGAGGGCCACCCCTGTAACTCCAGGGCTCGGGAGGCAGAGGCAGGCGATGAGGAATTTCAAGCCATCCTCGGCTACATCAGGAGCTTAAAACCAGTCTGAGCCTAGGAGACCCTGTCTCTAACCAAATCTACATACTCCAAAGCCGTATGAAACCGAAGGATCCAGCGATGGGTGCCTTTTAAATCTCTTATTTGCTGTGCCGTGTGCGTAAGTGTGACACAGACGTGCCCTAGGCCTGTAGGGAGGTCAGAGGACAACTTTCATGCAGGGTTCCCTTCTTCCAGCCTGTGGGTCCTAGGAATTGAACTCAGGTTGTTGGGTTTGGCCGCAAGCACCTTTACTGGATTATCTATCCCCCGCAGCCAGGACGATTCATTATAAAGCAAACACTTTCTGCCGCTCCATTTCCCTGGTGCTAACGTCCATTTTTGGTGATCTCAAGACCCTTTCAGGAGTTGAGCCAGTGCAGAGAACCCCATGGACCAATCCTTTGAAGACGTTCCAGAACCTAAGAAGGAGGAACCCACGGAGGAGGAGCCCACATCCAGCAAGAGGAGCACCGACCCCACATCCCTGTCCTGGGGCTTCAAGACCCGAGAGGTCCGTATCACCAAGATCCCAAGCCACTTCCAGGCTAAGAAGACAGAGAATATCCTGATCCTGGTGGCCTTCTCCATCGGACTTGGCAGCACGTGGCGCTTCCCGTACCTCTGCCACCAGAACGGCGGAGGTGAGGCCTCAGTCTGTGCTCTGAGGCTAAGGAAGTGGGGGGTCGGGTGTCAAACTCCCCAGGAGGGATGTGAGGGGTGAGGGGTTCCCAGCAGCCTGAGCAAGCCTCCACTCTCTCCACAGGAAGCTTTCTGCTGATGTATCTCATCCTCCTCCTGTTGCTGGGGATCCCCCTTATGTACATGGAGATGGTCATAGGACAGTGGCTACGCGTGGACAACATCCGGGCCTGGAAACACCTGGTCCCCTGGCTTAGTGGTGTGGGCTACTCCAGCATGCTGGTAGGTGTGGGCCGGCAGAGCCACAGGTGCCCAGTGTCTTCTCTCCTCTGTGATGCCCTCAAACCTACCTTCTCCTCCCCAGGCCTGTGCCCTGGTGATCCTGTATAACAGTGCCCTGGTCTCCTGGAGCCTCTTCTACCTTGGCCAGTCCTTCGATTACCCTACACCCTGGGAAAACTGCCCCCTGGTGAAAAACTTCAGTACCTCTGGTGAGGAGAGGGACGGGGGGTGGGGGATGCAAAAAAGCTAGGGGAGACACCCTGTGAGATGGCCGGTAAGTATCTGGATCTCACCCACCCCCCCAGACATCTCCTGCCTTCGGACAGAGCCCCATCAGTTTTTCTGGTATCACACCGTCCTTCGAGCCTCCGATCAAATAGAAGAAGGGATAGAAGTGCTGGTTCTGAACGTGACCCTGTGCCTCTTTGCCACATGGTTCTTCCTCTATATCACCATGGTCACCAGGATAAAGATTTCAGTGCTAGTAAGTGCCCCAGTGGCCACCTTCCTGCTGTGCCTTGGGGCCACCAGTGTCCCCAGCAAAAGTCCATACCCACTTCAAGAAAGCTGTGTGACCTGGCTTCCTAGTCACCATCACTGTGTAGAAAGTTGATCTAGGGAGTTGGGGATTTAGCTCAGCGGTAGAGCGCTTGCCTAGCAAGCACAAGACCCTGGGTTCGGTCCCCAGCTCCGACAAAAAGAAAAGAAAAAAAAAAGTTGATCTATCTCTCACCTCTCCAACTCACCCTGGGTCCCAGCCTTCTTGGGCTTTACCATGGGCACGTTAATATGCACAACTGTTCTCATTTGTAGCACGCACGCACGCACGCACGCACGCATGTGTGTGTGTGTGTGTGTGTGTGTGTGTGTGTGTGTGTGTGTGTGTGCAGCCACCTCCATGTCCTCCTCCTGGTTTCTGTGTCCATGTGAACATCTGGACTCCCTCACACATCCTTGGAGGCCACTTAATTCTTGATGTAATCCTGCAAATTACAGACTCCACTGGGACCAGTGAAACAGTGTGAAGGGACCTCTTTTCAGTACTCTTCCTATCTCCGTGGCCTGACAAGAAACAACTTCCGGGAGGAAGGATTTATTTTGATTCATGGCTTGAGGGTATACAGTCCACCGTGGAGGGGAAGGCATGGAAGCACGAAGTCCTGTGGCACTAGGAACATAGGGCTGGGACTTGACACATCCTCAGGTTGCCACAGAGCGGGAAGCAGAGTAGGTTGCTTGTTACTCCTCAGGTGCCTCGTTCCCTTGCCCTCTTTCATTCCATCAAGCTCCAGACTCAAGGGATGTAGACAGGTACGTTCAAGGTTGGTCTTTCCGGATTGGTTAATCCTCTTCTGACACAGCTCACAGTCACACCCAGAGGCATGACTCAAACTCCTGGATAATTCTAAATCCAGTCAGGTTGACAAGGTTAGTCATCATGGGCTGGGGACGCAGGTGACTTGACGCAGAAGCATGACCAGGTGGCGGTGTAGGCCTTTAATCCCTGCACCCAGGAGACAGAGGCAGGTGGATCTGAGTTGAGAGGCAGCCTGGGCTAGAGAGTGAGTTCCAGAACAGCCAGGGCTACACAGAGAAACCCTGTCTCAAAAACAAAAACAAGAACAAATCAAAGAAACAGAAGAACATATTCCTGAGTTTAATCTCCAGCCCAGGTAATAAAGCAGGCATGGTGGCTTGGAATCCAAGAACTGGGGAGCAGGGACAGGAGGCCAGACCCCAGGAGCCCACTGGCCAGACAGCCTTGTCTAATCCATACCCTGTGAGACCCAGTCTCAAAACCCAAGGTGGACAGCAAGGAGGAAGGGAGTTAGCAGGGTCTGAGGCCGAGTGGAAGGATTTGTAGGCAAAGAAGAAAAGAAACAGGAGAGACTCTGGAGACAGGAGCATGGCTGCCATGTGGTTTGGGAGTTTGGCATTGGAGTGGGTGCTGGAAGGTTCCTGTCATAGACTTCTTTGTGTGTAGGTGGGTGCACAGGTTCATGGAGGCCAGGGCTCAACCTTGGCGGCATTCCTCAGGCACTGCCCCAGTGCACACATTCACTCTCCCTGCCCCCTGCCCCCTGCCCCCTCCTCACACCATCCTGCTGCCCCTCTTGGCCCCTGCTAATGTGTTCTCTGTCTTCTCCCTGCTTCTCCTGATCCACCCGGCCAGATGATGATTTTCTCCATATTGTTCCCCAATGTCCTCCTCTTCTGCTTCTTCACCCACATTTTCTTCGTGAAAGGTGTGAGGACCAGCCTCAAGCGCTTGGTGACCACAGAGGTGAGGCCGGGGCTCCAGACCTTGTCGCCCTCCCCTCTGAGGCCCCCCACCTCATCCCTCACTACACCCTGTGTCCCTCTGCCTGGTCTCCCCTCTCTTCGCCTCACCGGAGAAACCACTCCAAATGCCTCTGTCTTCCACAGCTTTCCATCTTGGCATCACTGGACGCATGGCGTCAGGCTGGAGGCCATGTTCTCTACTCCCTCGGCCTTGGCATGGGCACCATCATAACTTTCTCCTCCTACCAGACCAGAGGTGAGAACTACATCAAGTGGGCATCCTTTGTGGCCATGGTCAACCTGATGACTTCGTTGCTAAGCTCATCTGTCATCTTCCTTATGCTGGGCTTCTGGATAGAAAACAGTGGCACTCCATGCGTTGAGAGGTGAGTGACAGTCGGGCAGCAGTGGTGGGAGGGACCACCTCCACTCTTCTCAGCCCCACCTTCCTGCTAAGCAAACCTCTCAATGCCACCCGCTTTCCCTTATCTTTCTCCTCCTTGCTTTCTCTCCCTCTTCCTCCTCCTCTTTCTCTTCCTCCTCTTCCTCCTCTTCATTTCTCTTTCTCTTCCTCCTCCTCTTCCTCGTTCTCTTCCTCTTCCTCCTCTTCCTCCTCCTCTTCCTCCTCCTCTTCTTCCTCTTCCTCTTTCTCATCCTCTTCCTCCTCTTCTTTCTCTTCCTCCTTTTCCTCCTCCTCTTCTTCATCATTTTTTTTTTTGGGAGACAGTATCTCTGTGTATCCCTGTCTGTCCAGAACTCACTCTATGAACTTCAAACTCTCAAAGATCTACTGTTCTGTCTTCCAGGTGCTGGGATTTAAGGCATGTGCCAGCACCACTGGGCTGTTTTCTTTTCTTTTGTTTTGTTTTTGAGAGTGGGTCTTACTGTCTGACTATGACTGGCCTGGGCTTCACTCTGTTTCCCAAGTGCTGGAATTAAAGTGCCAGGACTAGAGAGATTTCTCAGTGCTTAAGAACACTGGCTACAGCCAGGCAGGAGTCGTGCCTGCCTTTAATCCCAGCACTGGCAAGGCAGAGGCAGGCGGATATGTGAAATTCCAGCCAGCCTGGTCTACAGAGCAAGTTCCAGGACAGCCATGGCTACACAGAGAAACCCTGTCTCACAAAAGCAAAAATAAAACAAGAACAATGGGTGCACTTGCGGAGGGCCTGGGTTCAATCGTAAGCACCCAATGCTGGTTCACAGCCATCTGTAACTCTAGTCCCCGGACATCCAACACACTCTTCTGGTCCCTGACAGCACTGTTCACATGGGTTCACACACACACACACACACACACACACACACACACACACACACACACACACACAAACCATAAGGGCGTGTGTGTGCCACCACAGTGGGCACAGCACTGGAGTTGGTTTTACATACACCAAGGCTCTTACTTTTCACTTTTTGAGGCGTTGCCTCATTTCCCCTTCCCTTTCTCCCTTCTGGCCTCTCCCACACACCTTTCCTTGTTCTTTTTCAAATCCGTGAGCCTGGGTGGGTTTTTTTCCCCCCATGAATTGTTGTAGCATTCATAGATTTTTTTTTTTTTCTTTTTTTTTTTTTTTTTCGGAGCTGGGGACCAACCAGGGCCTTGTGCTTGTTAGGGCAAGCGCTCTACCACTGAGCTAAATCCCCAACCCTGATTTTTTTTTTTTTTTTTTTTAAAGATTTTATGTAAGTGCACTGTAGCTGTCATCAGACACACCAGAAGAGGGCATCCGATCCCGTTACAAATGGCTGCCAGCCACCATGTGGCTGCTAGGAACTGAACTCAGGACCTCAGGAGGAGCAGTCAGTGCCCTTAACCACTGAGCCATCTCTCCAGCCCCCCATTCACAGATGCTTAACAGCTCTGGGGAGCTTCCAATTAGGGTTTCAAGGATGGGAAAGTTGGGGTTAGCCCAAGCTTTTGTTTCTTGTTTGTTTGATGTTTGTACACACCTGCACGCCCACATCTGGACACAGCTCTGTGGAGTCTTTCTCTCTCCTGTGTGGTCCCAGAGCTCTGGTTCAGGTCTGGATGACAGGTGAGCTGTCCACAGAACTTTGAGTTTTTGTTTTAGAAAGGGCAGTGCCGGGGCTGGAGAGGTGGCTCAGCGGTTAAGAGCACTGACTGCGGGGTTGGGGATTTAGCTCAGTGGTAGAGGGCTTGCCTAGCAAACAAAAGGCCCTGGGTTCGGTCCCCAGCTCCAAAAAAAAAAAAAAAAAAAAAAAAAAAAAGGACTGACTGCTCTCCCAGAGATCCTGAGTTCAATTCCCAGCAACCACATGGTGGCTCACAACCATCTGTAATGGGATCTGATGTCCTCTTCTGGTGTGTCTGAAGACAGCTGCAGTGTACTCATATAAATAAAAATAAATAAATCTATTTAAAAAAGGGGGGGCAGTGCCTGATACGGAACGCTGCCTTTGACCTCTCTAGGTAGCTGAGGAAGACCTTGAACTTCTGATCCCACTCTCCTGTCCTCCTGAGTCCCAGGCAATAGGCATGCACTGCAGTACCCAGCTTGTGTCTGAAAAACTGAGCCACAATGAAATCGCATGGCCACACCTGCCAGGGCCACTCATTGTGCAAGTAGACTGAAAAATTAAGACAGAAAATGTGAGAGTTGGTGCATGGGGAGCAACAGGAAGCTGCGGGCTTTGTTGGTAGGTGTGTAAAACAATGCCTTTGGAGACAAGTACTTCTCAAATCAAATCACACCTGCGCTGGGACTCCCAGCCCACTGCCATTGCTCACCAGCCGGCAGACGTCTGTGTCACGGCTTTGTTCACAGTGACCCAAATGGTGACTGACCATTGTCTACCAAGAGACAACTGTGTGATTGCAAGCTGAAACCCTAGCACATCAGGTCTCATCAAAAACAAATTAGTTTAGCTTTCCAACTCAGAATACTAGTGCCAAGGGCTTGACTACTGCTGTGTTTCTGTGGCCTCATGTAGTACACGCTCACTTCATGTATTACACACTTTATTATTATACACTTATTCATGTATTAGATGGTTATTTCATGTATTACACACTTACTTCATGTACTCCACACTTCATTATTACACACTTACTTCACATATTACATGCTTCATGTATTACACACTTCATGTATTACACACTTCATTAGTACATGCTTACTTCATTTATTACATGCTTACTTCATGTATTGCACACTTACTTCATGTATTACATGTTTACTTCATGTATTACACACTTACTTCATGTATTGCACACTTCATGTGTTACACACTTACTTCATGCATTACACTTACTCCTCAAAGTTGCACGTTGCTGTTATTGGGAGGCAGATGTCTGAAGAGTGTCCGTTACAATGAGACAAGATCACTAGGCGGGGACTCTCATGATACAGTTAATGGTTTTATAAGAAGAGGAAGCGATTGAGGCACTGGCAGTACACGCCTTTAATCCCAGCCCTTGGGAGGCAGAGGCAGGAGGATCTCTGAGTTCTAGGCCAGCCTGGTCTACAGAGCGAGTTTCTGGACAGCCAGAGCCACACGGAGAAATCCTGTCTCAAAAATGAACAAATAAAACGAAAACAAAACAAAATGCAAACAAACGAATGGAAAAGGAAGCCAGGAAGCTCACTCTGCCTGACCATGCAGCTCCCCGTTGCCCTGTCAGGACCCTGCTGAGTCCTCACAATACAAAGAGGCTCTCACAAGACAGGGCCCCTTGACCATGGACTGCCAGAACCATGATACCATGCCCCCTGGACAATCCCACCGTACCTGGTCCCCATTCTCCTTGGATGGTGATGGCTGATGAGCCAGTCCATTCTCTAAGTATCTTCTTTTCCCATCCGATCCTGTCAGCAATGTCTCCAATCTGCTCAGCCTGATAGCCAACGGTGTGCTACCCCAGGTCGCCTGGCCTCCTAAAGACATCATCCATCGATCCCCACTGGAATACCTAGACTGGATCAGCCAGCTCCCCAAGAACATACGGAACGAGGTCGCCCATTTCACCCTGCCCTGCAGCATCCTGGTGCAGAAGGAAAAGGTGTGTTTGTCAGGGGGGCCAGGGCTGGCAGCCTTCCAGCAGGCAACAGTACTGTTCATGACCTGGCCATATCTGTATGCCACAGCTACACTGTGGCTCAAATCAGACAACCCAGGAAATGAATGTTACCCAGCCAAGGAAGGCTAACTGTCACCGCTTTTACCTCAAACTTCCGTGCTTGGTGTCATATTTCTGCCATGAAAGACATTACTAATCAAGTACTGCACCATCCCCATCCTATCCAGATACTGCACTGCCTCAGAACCCTTCTCCCCCACAGTTCATGGAGGGCCCTGGCCTGGCATATGTGGCCTTCTCTCAAGCCATCACACTGTTTCCCGGTTCCTCTTTCTGGGCCATCATCTTCTTCATGTCTCTGGTTATCATGGGTCTGGGCACCATGACAACACTCCTGGAGGGCATCGCTCTTTCTCTGCAGAAAAGTATCTCCACCCTGGAGAAGCATCCCAAGCTGGTACCAGGTAGAAAAACCCCGTCCGTACCCTATAACCTTCCCCATACTCACCCCAGGTATTGCAGCATTCACATGGACCCCCAACTCACAAACCCCAATGAAGCCTGATCCACTTTGACCTTAGTGATTATCTGCTTGGGAGGATTTCTGGGTAGCCTCGTCTTCTCCAGTCGCCCTGGCAGCTACGTGGTGTTCCTGTTCGATGACCACCTGGTCCCCATGGTCCTCATCATGATCGTGGCGTTCCAGAACCTCTCTCTGGCTTGGGTCTATGGAATCAAGAGGTGATTTCCAGTGTCGGGTAGGTGGGAGGGTTGGGAGGGATTCTTAGCTATTAAGTCCATCCTAGGCCTTCCAGGAACACAGGCACCCCAGGGGTCTGCAGACAGCAGACAGATCCTACAGGCAGATGCAGTCTCGAGTACACTGACGGCCAAGGGCTGTGGTGGTGCAGTCCAGTGAACTGAACAGCTCTCACGGGGTGACAGCACAGCTGGCCCAGAGCCAAGGAGAGCGTCTGAGCAAACGAGAGACGGAAGCTCTCCCTATGTCTAGGTTATAGATGTCCTGACAGTTATCTCCGTCACCCAGGTTCAGGGCTGAGATGTTCGGCCAGCTGGGCCGCCTGGTGTGGGCACCCTTCACCTTCCTGTGGAGCTACGTGACATTGCCCACACTGCTGGTCCTGCTCACCATCTACTTCCTGAATCTCTACTTCAGCGAATCCCTCTCTTATGTCTCCTGGAATAATAGCATGGTACGGCCCCTGCCTGTGGGCGCCTGGGGGCCCAGCAACCCACCCTGTATCTCCTACCCTCGGGGACCTGGAGACCCCCAAATCCCAAGCACATAGACACAGGCCCCCATCCTACATCTCCCACCCTACCCCAGGGACTTGGGGAGCCCTACACTCAGAAGACTCAGACTGAGCCCCTCCCCGCCTGTGGCCCACCATCCCTGTTCCCAGAGCCAGGAAGTGAAGCAGCCTTACCAGAGGATAGCCCTGGGCTGGGTCACCTTCCTCAGTGTCCTGGCACTGCTGCCGATCCCCATGTACCCGCTGCAGCACTGGTGGTACCTGGATGACCAAATCATCTGTGAAACCATAGAAAAGCCTTTGTCCTCCAAAAAGACAGTGACCGTGCCCAAAAGAGTCACCCAGTGGCCTGTGCACCCCATGAGGAAACTCACCCTCAGGAACCAGGAGAAAAGCAAGGCTTTATTCCAAAGCAAGGCTCCCCCAGAGGCCTTACTTAACCCCCAAATTCTGATAACAAAAAAGGGCAGTGAAAACTACTCCAGCTTCAGCTTCCCCAGCACCAGACTCGGCGGTATCTCCATGGCCTTCCCTACCCCTGAGGCATCAAGGCACGCTGGCCTCCCAGAAGGTAGTCTTGACTTCCACAGCAAGTGACAGACTTGAGACTCGTGAAGGGCAGGCTCGCAAGAGCCCTGCTTAGCAGCCGCCGCCGGTATAACCGGCGATGTGCACCAAGCCCAGTACTGGCCGCACGGAAAGCAGAAGACGGGTGTGCAGACACCCAGCCCGGACTTTTTGTAGCCCCCATGGGCCCCAGACAGTCGTGGATGGCTCAGAAATCCATCCTCTAGCACTGGACACTGTTCCCAGGGCCCCCTCCCTCTCTTTGATATGGACACAATTTGGGTGTGCACAGATGGGGCCTCTGGCACAGTCCCAGTTACCGAGAGACACGGTGGCCCCCTCTAGCCCTGCCGTCATGCCTGTCAGGAATGTGGCCAACCTCCCAGGGTCGGCCATCTCAGGTGGCACCAAGACAGCAATGTTGTCTGTCAATAAATGAGGCAGTGGACGACACACACCAGTGGTTTGTAATGTTCTCTCTCATGCATATGCACTTCCCAGCGAGCTTCTCAGAGCTCATGTCCCCCCAGCAGAAGAGGCCCAGGTCCCTTCTGTATAAGTGTTTTATTCTTGTGTGTACCATATACATAAACCACATGTGCACTTGGTTCCCTGAAAAAGTGAGAAGTTGAGCGAGGGCCTTGGTCCTCCTGAAACTGGAGTTGCAAGTGTTTCTGTGCTGGGGGCCAAATCTAGAAGAGCAGCCGGTGCTCCTAACCGCAGCACCATCACCCCAGCCTCTCGAGGTCTTGAGAGGCAAGCATGATTTTTACCTGACTGTGAAGTGCTTTTTACTCATTGGAAGTAGGGGTGTCTAAAATACTCTAATGACCCTCCAGCCAAAACGGTGACATTCAGCTAGATCCTGGAAGCACTCAGGGCTGCATTCTTGGTCCCTGAGGCCTGCTAGGGGTCAGAGGTCACCTGATCTTACCTGTGAGGAACCATCAAAAAGTCCAAAGAGAGTCAGGTGATTTGTATTTAATTTCAACACTTAGGAGGCAGAGGCAGAGGCAGGTGGATCTCTGAGTTGAAGGCCAGCCTGGTCTACAGAGTGAGTTCTAGGACAACCAGGGCTACACAGACCAACCCTGTCTCAAAAACCAAATCCAAAACCAAAAAAAGGCCAAACAGAAATTCCAAGGGAAAAGCAGTCTGACCTGTACAATGTCAGTCCCTAGGGGGACAGCGGAGAACAGACAGATCTGCCAGAGGTGGGGCTTCGATCGTGATATGAAGTGAATGAATGAATGGATAAATGGGGAAAAGTGGAAATTGAAGAAAAAGGGGGGAAAAGCTATTGCGGCACCTCAGAGAAATGAATGGGGTCTGGAAATTAGATGTAGATCAACACGAGTTGCTGGGCCTGGAGAGATGCGAGCTCTAGGCGGCTTTGGCAGAGGCTGGAGTTTGGTTCCCCAGCACCCATGTGAAGCAGCTCACAATGGCCTGTACCTGTGGCTGACGTTTCCTCATTTGCTTTTTGTTGCTGTGATAAACACCATCGATCAAAGGCAACTGAAGCGGAAAGGGTTCCCTTCAGCGTACCAGTTAGAGTCCATCAAGGAGGGAAGCCAGGCAGGAGCCTGAAGCAGAGACCATGGAAGGCAGTACATGGCTTGCTCAGTGAGCTTGGTTATGTGTTCCAGACCCTCTTGCGAGGAATGGCAAAGGCCACGGTAGGTTGAACCTCTCATCAACCAAGAGAATTAATTCATCAAGACAATGCTCCCACAGACTTGCCTACATGCCAATCCGACGGAGGCAAATTTTCAATTGAGGTTTCCTCTCCCCAGGTGAGTTAAGTTGTACCCAAATTGATAGTAAAAAGTTGTAGGGTTAATGGGTCCTGCGACTGCTCCACCAGAGGGCTCCGGCTGCTCCCTCGGGGACGGTTACCCTGAGGTTGACCACGCTTACCCCATGCTGTCCCCATGCTGTCACCCCGGGGGTTAGGAAGTGTGGTCTGAGTGTGGGACACAGTGAGGTTGACTTGGAGTGGGGGTTGGGGTTGGGGGGTCCCCGGGCCTACAAGGAGGCTGGAGCCGTCTGGTTCTCAGGCTCTTGGGCATCCAGGCGCCACTGGAAACCCTGGAAGAACTGAGAATGGAGTGGGGGCCCGTGGGGCTGGATCTAGCCAGGGCCCGAGGGGGAAGGAGAGGGAGCTCCAACTGGTCCCATGGGGTAGTCCTTGGCTTGATGGTGGCAGTCGCCACTGGGAGCGCAGGGAGGTTTTCTAAGGGAAATTAGACAGAGTCTCTGTAGGCGAAGGCCTTCTCTGTGGCTCCCCATGGCGGATCCCGATGAAAAGAGTCAGTCCATGGTTTGTTTTTTTTTTTTTTGGTTCTTTTTTTTGGAGCTGGGGACCGAACCCAGGGCCTTGCGCTTCCTAGGCAAGCGCTCTACCACTGAGCTACATCCCCCGCCCCCCGTCCATGGTTTTAAGACATTTTTTTTTTTTTTTTTTTTTTTTTCGAGCTGGGGACCGAACCCAGGGCCTTTGTGCTTGCTAGGCAAGTCCCACTGAGCTAAATCCCAACCCCGTTTTAAGACATTTATTGTCATGGCGAGAAGTAAATGAGTAAAATGCACCCCCACTTCTCAGGGTGGGGCCTGAGATTAAATACCTTTTGCAGTGAGGAGGAGGTCCGAGAAGGAAAGGTTATTGGCTAAGCGTGAAGGGCTTAAAGTACTTAATTATAATGGAGATCTGTCTTGTCATTTAAATTGTACTATAACTGTGGAGGGGATTGGGGTACTGCCTTTATGGCCTTATGGCCACAAATATATGGAGGGCTGTGGCTAGTGACAGGGCCTGGTTTGCTGAGAGTCAGGCGAAATGCCTACCGTCCCTTTCAGGGTCACCAGGGTTTCAGGCCTTAGCTCAAGCAGGAGCCAGGGTCTTTCACAGTCCCACAAAAAGTCACAGGATCTAATATCCTAATCAGGCCTCTGCTGGCATATGCACACATGCACACGTACACGCTCACATGCATGTGCACACACACAACACACACACACCACAAATCAGGAAGAGGAGAGATTAATGGGGATTTTGAAGGTGTTATTCCTGTACAGAAGGTGGGTCTCAGCCTGAGTCCAGACCTGGGTCCTCACCTCGGTAGTCTTTTGAACGGATATGTGGAGTTGAGGTGGAAGGGGTGACTCAGGAGAGACAGTGGGGTGCTTAATTCTAGCAGAGATTGCATATGTTAAGGAGGCTGTGCTAGTTAGATTGACTCAAATTGGATCACCTTCATGAGTGTGGCCTGTGGTCTGTGACCTTTTCTTGATTGTTAATTGATGATGGAGGGCCCAGCTCACCACGGTCACTCACTGTGGACAGTGCCATCCCTGGGCAGGTGGCCCTGGCTTGGGACCAAGCCCATAAACATCATCCTTCCTGAGTCACGGTCTCTACTTAAGCTCCTCTCTCCAGGTTCTGTCCTCATACTCCTGCTCTGATGTCCCTAGATGATAGACTAGAAACTGTGAGCTAAAACAAACCTTTTCCTCTCCAGGTTGCTTTTGGTCATGGCATTTATTACAGCACAGAAAGCATACTTAGAGATAAAATTGTCTCATTGACCGAGGTGAACAAAATAGCTTCCTCTTTTAAATTCATGTAACGTGTGTGTACACAGGAGTGCAGTGCCCATGGTGATCAGAGGCCCTGTGCTAACAGCAGTTGTGAGCCTTCCAACAGAGGCTCCAAGAACTGACCTTGGGTCCCCTCAGGACTCTAAAGCACTGAGCACAACACCCCCATGGAACAGCTTTAGAAGGTAGAATTTGGGCAGCAAGGAGGTCAGAACCACTTCGTAAGAGCCAAGAGGACATGCGGAGGCCACTGCTATCTTTTTAGTAACAGACTTCAGGAGAGTGAGTCTCTTGGTATGTTCAGCAATCATGAAGTTTTCAGGCAGGTAAGAGAGAATCCATCAAGCCTCACACTAAGAGGACAATGTCAGAAATATTAGTCAAGGACACAGACGACACTTGTTTACCTAAATGTGGACGGATGATTCTTTAGGGGTAGTTTTGTTTTGTTATTTTCCCTTTGTTTGTGTGATTGCTTGTTAGAGAGCGTCACACTATGTAGCCCTGACAGGCCTAGGAGCTCCCCCTGCATCTGCCTTCCAAGTGCTAAAATTAAGGGTGTGTCCCACCATGGGTAATTTAAATGAGAATAACTCTCATAGGCTCAATTATTTGAACACTTGGTTTTCAGCTAGTGGAACTGTTTGGGAAGGACTAGGAGGTGTGTCCTCACTGTAAGAGGTGTGTCACACAGGATAGGCTTGAGGTTTCAAAAGCCTATGCCATTCCCAACTCTCTCTCTCTCTCTCTCTCTCTCTCTCTCTCTCTCTCTCTCTCTCCCACTCCCTCTCTCCCTCCCCCTTGCTTGAAGATAATGATGTGAGCTCTCAGCTGCTACTCCAGTGCCTGCCTGCCTGACTGCCTGCCTCCCGTTATTCTCCCTACTATGATGGTCATGGACTCACCCCATGAAACTGTAGGCTCCAATAAACTTTCTTGTATAAGTTGCCTTGGTTGTGACATCTCTTCAGAGCAATAGAGAAGAAAGACACCTACCATGCCTGGCTGTTTGTTTACTGTTCAAGACAGGGTCTTTCATAGCTCAGTCTAGCTTCTAATTCGCAAGGTAGCCCAGGATAACTTTGAACTCCTGATCCTCCTCCCTCTAACCCTTGAGTGCCGATGTCACAGGCATGCACCACCACTCTCAACTCTTTGGGGACAGAAGAATAATCTGAGGCAGCTCAAGCTCCAGGGTCCACTGAGACGTGGTAGGAGCTTGTCACCTGGGGACCTTTGAGTTGAGGAGACAGACAAAATACAGACCTATGGGTGCAGGTGTCCAGCTAGCTTTCTAGTCTTCAGTCAGTACAGGACCCCAGCCCACGGTTAGTGTATATGTTCATACATCAATAAACCTAATAAGGGTAGTTCCTTGGGATTTTTGATTGGCAGTTCTAACTCCTGACTAGTTGACAGCATTACCTGTCGTAGTTGGCATATTTCCTGAGCTTGTTGGATTGACCTGCACCCAAGAGCAGGACCAGAAGCAAGAAAGGACTGCCACAGAGAACTTCCAAGAGACTAGGCTGAGTTCAAACTTCAGTGCACTTCTCATGTCCTAGAGAGCAGTGTAGAGTAAGCCCTAAGCCAAGGCTGGCTGCTCCATTCCACCTCCCCAGAAGACCCAGGGCTCTGAGGTTTGTGAATATGATGAGTGGTCACTCAAGTTTCAGGTGTAATTTGGGTCATCTCTGAGGTGAGCTCAGGGCTATTGTTAGTCTAGTGCATTATCATCATGGCGGGAAGCATGGTGGCACACAGGCAGACGTGGTGATGGAGGGGTAGCAAAGAGTTCTAGATCTTGATCTGCAGATAGCAGGAAGGGAGAGAGACACTAGCCTGTGTAGGATGATGACCTTATGCAGCAAGGCAGGTCCAGGATAAGGCATAGCCTATCATTGGATGAGAAGGAAGGGTAGGCGGGAAAAAGTCTAAGGGAGAGAGAGGAGGAGGAGAAGCAGAAAATCAAAATGGAGTCTAGAGAGGAGGATGGCTCGGATTTAAGTGAACTAGATCAATTGTATCTTGTATACGTGGGCGGTTTATATCTTTATCAATTGGCAGTGGATTTACTGTGTGGATGAATTATGGATTGAGAATTTAACATGTAAATCTAATTGCTAAATTGCAAGTTTCTGGAACTTTGATTTTACTGGGCTAAAGAGGACAATGCGTGAAGGAAATGGCTGAGGTGTTTGGAGCTCGCAGATCTGGTTCTGTCTCCCAAGCACAGAGTGCAAACTCTCAGGGCTTGCAGAATGAGATATGTGTGAGTGTATGTCTGTGTCTGTGTGTATGTGAGTGTGTGTGTGTATGTATCTGTGTGTATGTCTGTATGTATGAGTGTGTGTGTGTGTGTCTGTGTCTGTATGTGTGAGTGTGTGTGTCTGTGTGTGTGTGTGCATCTGTATGTGTGAGTGTGTGTCTCTATGTGTGTGTGTGTGTATGTGAGAGTGTGTGTATCTGTGTGTGTCTGTATGTATGAGTGTGTGTGTGTCTGTATGAATATGTGTGTTTGTGTGTGTGTCTGTGTATGTGCATCTGTATGTGTGAGTGTGTGTGTGTCTCTTTGTGTGTCTCTGTGTGTGAATGTGTGTGTCTCTATGTGTGTGAGAGAGAGAGTGTGTGTGTGTGTCTGTATATCGTGTGTGTGTGTATGTGTGTGTGTATGTGTATGTGTACATGAGGGCAAGTACCTATGCAGGTCAGAAGCATTAGCTCTCCTGGAATTCTAGTTTTGAGCCACCTGACATGCTCTTAACCTCTGAGCCGTCTCTCCAGCTAAGTGTTCCTTGTATATTGAGACAGGGTCTCTCACTGGCCTTACGAGGCTGGCTAGTCAGCCCCAGGGATCTTGTCCCCTGCCCTGGGATTACAGTTTCACCCTATTATACCAGGTCCTCATGCTTGCAAGCACAGCACCAACGGAGCTACCTCCAGCCTACGGGGAGGTTACTGCTCTTGTCCAAGTTAGATGAAGGTATCTTGGTTGCTCTTAGCTTCTTGGGCTTTTCCTGTTCTTTCCTACTGTAGGTGGGGCAGGAGGCTCCTGACACACTCCTGTCAGTCTGCCAATGAGACACATCACTCTGTGGTACTTTCAACACAGCTTTGATGCCTTTGCTATTCACTTCCAACATTCATATCACTTCTGTCTCTGACCTAGAAGTCACTCAAATCTCTTTCAAGGAAATCATGCCAGGTTTGGGCTGCCTCATACCCTCTGTGGTAGTTTGAAAGAAAACAGCCCCCTCACTGAGATTGGCACTACTAGGAGGTGTGGCCATGCTGGAGGACTGCATCACTTAGAGGTGGGCTTTGAGGTCTCAGATACTCAAGCCAGGCTTGTTGCAGTAAAAATTAAAAAAGGAACATTTTCTGTCAGTTCCCATGAGTCGGATCCCCTTGCTCCAGCTGCTACCCTGTCACATGGTCCACAAGCTGCCCACTCCCAACTGTTTTGCTTTTAGCTGCCCTCTTCTCACTCCCCTAGGCAGTAATTACCATCTCTCTCTCTCTCTCTCTCTCTCTCTCTCTCTCTCTCTCTCTCTCTCTCTCTCACACACACACACACACACACACACACACACACACACACACGCCTAAAAAGTAAAATTGCTTGGACTGTAACTTTTCTTTTCTGCTACTTTGTGGGTTCTCCTCATGGGTTCTCTTGGCTCAGCTCAGCTTCTCCTGGCTCAATGGTCTCCTATTTCTACAAACAGTAACCAGTTCTCTTAACTTCCTGCCAGCCCTCCTCCCAGTTTCCAGCTCAGCCCCTTCAAATATTTCTCCCAGCAGTTCCTCCCTCAGTTCTGCAACAGTCTGCTTAAACAGCCCCTTCTCCCAGTTTTCCCAGTACTAACAGCTCCAAGCTATAACAACTGTTCTAATTATCTATTATACCAATGACCTTACCCTTAAAATGGTTGACGAACAAGCCTGTGTGGATAGATCGGTGACCTTTATCTAAAGAAAAATTACAGGCCTTGAGCAGCTGCTATGAGAGCAGTCGGAGGCTCAACATATGGAAGAATCTATCAGCCCATGGGATTCCCCTGTATTTGTTATAAAAAAAGAAATCATGAAAATGGAGTACGATAACGGATTTGAGAGTGATGAATAGACTAGTCCAACCAATGGGTCTGTCACAGCCTGAATGTCTTTACTTTCTTTATTCCCTAAGGCATGGCCTATGATAGTGATTCATTTAAAAGGCTGTTACAGGTGCCTATGTGTAATAATGCTCAGCCTGTAAAAAGGTATCAGTGGAAAACTCCTCCACAGGGAATATTAAACAGTCCAACTCTATGTCAGTAGTTTGTGCAACGACCACAAGAAACAGTTTGTGGATACTGGATTCCTTCAATCCAGTATCTATCATTACATGGATGATATTTTGCTGGCCGATTCTGATGCAGATACTTTAGAGAAAATGTTTGATGGAACAAAAATAATTTTTTCTTGATGGGGTTTGCAGATTGCTTCTGAATAAAAATTCAGAGAGGAGATTCTATTAACTATGTGGGTTATAAAATTAGTCAACAAAAAATTCCACCACAGAAGGTACAGATCAGAAGAGATCAGTGGCGACTCTTAATGATTTTCAAAAATTAATGGGAGCTATTAATTGGCTATGGCCCACCATTGGATTAACTACTCAAGAGTTAAACTTTTTTTTTTCAATTGTTACAAGGAGATTTGTACTTAAACAGCCCAAGATGGTTATCAATTGAAGGGGAGAGAGAGAGAGAGAGAGAGAGAGAGAGAGCGCTAGCTAGCTGTGGTAGAACAGAAACTGTGTTTGGTTAATTTGCCTTCAACTCCTCACTTCCCTACTGGGCTCATTATGCAAAGAGAAGATAGTATTTTTAGAATGAGCCTCCATAGCACATAAACTAAAAAATTAAATATTTACATAGAAATGGTTTTTTATTTAATTTTAAAAGGAAGAATAAGAGTATGCCATTTACTAGGAACAGACCCAGCAGAAATCATAGTATTTCATACTAATGCTGAGACTATGTCAATATAGATGAGCAAAGATGACTGGCAAAGAACTCGTAGCAACTATTTGGGATAAATTAATGAAAAATATCCTAAAATTAACCATCTGCAGTCTATGAAATGAACTAATTGGATTCTCTCACATACATCAGAAAAATAATCATAGTACTTCAAAGCCCATATACTTCAGCTCAAAAATCAGAGTTGTATGCAATTCTTATGGTATTATTAGATTTTCCCGAACCTCTTAATACAATTACTGACTTTCAATATGCAGAAAGAGTTGTTTTGCATACAGAGACTGCTGATTGTAGTCCCTAAGTGGCATGCTGCAAAAGCCATCAAAATGGAGGCTCCTGCCAAAATGTCCCTATCTCTGGAACACTGTCCCACCTCAGCGTTGTGTAGTCCCAGGACACCCTCCCATCCAAGCTGAAACCCGTGTCACGGAGAAGGATGTGTTAGCATCAGAATGGAAGTCAGTGAATGTTCTGCCTTGCAGATGCAGATTTGTTTATATTTCCATAGGAGACAGAAAGTTGTAGATGCCATCAAAACTAATGACGCTCAGAGTTGAGCAGGGAGATCTTCTGAAAACCTTGGCCACTGACCCAGAAGGAGAGAAGAGAGCCTCACCAGTCACTGCCTTCCCTGTCAGGCAGAAAAGTGTGGGCAAGAAACAGTCCAGGAGCCTAAAAGGTTCAGGAAGCAACACTCAAGTTACTGGAAGGGAAGCATCGCTGTTAGGTTCTTACCTCAGTTGTGGATGTGTGTCTGAAAGACCAACAGAAAGATCGCATCGGATGCGAGAGAACCCTGGAAAAGACATGGAGAAGCAAAAATCACAACAGTAGTGTGGCTACAGGGAGCACCCAGGGCAGCTTCAAAAAGGCATAATTGGTTGCTAGAACAAATGGGGGTGGAATGTAGTGTGATTTATTTTGCGTGCCTGGCCCTTTAAAGGATCCCTGGTTGCTAGTCAACTGGCCTTTCTGAAAGCTTAGCTGGTCTGACTGCTTGACCCCGTGACCTTCAGTGTTGGCTGCCTCTTGGACTACTGGGAAAGCAGAAGCTATAAACAAGCCGGCTGAGGCTGAGAGGAGGGGTAGGGTTCAGCTCTCAGCTGGTGTCAGGGTGTTAGAGAAGATGGTTGGTGCTGGAAGGAAGAAGATTGAGTAGGGCAAAGAAGAGATTGAGCAGAGAGAAAAACGGAGACAGCAATCCTCACTCAGGAGAAGCTGAGCTGAGCCAGAGAAGATATGGTTCGGAGACAGAAGAACGGTCCAGAGAACCTACTAGGCAGCGGGCGATGGGGGTGGGGGAGACAGAAAGCTACACCGTTGTAGCGGCGGACACCTTTAATCTCAGCACTTGGAGGAGAGGCAGGCAGATCGCTATGAGTTTGAGCACAACTTGCTCTACATAGTGAGTTCCCGGATAGCCAGGCCTACAGAGTGAGACCCTGTTCCAAAACAAAACAACGCAACAAATGGGCAAAAGAATGGAAAGACAGCTCGCTCAGTGGCAAACATGATGAGGTAGCCGTTCCAGCACTCCGTGTATAAACTGACAACATGACAGAGTGTGGTATGTTTTATTGTAGAGACGAGAGAACAGCCAGAGGCGTCTGGAAGAGTCTGGGGGGGAGGGCGGGGCAGGGGGCGGGGTAGCTGGGGGGGCGAGGGGGACGTGGGGGAGTCGAAGTGTCAGAAACACAGGCCAGGCCTAGTGTCACGCTCTCTTCCTGCTGCCTGTAGGCCCAGATGTAAACCTCTTGGCTACCTCTCCAGCACCCTGCCTACCTGCAGCCGCCAAGCTTCCAACCCTATAATAATGGATGTACCTCTGAAACCATAAGCCAGCCGCAATTAAATGTTTTCCTTTGTTAGACTTTACATGATCGTGGTGTTTCTTTGCAGCAATAGAATCCCTAAGAGACAGGGGATAGAGAATAGAGAAAAGAAAGAAAGAAAGTGGCCTAGCAGAGAGAGAGGGTGTGGTGGTTTGAGTGAAAATGGCCCCATTGACCCATAGGCTGTACATCTGAATGTTTACTACTTAGGAAGGATTAGGAGGTGTGGCCTTGTTGGAGGAGGTGTGTCTTGTTGGAGGGGGTGTGGCCTTATTGGAGGAGGTGTGGCCTTGTTGGGGGAGGTGTGGTCTTGTTGGAGGGGTGTGGCCTTATTGGAGGAGGTGTGGCCTTGTTGGAGGAGATGTGGTCTTGTTGGAGTGGGTGTAGCTTTGTTGGAGCGAGTGTGACTTTGAGGTCTCAGAAGCTCAAGCCAGTTCCCTCCCTACCTATGAGATGGAGAACTCTCAGCTCCTTCTCTAGCACCATGTCTGCCTGCACACTGCCACCCTTCCTGTATGACAATAATGAATTAAATCTCATAAAGTATAAGGTAGCCCCAGTTAAATGTTTTCCTTATAGGAATTGCTGTAGTCATGGTGTCTCCTCATAGACATAGGAACCCTAAGTAAGACAGAGTATAGCCCCAAAATAGCAGGGTTATAAGGAGGATGACAAACTTGGGCAAAGGAAGCCTGTGAGTTTGAGGGAGTCTAGGACAGGGAGGAGGTGAGAAGAATTAACCTGGACTCCGAAATGTGTAACAGGCACTGTGATACTGAGGGGGCTGCAGCCAGCATGTGTATGGTAATAGGCACCACAGACAGCCATTTGTCCCTTCTGAAAGAGGTAAGGGAAATGACACTTTTTGCTAGAGGGACCTGGCTCCACAGGTTCCTGAAGAACTTTGCTCCTCCACCCGAAATCCTCCCGTGGTCCAAGGTTGAGCCCATTTCTGGACATCTGGACTGCCTTGAGGGGGTTGAAGTCTCCTTTGCACCTAACAAGGACGGGAAAGCAGGGGAAGCAGCATGAGACTTGAGGTCAGCAGTCTGAGGTATATAAAAGTCGCAGACTGGGCAACAGACTAAAGAACTGTCTTTTTTTTTTTTTTTTTTTTTTTTTTCCAGAGCTGGGGACCAACAGGGCCTTTGCGCTTGCTAGGCAAAGCGCTCTACCATGAGCTAAATCCCCAACCCCTTAAAGAACTGTCTTTAACATTCCTGATCAACCTCTTCCTGTGACCCGTGGGCAAAAAGACCTTTGTGCCCCAGCCCTTAACAGCACAGCTGGGGTTGTTCAGAGAGAGAAACAGGTCCCTTCTTTCTTCTCCTCCCTTCTGCAATTTTTTCACACAGGGGGTATTTCCTCAAAGGAGGGGATGTCTATTTTCCTGCCCAGAAAGCTGAGCGTGGATATCGTTTACGACCCGGGGACCTTTTTGCTATCTGTGGAGTCAGACCTCATCTAAATCCCCCAGAATGATTATGGCTGACTCTCCCTCCCTGAACACTATCTTTAGCTCCCAGTTACTAGAGCCCATCTTAGGGGCATGTCACATGTGCTGCTGACCTCTGTGCTACCCATCAGAGACCACTGGGGTGACTCCAGGAAGCAGTAGTTCTAAAGAGACTCCATCAGCCACTGTGCTCACCTTTGACATCGCCACCTTCCACTCAGCACACGCATACAACACACAGTCACTACACAGCCCCGGCTGTCCTGGAACTCACTCAAAGTCACAGAGATGCTCCGCCTCTGCCTCCTTAGTGCTGGGATTAACGGCTTGCACCAGTTCTGCCCACCTACTCACTCCACTTTTGTTTTTAGAGACTTAAGCTGTCGGCATCCTCAACAAGCACTATGGGCTAAGACCTAAAGGCCAAATAATAATTTGAGTTTTGCAAGACATATGGCCTCTACCATATAGTCACATTAGGTACAAATAAATTTTAGCTTGTGTGCCAGGTCACTGGCCAAATTGTGTGTGTGTGTGTGTTGTTGTTGTTGTTGACTGAACTGAACGTCTAGCTCATGCAAAGCAAGGTCTCAGCCCCTAAGCCACACCCCCAGCCCCTCACTGGGTGACTCTAGGCAGGGGCTCTACTCATGAGCCACGCCCCCAGCCCCTCACTGGGTGACTCTAGGCAGGAAATCTCCAGAGTTACCTCCCCTGCCTTATTTGTTGTCTTGTTGTTGTTATTTTTTTAAAGATTTGTTTACTTATTATATATAAGTACACTGTAGTTGTCTTCAGACACACCAGAAGAGGGCATCGGATCTCATTACAGATGGCTGTGAGCCACCATGTGGTTGCTGGGATTTGAACTCAGGACCTCTGGAAGAGCAGTCAGTGCTCTTAACCACTGAGCCATCTCTCCAGCCCTTGTTGCTGTTATTTTAACTTTGAAACAGTTTCACTAAGTTGCCCAAGCCAACCTTAAATTCATTCTATAGCCCAGAATAATTGGCCTCAGCCCCTGAGGACTGTGATCACAGTAGACTGAACCAACTTCTCTGTTAGGCTGCTCAGTGGATAAAGGCACATCAGACCCAAGAGACCATCCATCGGCAGCAGGACCTGAAATTTTCAAAACAGTTTGTATAATCCTCCCTCTGTTGGTCTGTTATTATTCAAGGCACAACCAAGAAGATACGAAGTTTCCTAGGGATGGCCACTCGCACTAACAAATGGCATAAGCTGCGTGAGCCCAGAGTTGAGGCAAGTGGAACTCCGGTCCTTCTGAGCTGAATTTTGACCACTTTATTCCTGTGATGTTCAGCTAGCGTAGAGAAACCTTCAATAGAGACTGTAGTGACTGCTGCCACCTAGCGGACACATCAGCCCTTACCACAGTCCAACCCCGGATGGGGTGTCTGTGAATTGAGGTACCTACCATTATACACTTCTAGTAATGTGGGGGGACGGGGAGGGAGCTGAGATTTTATTCAAAGGGGCAAAGGGACAGTTGCTACTTTAAAAAAAGACTTATTTATTTTTATGTATATGAGTACACTGCAACTGTCTTCAGACACACAAGAAGAAGCATCAGATCCCATTACAGATGGTTGTGAGCCACCATGTGGTTGCTGGGAATTGAACTCAGGACTTCGGGAAGAGCAGTCAATGCTCTTAACTGCTGAGCCATCTCTCCAGCACCACTTTTTCATGCAAAACCGAGAGGACCTAACTGTGGGAGTGTGGTGACGGTGTATGCCTATAATCTCAGATTTTGGGAGGCTGAAGATGAAGAATGATGACTTAGAGGCCAGCCTTGCCTACATAGCAAGACCTTGCCTCATAAATAAATAAAAATAAACAAACGTCCTGAAATAGTCTGAGGACGGGACAAGGTGAGTTCTTGAGCACAGAATTTACATTCAGCAGTTCCCGGCCGTTTGGTAGTCGGTTTTCCGCTAACCAACCCTGAAGTGGAGGTGTGAGATGGGGAAATCAAAGTCTCTGGGCTCCAGCCTGTCCCTGCAAGGATCTCTTGAGAGTGATTGAGAGGCAGTTCTCCCATGCATGGGCTCGCAGCTGCGTCCGGCAGGTGGCGCTGTCGTAATGGAAAGCGGCATCTGAAGGATTCCCCGAAGGCGAAGTCACCAAAGCTGCTTTTTCCTTCCTCCCTGTGGAGTTCCAGATTTTTCAGGTAGCCTGGGGACGAAGAGCAGCTCCGGATCTGGAGGATCCCCTGGTACCCAGGAAATAGAAGCCTCTGCGATAGCCGCTCACACCACGCTTCTTGGCAGTGGAAGGCCCGGAGGCTCCTGGCAGTCCTTTCCCACTTTGAGTCTCATCAGTTGGATTTGGGGGTTTTCCTTGCTATAGGCAAACCTATGGGCAGTAACTATAGCTTCATCCACCAACCAGAAGCATGGATGGAGCTAGCATGATAAAACAGTGAAGACTGTGAAGAACTTCTTTGGGCCCCAGTCAGGATGCCAGGGCGGCCCCCGGGACCCGCCTGCACTAGGGAAAAGGATCCCGCTCCACACCACAGGCCTCGCCCATCATCAGCCTCCATCCTTAATGTCAGGTCCACCCGTGTGACTAACTCGGCTCAAGGAGGTATCATGAGCACGTTTCTGGGAGCACTGTGCACTACTGTCGCTCTTCTCTCCTGAGCTCCTTGTGTTTCGATGTAAAATGTGTTCACGTGATGGAACATTTGTTTTCCAACAGGTGGCATCCTTTGGGGAAAATGTGGGGCTTTTGGTGATGAAAAGCTGAAGACCGGAAGTAGGTCGTTGGAGGCGAGACTTTGAGCGGATCCCGGTTTCCAGTAAATCTCTGTTTCCTAGTAAGCCGTGCAGAGAACTGGCTAACACCACAGATTCAGTGTGACCATGCCACCCCCACCACAGTGGACCATATTCCTTAAAATCGTGAGCCAAAATAAACCTCTCTGTTGCTTCTGTCTGTACTTTTGTAACCAAGACAGCCCCTTGCTCCTGGTCACCCCCTCCACTTGCTAGATGGTGGGCGGTCTCCTCTCACCCTGACCTATAGAATTCCTGTCCTTCCCATAGCAGTCACTCCTCACTAGACTTACACACTCCTCATCAACATTGACAGGTCTGGGCTTGACTTTGCCTTGCTTATGAGTTAGTCTAGTGTTGGTTTGTAGATGCAGCCGAAAGGCACGAGACTCCAAGGCCAGACAGAGATGGGGAGGGGGCTCGCCTATTCACCGTTCAGGAGGTGGTGCTAACACTTTAGCATTGGTTTCCCGGGGCTCCAAAGTTCCAAGAGGTGTAGACATTGAGGCTCCATGGGGTCCTAAAACGAACTCCTGGACTGAGTTTAAAGGATTTCTTGCAAAAAGACCCAGCCAAATTTAACCATCTGGAATGAAATTTCTGCTGGCGAGACATGCTGGTTCCTAGATCAAAAAAGGCTCAACAGGGTCTGGGGATATAGTTAGAGTAACTTCCTAGAGTCCAGAGAGAGATGAGGGAGGAGCCCAGTGGTAGAGAGCTCCTGTTTAGAATCCCCCAGTGAAGGGCTGGGCTGCCATTACTCAGTGCTGGAATGTACTTGCTGTAACCTGAGTTTGATCTCTGGGATACAGGTGGTGGGAGGAAAAAACTGCCCCCTAACTTGTCACTCTGATCTTTATCTATACATTGTAGCATCAATGTATCCCACATACACAGGAATACACACACACACACACACACACACACACACACACACAAAGTGGAATTTTTAAAAATCTCAATTCCTAGCACCAAAGGAAAATGGACCTGCCCTTCCTTGATACATGCCAGGAAAAGTCAGTATCCTTAAACCAGTCAACAACACAAGGCCAGCCGCACAGAAAGGGACATGTGTCAGTGGACACTAGCACTAGCCCCTTATTACCACCACCATGACTATTTGGGTTGGTGGAAAGGACGCAGCCTTTCCAGGGAGAGTCTGGTGGTTGTACATTTGGCCGTGTTCCAGCACGACTCCATACCCAGAGAGGCAGAGAGCTGGAACCCCTCCAATTTGGAGGATGTTTTGGTTTTGATTTTTGGATGTGTCGGCTGTTGGTGGCTTTCTCGCTATTTAACTAATAATCGTTGTCAGTTCAGCCTTGTCATTACCGGCTTAGTTTGTTATGGGTTATTTAGTTAAATTGCAGTGTACAACGATGTGGATTTGCCGACACCCCCGTGTGAGCGTGGCCTGCAATTTCCCACTAATTAGACTTTTTAAAGACACATACGCATTTACCTACTCAAATCTGCATCATCTGTTTGCATGTTGCCGGAGCAAATGACAGCGGCGCCCACCCTCTCTCCAGGACCGGCTCTCTTATTACCACCCTGTTAGATTCCCACGGGAAAGCGGAAAGCAGCAGGGGCTCAGACGGCCCCTGTCTCCTGCAGGGAAAGCCACCCAGACAGAGGTCTGCACAGGAGGCTCTGGGTCTAAGTTCGCAGCTGCAGTGGTGGAAGAAGGTCAGACTCCCAGCTTCTTCCCCAGCCTGTTCCACATGAGTCAAGCCTCTGCTGTAATTCTCATCAAATGGCTTTATTTCCCCATTGTGGGGAAGCTGTGCATAGGGTCTGTGGTTCCTGCACCCCAGGACCCTCTGGCCTCCTCTGCTTGTGGCTGGGCCCACAAAGGGGCCAACATTGCCAGCTCAGAGCTTGATCTGCCCAAGGTGAGGCTGCTCCTGGAAGGCAGTCCCTCTGTCGAGACAGCAAACCCTGAACATGGGGTCTATGGTGAGGACAAGGCCACCAGTTGTGTAGCTTGAGGCAGACTGGGCGCAGCTCTCGGAATGAACCCTCTCAGGATGCAAACACCTAGATGTCCACCAGGGACACTCAGTCTGGAAGAGACAGAGAGGACAGAAGGTGGTGAGTACCGGGAGATGAGAGAGTGACACAAAGGTGCAGCACTGGGGGCACATTCAGTGGGCAAGGTGCCTATCATGAAAGCATGAGGCCTGAGCTCAGATTCTGCTCTGGCTAACACTGTCAACCTGCTGCAGCCTACAGTCTCTCAGGGGGAAGAGCCTCAGCTGTTTAGATCCAATTGACCTGTGGGCATGTCTGGGGGGGGGTATCTTGATTGCCCATGGATGTAGGGAAGGCCCAGCCCACTACGGACAATGCTATCTCCTCGGGTGAGGAGTCTCAACTGGATGCTGAAGCTGGGCTGAGGGAAGGCGCCAGGTCCAGCCCGACAGCGTTGTTCTGTGGCTTCTGGTGCATTTCTTTAGCTGCGAGCTTTCTGGTTATAGGTGAGAACGTCCAAGTTCTCGCCCTGCTTCCCTCACTGACGGACTGTAACCTAGGAGCATAAGTCAAATAAATCCTTCACCCCCTAAGTTGCTTGTGGGACTAGCAAGAGATATGAAACTAGAAACTAGAAAAGTACACAGCACTTATGTTAAAGGGGGGTGAGGGAGTGGCACCTATGTTAACAAAAAAATGGGGGAAGGTGCACTGGCACCCTAGGGTGAGCATGGGACCCACTTCAAATGCCAGGGAGCCTGAATACAGATGGATTTCAGAGCTCCCAGGGCAACTGGAGGACCCCTGGGCCCAGGGATAAAACCCGCTTCAAAGATTAAGGTGGGGGGGATTTAGCTCAGTGGTAGAGCGCTTGCCTGGGGGGAAGGCGCAAAGGCCCTGTCTGGTCCCCAGCTCGAAAAAAAGAACCAAAAAAAAAAAAAAAAAAAAAATTAAGGTGGAGAGGGAGAGACAGAGAGGAAGGCGGCAGACATCAACCCTGGCCTCCACGTGCACATACACGCACCCCAGCTACGCACATCCCCTTCAGCAGACCAAGCAAGGGACCCCAAGAACAATGGGAAGGCGCACGGGGGTTGGGACGATGTCTTGCAGAAGCCCAGGACCACACTGACCTTGGACCTAGTGGGGCTTGAGGTGGCCCCCCCTGGAGGCAGGGCAGAGGGCTGGGCCTCAGCCATCCACGCCAGGACTCGAGAACAGTGTTGGACCTGGGAAGGCAGGGGTAAGTCAAGGCAGGAGCAGGGAACCAGGTAGTCCCAGCCCTGCCAGCCCACACCTCGCCATGTCCAAATCCTCACCTCTCTCTCCAGCCCCCTCAGACGCCGATCATACTCTCTGATCTGTCCCAGCTGCTTCAGCGCAGTGTCCACCCTAAAAAAGAGAGAGCATTCTCCCAGCTGAAGTCACAACATCCCACCTGCAGATCCTGTCCATACCAGGTCCCCGCCTCACTTCTGGGACGTGCGTTTCAGACGCTCCGAGTCACTGTCTCGCTTGTCACGAGCTTGTGCCAATAGGAAGTTCTCTTTGTGCACAGACTCCCAAGTCAGCAGCGTCCTCTCTGCTTCCTTAGAGAGACAGACACCTGCAGGGCCAAGTCCCAGGAATCAAAGAGCAGGCGAACTTGAGAACTTGTCCCCTCCCCAAAGCCATCAAATTCCTCATGCTCCATCTCCAGATGGGTACAGACCCTGACCCCCCCACCCACCTGCCCTTCTTTCCCCTCGCCTCCACCCCCGTCTCGCTCCCTTGCAGACCAAGCTCCATTCTCACGGAAGTGCTCGAAGACTGGGGAGGCGGGCAAGTTAGTCCTATGACACCTGCGCAGCCACTTGAAGAGGAGACGCAGGTGAGAGATGATGATGAGGGGTGGGGCCAGGGCAGGCCGCGAATGGAATTCCCGGATGAGGCTGTAGCGCTGCGCCTTCCAGTAGAGGTCGCTGTTGCCATGCACTTTGTTGAAGGTGTAGCTGTAGAGGCCAAAGGTCAAGAGTCACTGGAAGCCAATAAAGGACCTTGGTCATAGGATTGGATTAGGAGTTGAGATAAAGTAGTCAGAGACAGCTCTGCGGTCAAGAGCACTTGGCACCCGCAGAGGACCCACATTCGGTTCTCAGCACTCATATGGAAACTCCCATTCCAAAAGATCCAGTGCAGCCTTCTGGTCTCTGCCAGCACTATCCTCATGTGGTGTACATACAGACAGACAGACATGCAGACAGACAGACATGCAGACATACTGGCAAACACTCATACACACGATAGAAATCAAAGTTTTATATGCAAGTTTCCCCTGGAAACGGACCTCCAGTCAATTAATGAGTCCTGCTATGTGGGTTCTAGGGTCTCTGGTCCTCATGATCGAGCTACAAACGCTCTCAGCTGCCGAGCCATCTCTCCAGCACAAGTGCTTGTTTATTTAATGCTTGTCTGTGCACACGTTTGTGTATGTACAGATGCATGTGTGTGTGCACATGAGCCTGAAGGATAACCTTGCTGAGCTCCTCAGGATGCTGCCCACCTTGGAAGCATGGTCTCTCGCTGGCTCACTGGTTAGAATAGACCAGTACCCCTCAGAGATCCTCCAGTCGCTGTCTTCCCAGCACTGGGATTACAATAATTCAACAATGGATGAAAAACGTGCCTGGATTCTGGGCATCAGGCTCAGGTCCTTGTACTTGCAAGACAAATGCGTTACTGACTGAGCCATGCCCACCCCACCGCACCCCGCCATCTTGGCTTTGATGTTTTCAAAATTATAACAATGGGTACTTGATGTTGTTGTCGTTTGTTGTTTGTTTTTTGAGACAGGTTTCTCTGTGTAGCCCTGGCTATCCTAAAACTCACTCTGTAGACCAGACTGGCCTTGAACTCAGAGATTTACTAGCTGCTGCCTCCCTAGTGCTAGGATGAAAGGCATGAGCCACCATTACCTGGCTTTTTTTTTTTTTTTTTACAAAGGTTCATTTATTTTTTTTCATGTTTTGCTATTTTTGCTTGCATGTATGCCTATGCACATTACCCACAGAGGCCGGAAGAGGATGTCAGATCTCCTGGAACTAGGATTACAGGCACTCTCGAGCTTCCATGCGAGTGCTGGGAATTAACTCCACGTCCTCTATGAAAGCAGTCAGCGGTCTTAACCACTGAGCCACCTCTCCCTGTTTGACTTAGGGTTTCATGTAGCCCAGGCTTCTGACCCTTCTACCTTGACCTTCCAAGTGCTGGGACAACAAGCTTGTCCACCACACCCGCCTGAGCTCAGCTGGTTTCAAACAAGGACTTTAAGCCCAGTGTTTTTAATGAACTCTCCTGAACGGACACAAAGACTGGGGAAGTAGGGGCCTAAACTCACACTGCAAACCAAATTAACTCCAAATGGGCCAATGATCTACAGATAAAGCTAAAACCCAGGGACTTGGGGATTTAGCTCAGTGGTAGAGCTTGCTTAGCAGGCGCAAGGCCCTGGGTTCGGGTCCCCAGCTCCGAAAAAAAAAAAAAAAAAAAAAAAAGAAAGAAAGAAAAAAAGAGAGGAAAAAAAAAAAAAAGCTAAAACCCAAAACCAACTCTTAAAAAGCCTGGAAGTAAGTCTCCAGACTCTGGACTTTTACTGACCCTCTGTCTGGGACTGTAAATGTGTGTGTGTGTGTGTGTGTGTGTGTGTGTGTGTGTGTGTGTGTGTGTGTGTTGAGTGTGTGTGTCTGAGGTGTGAGTGTGTGTGTGTATGTGTGTGTTTTAATTTTTCTCTTAATGTTTCCTTTTCTTACAGATAAGAACCAGTTCTCCTATCTCCCTGCCAGCCCTCCTCCCAGGTTCCAGCCCAGCCCCTCCAGCCCCTTCAAACGTTTCTCCCCTCAGTTTCTCAAGAGTGTGTTTAAACAGACCCTTCTCCCAGATTTCCCAATACCAGCAGCTCCAGACTAAATCAACCGTTCCAGGCTCTCTGCTCAGCTCACTTCCCTCCAACTGTCTTCTCTTCTCACTTTGCTAGCCCAATCCCGGTCCCTTTCTCAGCCTCAGCTGGCCTTTTTATATCCTCTCCCTTTCCCAGAAATCCAAGAGGCAATCAACACTGGAGGCCATGGCACCAGGCAATTCTAACAGCCAAGAATTCTTTTTTTCTAGACAGTGTTTCTCTGTATACCCCTGTTTGTCCTGAACTCACTCTATAGACCAGGCTGAACTGAACTCAGAGATCTGCCCACCCTGCCTCCCAAGTGCTAGGGATTAAAGGCTCGCTCAGCTACAATTCTTAAAGAACCAGTTAACCGCAACTGGGGATCCTTTGAAGGACCAGACATACAAAAATAAATCACGTTACATAGGACAAAAACAAGAGTATAAGCAACAAAAAACAGGACTGAGAGATGGTTCGCTCAGGCAAGAGCACTGGCTGCTCTTGCAAAGGATCCAGGCTCAGTTCCCAGTACCTACTTATGGCTCACAATCGCCTGTAACCCAGTTCCACAGGCTCCAATGCCCTTCTTCTGACCCCCCTGCCAGCACTGCACACGACATGGTACATGCAAAAAACATTCACACACATACATAAAACAAACTGCAGACAACAAAACAGGTCACTAAAGTGGACTTCATCAAAAGAAGAAGCATTTAGGCCCTGGAGGCCCACGATGTGGATCCTCCTGCTAGGAGGCAGAGGCAAGGTTACGCCACATTCCAAGGTCAGCCTAGGCTACCGTGGCCTCAGTGAGGCCAAAACAGTAGCAACAAAGTCTCAACGTCCAAGTCAGGCACAGGACGGTCCCTTGCACTGGCTGAAAGTCAGGACATGGCGCCTACTGAGCAGGCTCAGGTCTGGGAGAAGCCCAGATGGCAAGGTCAGGCACACCTGAACATGGCGATGAGCAGATTGAGCAGCAGGATATTGGCCACCAGCAAGAAGACGATGAGGAGCAACACCACCAGCCAGTTGGCATACTGGGACACACAGGCGCCCTGGCGGCGGGCCCCTCCGGTGAGCCCCAGAAGCCCCGCCGGCAGAGCAGTTACTGGGACTCATGAGGGCCACTGCAAAGGAACAGCCGGATGTGAGCAGGGGTGCAGGGAGAGGGGAGGAGATGGGAGACAGAGACACAGTCAGAGACCACTGAGAGAGACCTAGACTGGCTGAGAGCCCTCCCTACCATCCATTTCCTCCTGGGGAATTTGTCCGAAGATCTGCAGATACGGACGCAGAAGACCCCAAGTGGATACTGGTAGATCACAGGTCCTGGGTCTCAGGATCCCCTCTGTACCACACCCCATAAGCTACAAGCCACAGAGGAAGAAGAGGAAAGAATACATCCTTCATCTGGAAGCAGAGGAAGATGTGGGTGAAACGACCACGTCCTTTCCTCCCTGGCTCCACCCCTTCCCAGAGCAACCCCTACCCCAGACCTAGCTACTCTCCTTACCTTAGACACAGCATCCTCAAAGGCCTATCCCTTCCTGTCCTACCCTGCCCACCTCAGAAGCCTCACCCCCACCCCCAATTCTATCCTCAGGTCTACATCCAGTCACGGAAAGGCAAGGCCCTCCTCCTGTTCAGACTCCACCCCCATCCTCCGTTGCTACTCTAGGTTCTGCCCTGCATCCCTGCCTCCACCCCTGCACGCCAGACTCACCATCTTGCTCACGATGACAATCTTGGGGCCCCAGCTGCTTGTTCACCGGTGGAAGATGTGCAGCAGGGCGGGAAGATCTGAAGTCAAGGCAGAGGACTGTGCCCCCCAAGTCAAACAGGCCAGGAGTCAGCCTGAGGAGTGGGGGAGAGACGCACAGCCAGATCGGGTGTCTCCTGAGACGGGCGGGGGCCTCACAGGGCAGGAGCAGGGCCCTCTGACCAGCTTTCTCTGTCTCAGTGTGGGTGGATGGACTTCTAAGAATCCCGTTTTGGAATTTGCTGCCACACGCCTGTCATCCAAGTGCTGAGGAGGCCAGGGAGGAAGGATCTCTGGGAATTCCAGACAGGCCTGCCTGGGCTACAGAGTGAGACCCTGTCCCCCCAGAAAAGGGGAGAGAGACCCTAAAATATGGAGTGGTCAGACGTGAATAAATGAAAACATTTGTAGACTGCAAACTGACAAAGGTGGTAAGTCTGATTTGATTGACAGCTTCAGGTTACAGAGCACCAGGTAGTGCCTAGCATGTCCTCATGGGGGCGCTCACAGCTACTGCTGCCAGACAGGCAGGCAATGGGGCGAGCTATTTAGACGGAAATCTACGGATGTAACCGATCCACCTGCCCTGTGACCCACTCACTTTATACCAAGGATGTAAATTTATTTTTGCAACAACAAAAATTAGAAATAGAAAAAAACCTAAGCGTCCTTCTGGAGGGCACTGGCTTAAAGGATGACAAGACCCGGGGTGAGGATATTTCTTCCTCCGAAGATGCAATGCTTTGTCAGCCCTTGGAAAGGGTGCTTAATAAAATGTATCAAATGTACCCTGGACAACGGCTTTCCTGTACTTGGCTGGGCCGGGCTGTGGCCCTGTCTTCTCAGCCGATACATTACACTAAATAAAGCCTGGGACACGCAGAAATATTAGTTTGCTAAGCCCACTTCTCTCCTTTCTGTCTGGATAAATTATTCATACCAGGTTACTCTGTTTTCAAACTCACATGGACTGGAAAACCTACTTCTTGGTATGTCAGCTGAGAACGCCCAGGAAAGGGGGAGGTAGGTGACTGTCCACCCCTCCCCACCCAGGGGCACTCCACCACTGAGACACAGCCACAGTGTCTCACTGGGGATTCTGGGCAGCTCTCCAGTCCCTTTACTCACAGCTAGGGTGCTCACTTACCTGCAGCCAACGCCCAGCAGGAAGCAGGTGAGTGCTAGCAAGTCGCACTGGTTCCAAGTATCCAAGAGGGAGGTGCAGACGATGGCGCAGGGGAGCTTTGCCAGGACCAGGTCCCTGTTGGGCCAGGTACCCCAGCCACCGCCCCAGGCTCCTCACAGCTCCCTCACAGCAGTGCAGCCCAGGCAGCAGCAGCCTCAAGACGCCTGGCTTTGTAGGCTGGAACCACCAACAACACGTGTGCAAACAGCAGCAGGAACAGCAGGTAACCACCACGTTACCCAGGAAGGCAGTCACTAAAGGCGCCCCAAAAGTCTGGCCAGCTTGGGAACACCCGCCACAGCAGAGGGCATGTCCTGGCCGCCCACCGCCCCGCCTCTCAAGGGCCACCCCTTTGCTGGAGGGGTCTGTGAGGCCTGTGAAGACAGCGAGCCTCAGGGACCACAGAGCCTATGGACTGGCTGCCCACCTTGCATTCTAACCTCCATATTGTATCGCCGGACTCTGGGGACCTGAAGACACAGTCAATCCCAGCACATTTGAGATTGGGGCAGGAGTATTGTCTCGAGTTCCAGACCAGCCTGATATATAGAGTGTGGGAAGAAGGAACATAAAACATGGAATGAGGGTTCATTACACTTGGGAGACTGAGGCAGGAGGATTGCCATGTGTTTGATGCTAGCCTGAGCTTTGTGAAGGAACAAAAACATCAAAGAAAACAAAAAACAAAACCAAAACTGAGTACAAGCCCCCATCAACTCCAAAATGCCCACCACCCCGGCTGTCAAGTAACTTTAATGGCAGCACAGGCAGGAGGATCTCTGTGAGCCGAGGTATGGCTACCTAGTCAGCTCCAAGCCATCCAAGAATATATACAGAGAAACGCTGCAAAAGCAGATAAACAAAAACAAGCCACACAACAACAAACCACTGAGCACAATATTTCACTTTAAAACTGGACCAGAGGGCTGGAGAGGTGACTCAGAGGTTAAGAGCACTGACTGCTCTTCCAGAGGTCCTGAGTTCAAATCCAGAAACCACATGGTGGCTCACAACCATCTGTAATGAGATCTGATGCCCTCTTCTGGTGTGTCTGAAGACAGTGACAGTGTGCTCATATATATATAAAATAAATAAATCTTAAAAAAAAAAAAAAAAAAAAAGACCAGAAGCACAGTATGTTTCCCAGGAGCCTCAGAGGCAAGTTGAGGTCCATCTACTTCCTCCTGGCTAAGACTAGAATCTGAGCTGTACTGAGAGGGGACCCTCGAACTGACAAGAATGAAATGTCAGTGTGGATTGATTGCTTCTTCCAAGAGTCTGATGTCAGGTCCACTGTCAGGATATTTAAAGCATAGTACATCTGGGGAAAAAGGTTTCAAGCCACGATCAGTTCTCAGTTCAATTCCAGGTGAAGGACAAAGCTTAAAAGCTTACTGTGATGATGAGAAATGTTTTTTAGTAAAAATACATATGACCAGGAAGATAGATTCTATAGCTAAAAGGCCTAGAATGTAGTGTGGTGAAGTGTATGTGACATCTCCCCAAAGAATGGGCAATGGTCTAGGGAAGAGAGTCTGGGATTTGGGTGAGGGTTTCGGCAGAAAGGTCAGCAGGTTGTTAACAAAATCCATTCCCAGACGTCTGAGAGGAAAACAAGAATTTTCTCTCCTCCACTGAGAAGAAGCCCCCAGTGTGTATAACATTCCTCCTGGTTTCCCTATGATTCAGGGGTGGCAAGGTCCCTTGTGCTCCCCAACACTACGCCTTGCCTTGTGTGGAGACAGGACATTCTAAACCACTCATGTTATCCACAGCATTGTTGCCCTCTTATGACCAAGGAAGAGACTCAGCAAATACAAGTGTCTGTCACATGACCTTAATCTCAAGGTGAAGGAGAGAACTGGCTTCAAAGTTATCTGTCCTCCTGATTCTTACACTTTACAGGTGCAGGCCCACCTCAAAACAAAAAACATGTACAAATAATAAAATAAAATCTGATTTAGAAAAGAAAATGTACAGGGCTGAAGAACTGGTTCAGTAGTTCCGAAAGCACTGGCTGTTCTTCGAGAACGGGGTTTGACTTTGTCACTGGGAATTCCTAGAAAGTCACTGTCTGCAGAGGCCAATTGACTGATAAAGACTTGAGACTGTGCCGTGCCTGGATGTTTTATCAGATAGTCTAATTTTTTGGGCTGTCTTTAACCTCCTTGTCTAGCTCAGTCTCAGATTAACACCTTGATAAACAGATACAAATTTCGCCATGTGTTAACTTCACAAACTCTGTACTTCTGGATAACAGACACCTAAGAGTGCTGTAAGATAGGACCTGGAGCCCAAGGCTACGATCCTTCTGTCTGCCCTCTCTGCACACTGATCCTTCTGTCTGCCCTCTCTGCACAATTTAGTATTTCTACCCTTATTTTTAAAGGCTGTGATTTATAACTTTCTTTGTCCTGTTACTATGAAACTGTTTCATGTTGAAACCTAGAGCTAACTTAGCTCCATGTTTCCCAGCTTAGGTCATTCATTCGACTCAGGAATAAAGCCGCCTCTTAGTCCGTTTGAAGTGGCGGCTGGGGTTGTTGTTGGTTTGCCGGTGTGTGTGTGTGTGTGTGTGTGTGTGTGTGTGTGTGTGTGTGTGTGTGTGTGTGTGTGTGTGTGGTGTGACAATTAACAGTCCTGGTCTCAGAGGGCAAACGCATGCACATAGCCCTCCACAACACACAAATCCACACATCCAGCGTTAAGTTAAAATAAAATCTTTGAAAGTATCTAAGGGGTTAATCCAGCAGAGCCTGCCAGTCACTAGTCCTAGAGTCTTCCTCTGCCCCAGGAGTCTGAGTCATTTGAAGGAGCAGGAAAGATTAATTATCTCCTAAATGATAACATGATACAGTTTACTTTTTGGTTCCCTGAGATGGCAATTGTAATCCTCCACACACAACCTACGAGATCTTTCTGACTCCCAAGCTCAGAAAAACATAATCTTTTGCTTCCTTTTCTATATCTTTGTTTGTTTGTTTTGGATACTTCCTAAAGCCTGGGTTTGGTTTTGGAGCCCAGGCTGCCCATCCCTTCTCTCCAGCAAGCTACTGCTTGCTAACCTCCGCTGCCGCAATGGGAGCGGGCTTCCCTCCTCTCCTTTTCACGGTCTCCTGCTCTGTTGCTTTCTTTTCAGCATCTAATAAAAAAGTGTTCCACGCCTTTCTGAGTCCATTTCTGTTATTTTATTAACTAGGACTAAAACCTGGGCAGGTGAGAGGCTAGGTTTATGTCTCCTCAGTCGATTTCCATCTTATTTTTAACCCAGGACTTGCTGACTCAGCTTACGCAGACTGCCCCACAAAGCCCCAGGATCCTTCCCTCCTCCTCCTAGAGTAGCACTAGAGCAGGCGTGCTGCCGCCCGGATTTTATTACAGATGCTTGAATCTGAACTCGGCCTCACGTTTGTGCACCGGGCACCTCCCTGGCTGACCTTTTGATGCTTTTTGTTTTCTGTAGGTTTATGTTGTTTGTTTGGCTCTGGGATGGAAGCTAGGCCTCGAGGAGCTTAGACAAGAACATAGCAACGACACATATTGAGCCTGGTCCTAATACATCTTCTGGGATTAAAATATAGTGACAGAGCAAGGGCCCAGGGGCAGGAACATAATAGAAAGGGTAAACACCAGAAGACAACAGGAGAGCACAGGCAGCCAAAGTCAAACTGATTTCTTTGAGACCACAACATCCTTGTAGGCAGAGATGATTTTTTTTCCTCTGGAGCTGGGGGACCGAACCCAGGGCCTTTGCGTTGCATAGGCAAGCGTCAACCACTGAGCTAAATCCCCAACCCCAGCAGAGATGATTTTAAAGTTTTAACTGTGTGTGTGTGTGTGTGTGTGTGTGTGTGTGTGTGTGCCTGCCCTACATGTGAGGGGGGGTGAATTCAATAAAGGTGGAGGTCAAAAGAAGCACTAAAAATCGTTTTCTGGGGGCTGAGAGATGGCTCAGGGTTAAGAGTCCATCACTGCTCTTCCAGAGGTCCTGAGTTCAATTCCTCCCAGCAACCACATGGTGGCTCACAACCATCTGTAAAGAGATCCATTCCCTTCTGTGTATCTAAAGACAGTGACAATGTACCACCATATAAAAATGAATAAAAAAATCAACATTTAAAAAAAAAAAAATCGTTTCTCTGGGGGGTTTAGGAATTGAGACTTGCCCAAAAAATAATGGGTTCGGCCCAGCCCAAAAAAGAAAATGAAAAAAAAAACTTAGTAGAAATCTGGGGCCAGAAATGGTTCAGGATAAAATACTGATTGCTCTTCCAGAGGTCCTGTTTCAACATTAAAAGACATGGTGAAAAAACCATCTGTGTTTTCCAACCTATTGGTGTGTCTGAAGACAGCTACAATGTACATTACATAAAATAATGTAGAAAACGGATTTGTTCTCCTTGAATGTCAGGTTTTTTTTTTTTTTTTTTTGCTTTATATGAACATCATGCAGAGCCATTGATTTGGTGCCCATGACCAAATTTCTGTCAGTCCTTAGGCGAATGGCCCCTCTAGAAAGTACCTCAGCATCCCAAAAATAACTCACTGAAGTCATCAACTCCTAAAAAGACCAGTCCTCCCCTCACTTCATCTAACCTGCCCAGTCCCAAATGACAGAATTTTAGGAACCTGAGATCCTGAAACTGCCCACGGTTTGGCATTAAAACAGAGAACATCCCCCACAGCCACAATGCTGGGCTGTCACCAACAGGAGGAAAATGCTCCATTGAACAAGTATGTTGTCCACATAGAAGTTAAGGTCCTTCTGATGGGCCCAAATGAATCTTCCTGTCATTTCAAAAAGGACACAGAGTAAGAAAGATAGAGGGTTCTGAGAAAGACCCAAACTTAGTTTACTACAAACAGTGCAGAGAGATAAGGAGTTTTTTTTTAATCCAGAGCCATGGCCTAAAAAAGTAGAGAAATTAGAGAGATAATGCACAGGTGATTCAATAACCCCCACCTATCCAGAACATTCTCCAGAGAAGGAAAAGAGTGCCCTTTTTAGGAAAGAGAGATACTCCCCAATCCTGCAGAGAAATGTCAGAGTAAGGGGATCCAGCCCGAGCCTAGGGCAATCCCTTCTCCACAATAGGTCCATCTAGATGAGGAGGCGGAGAAGAAGGTCTGAAGCAGGCCCAGATGGGGGTGGTTTCCATCTCCCACCACTTGTGTCAGCAGACTGTGAAGGTGGGAATTGTAAAGTCCCACTTCAACCCCAGCTCCCAAACCTGAGACCTAAGAGCTGAGTCCACCACCAGGGCACAGAGAACTCAAGCGGTTTGATGGGGGTCTCAACTGTTAGGACATGCTCTGGCTGAGCCGTCAGAGGACAGATATCTCAGGTTTAGCTATGAAATGGAACATATATATTTTCTTTTTGATGGTGGGAGGCCATGCTTGCCTGCATGTTCAGCACCAGGTGGGGGCCAAGATTATGTTTAAGTTTAAATTACTGTGCTTAAGAGATCTATAAAACAAAAGTGTTCCATATCCAACCTAAAAATATTTTTTGGTCTCCTTTTTAAGAAGGAGATTAAATACAGCATTTGTCAGATAGGTAAGAAGAGGAGATTCATGAACTGGAGTTGAATGTTGGCTGTGAGCGCCTTTTGGGAATTCTAATTTTCAATGCAGTGCTAATATGCATGGTTTTTTGTTGTTGAACCATTGTTGTCTCACGACGATGTTTTTTTGGTACCTTTTTTT